>NC_140594.1:2577500-3090000 GCF_964204655.1 Triturus cristatus | reverse complement strand
GCGACTTGTAAGCCGTAAGCGCCGGCTTCTTCTGGAGAAACGTGCCTTCTATCGGCACTGCATAATTCTGAGCCCTATCCCATAATGAACAGCATGTCTGCCATTGGTGCCGCACAGCTCTGAATCCGCCCCTATATACAGCTAACCACTTGCCTGCTACAGTTAGCATACGCAAGGGTGTAGCTATCAACAGTACAAAAGGTGCAGTTGCACCTTGCAAAAGAGTTTTTTATATAGCGTTTGTTTTTGCTACCAAAACTGGAGATGGGGCGCATTTCACTTGCTGCATTAGGGCCAACGGCAGCTTTGCTACGTCATTCGGCAGAAAAGAAAAGCTATTGTTTGCTGTTGCAGTCCCAAAGCCTGAACGCTGTCCGTCAGTGAAAAGAGCTTTCTACATACCTGACCCTTCCACATAGACAATAAACGTCCCCTAAAAATATTGCACAGCTCCAAGCCTCCCCTAAAGAGAACCACTTGCAAGTTATAAGCACTACACAGACCGAACACATACATAGAGACCGCTGCCGACAACGGGAGTCACATATACACATGCAGTATGCTATAGGGGTATGTCGCACACCTCGCCATTCTCATATAGAAAACGGCCTGCACGAACACAACTGCACCATCGCCAGGTTTTGTATACTGTGGGTAACACGCAGAGCAGAAGCCCGGGCAGAGACTGGTGGCGGCTGGTGTGACCAGCTTACATTGGTGGTGCAACTAGCTTTGGTTGACAGTGCAGACAAGACTGGCACTGTAGGCACTGTAAATACATACAGAAGACACGTAAAAAGGTGGAACTCGTGGAAAATGTGTAAACCTTTGACTGGTCGATAGTGTTAGAAGCTCACGCTGATGGTGAATTCAGCTCACGCGCTCAGTCCTTGAAATTAAAAGTGTGCGAGCCAACAAATTAACATGGAGAGCCAAGTCGATCCAAGGGTCTGGCTTGGCTGTCACAGCCCGTGTACGAGCCAAACCCTGAAAATACTTGCTTTATAAATCATACTACAAACATTAAACTATAATAAATGCTCTTCAAAATTAAAAGTGGGAACCGAAACCGGCCCTGGCAAACTGCTTGGCCGGCCCCCCAAGGTGGGTGCGACCGAGCAGTTTGCTAGGGCCGGTTTCGACCGATTTTGTTACAGGGGGGCGATATTGCCAGCCCCTGGTAACAAAAACAGCTCCCTAGGGGCCTAAAACCGGCCCCCAACCTGGTGGCCCACCGGGGAAACGCCTGGTGCCCGCTACGGCCAGTCCAGCCCTGGGCATGACCAGCATTAACCGCATTTTAGCACTTTTATTTTTTAGCAGAGCAGCTCAACTGTTCTGTGACATGTAAAAAACCTTGACAAAGCCTAAAGATTTTGCAAAGGCGTAACCTTTTGGCTTTGCCAATGCTTTTTTCTTTTTGAATTACAAGCGCTGGGCAGGCAAAAATTAAAAATGCTACTGTGTCGATTTTTTTATTGTTGTAAGTTTTAGCTTGGTGAGCAGTTGTGCAATATAAGTAACTGAAACTCCATAAAGTGACTTTTTTATTGTTAAATACAAAATAAAATTCCACATAACAGCAGGGAGCAGCGTAAAGCGATGCCATATAAAGAGTTCACATGTGGTAGTACCCTGTTGCAAAAGGGAGCATTTCATAGATGACCGTATAAACTACTGCATGCACCCGAGTCTGCAGGGGGCCCAGGGGCTGGAGGGGGCTAAACAGAACCCCAAGGGCTGCTGAGGGGTGAGAGGAGTGAGGCTGGCTGAGTCCGTGGAGCGCTGACAACGGGATTGACATAATCTCAAACGTTGGAAGTCTGGCAGTAAGGTGCGTCTGCTTCGAAGTAAAAAAAAAAATTATATGTGCCGGGAAACACAATCGACAGGGGCAGAAACATTTCAACTGTGTCAATATTACACTCATGGGCTTGCCTCGACAAAAAACAAAAGCAAGCCACATTGAAAAAAGAGATCTCTCAAAAAAACAGACCCAAAAAAAAGGACTAATACGAGTAAAGGGGCCAAAAGCCATAGGCGTGCCCAACAGCAAAAAAGGAGGGACTTAGAACACAATTAGCCAATAGCAAGTAGTACATTTTGAAAGACAGAGTCAATAAAAAATACAAACAAGCATTGGCATAGCCAATAGGTCTCGCCTTTGGGACCTTATAAGTGTTTAGCCATGCAACAGTTGATGTTGTTGCACCAAGAATATTGTGCTGGATAACTAAACACTTATAAGGTTCCAAAAGCGAGACCTATTGGCTGGGCCAATGCTGGTTTTGTAATGCACCTACATGCGTACACTGCCATGTCTACAGAAAAACACACATATCATAATCTTTGGATAGCGCTCAACGTGCAAAGTGTTGAAAGCGGGTTGCTAGTATGTTCAAAACAGTTTTTTTGCACAGAAAAAAACAAAAACATTGTCTTAGGTTTGAGAAAATACCAACGAAGAGCGGCAACATCAAATATCCTGCTTTTTCACAAATCCCTCCTTATCCGTGCAATAATATTTACATTTTATGAATATTTATAACTGCTCAGGAAAAGTCACAAGTCGGTATGTCCTACTGTACACAACTCACTGCAGGCGTGAAGCAGGGCAACGAGCGCACACACTTCCGGGTCCCATGTGGATGCTCGTGGGTCCCTCTTACACGCACTGGCGCTCGTGGAACTATTTGTGCTTTACTGTCGCTACAACTACACTACAAGGAATAGACTGCAGAACACAAGATGCAGAAATGACCCCTCAGTGTAAGTGGGCTCTGCTCCTGAATTGTTAGCCACGCTCTACAATGCCCGGGCGTGTTACTCTGGTTGCCGCCAGTGGTGAGCAGTGAGGGAGAGCTCTGTGATGAGCAGTGAGAATACCGCTGGGCAGGCAGTGAGATGTGCAGTGTGCAGAAAAATGAGTTTAGAGATCCAGGAGACACAGGAAGCTACGAGGCAACTACAGACATACAGGTCAGAGAGGAATGAGGCAGCGAGAGAGATAAAGAAAAGAAAGAAAGCTAGAATATAGCCCATTGATCTATGCTAGCCAATGATTTGAGAGACAGCCAGAGAAATACAGGGTAGCGAGCGATCAATGAGACATACAAAGAGAGAGACCGGATAGATGACAGAGCGATGCAAGCTGAAATATCGTGTAGTTCGAGATCTAGGACCAGCCAGAAAAATATGGCTATATCCAGACAGACACAGGATGGAGAGAGAGCTCTCATACCCAGAGAGATATAAGGCAGCCAAGGAGAGGCACTCGAGTCGCTGAGCTTGGAAACAGACAGAAAGACACAGGTTGAGGAGGGACATAGGAGCTGGCCGGCAAGCTGCAACACTAAGAGCTCCAACTTTAAGGGAGGTGGAAGGACTGCTCCGGAGAAGTGGGAGGCGCACAGGAACCTAAAGGAAGCTGAAGTTCCTGTCGGACCCTGCATCTCATCCCTTCATCTGGGACCGGCAGCTCCCTGTAAACACAACACTGGTGGTTTTGGACTTGTGGGTAGTCCAGGGAACTCCTGTCTCACACCTTAATCCCTTCTGACCTGCCTATTTACCTCTGCCACTACTGTGCCCAGATGCTTAGCTTCCCACTTGCTGTGTGTCACCACTTTTGCTGTGTCTTTACATCACCCGGATACCTACTCTAAATTTTGCTGTGTACCACTACTGTGCCCAAATGCCAAGTCTGGCTTCTGCTGTGTGCCGCTATGATGCCCAGATACCTATTATGCCACTTGCTGTGTGATATTATTGTGCCCAGTTGCCTAGCATGGCTCTATGGGTCACTGCTATGCCCAGAGGACTCGTATGGTTCATGCTGTGTGCCACTACTGTGCCCAGATGGCTAGTCTGTCTTTTTCTGTGTGCCTTGACTGTGTCCAAATGGAAAATCTGTGTATTAGTTTGTGCCACTACACTGCCCAGATACTAGTCTTTTGTCCTATGTTACTACTCCACCAGATGCCTACTCCATCTCTTGCTGCGCCCAGGTGCCAAGATCTCATGTCTGTTACTATGCCCAGATGCTCAGTTGGACTCTTGCTGTGTGCCACTAATTCAGTCTTCTCTTCTATCATGCGCTATTTCAGTGCCTAGAAGCACTGTGTGCCACTAGTGTGCCCAGATGCCGAGAGGTCTCATGCTGTCTGCCGCCACTATGCCATGACACATAGGTTAGGCATGTCGGCCTGGTACTGCCACACAGTAAGAGACAGATTATGTTTTGCCCTGTGCCTTCTCTCCCATCATGGACCTAGAAGCCAAATGCATTGTTGTGAGCCACTACTGTGCCCAGATGCTCAGTCTGCCATTAATGCCCCACTTGCTGTGTGCCACTGCTGCCCTCACAGATGCCCAGACTGTGTCGGAGTGTGCCATTACCGCACCCAGATCCCTGATGCCAGGGCAGGTCTGCAGAGGCCAGCTGTTTCTAAAGAGATCAAAGTCCCCGAAGCATGCCAAAAGGAGTGATATTTTGGTTGCAATAACCAGCCTGATCTGGGTTAATGTGCCCTTTGTCCGGGCCTGGCGCGGCCAGCAGCATCCCTTTCAAGGGCTCAATTACCAGTGCGTGGAGCCAGCTGCGGGAATGGCTTCTCCCCAATTCGAATCAGAAGCCCACCGGTAATTGGCGAGTCATGGCCAGCCCTGCACGAGGCTACCTGGGCGGGGAGCGGCCGGTACCCCGCTCCCCAGGCACCCCCTCTCATCAGCATTTGAATGGAACATGCCACCCCAGCCAAGCGGCCCGCTCCTCTGATTGATCACGCGAGATAAGCGCCAAATAACAGAAGCCTTAACAAAAGCTTGACGTTTGCTCAACATCCATTATTCTGACAGTGATTTCGGAGCAGCAAAGCCTGGGAGTGCGATTAATTGACATTCATATCCCCCCATGGGCCTGCGGGTGCCATCTTGCAGCCCGCCACGTCTTGGCTTTCCAGAAGGTGCCCCTTGGATGAGTGACTCTGCCTCCCCGGCCACATGCCGACCCTCTGTCGTTAATGAGAGGAGACAAACTTTTCAGAGATATGCACCCAGTGGTGCCACTTGGCACTCCTTGGCCCCAAGTCCAACACCATTGTTAGTTTTGCCCGTGCGTTCATGTGTTTTCTATGAAATCAGGGCTCGATTCATCAAAGCATGCATGACGTCACACCATTTGGTTTGCCCACATGATGTAGTCCGGGGCACCTTTTTTTCTGGGTCCCTTATAACAAGCTCGGGTTTGTGCCCCTGGGTGGACTGTACGGAGACCGCCCTAGACTCTGAAGGTGGTAGGGGCATTCTTCTGCCTTTGAGTGCGCTGAACCAACTTTTTCAGGGCAAATAGCAAATATATGCATCCAAAAAATTAAAATGCATTAAAAAGGCATGTTAGGAATCAACTGTACCTATTGTTCACACTCTCAACAGTATGTTATGCTTATACACTGCGACGTTCACTGGACCATGTGAGAAGCATGTATTGGAACCTCTTGCACCCCCTCAACAGAACCCAAACTACATCTGACACTACCAACCAAGCAGGGGCCAGGAATCTGACTATATAAAACAGTTTACTCGCAATTCTGTTTCATCAAATACCTGTGCAAACAACATCATTTTCCCTGACGAAGAATGTCAACTCGAAACATGTAGGCAATGTAATGAAAGTGTAATTATTAAAACAAAATTTTCAAAATAAAGATTTTGCAACAAACCAAATAAAGCTGTGGAAATTTCTTTCCACATAATTGTGCACCGCCAAGAAAAGTCTTATTGCTCTCGGAAGGATGAGAGGCCTAGTACGCCGTGCCAGGTGGTTGCACCAGTGGTGTACAGCACTGGTTACAGGAAGACCTCTGCTGAGAAGGTCCAACCATGCAGGCCTTCCTTCTTATCATTACTCTGATATCACAAGAAAGGAGCCGGAAAAATTGAGACAATGTCAGAAACAGAACCACCGATTTACTGGTCTTGGCTGTAGTAGAAACCAAGAGAAACAAGCGCGCGCACCTCGCGCTCACAAGTGGGGGAGTGCGGCCGAGAGCAGGGACGCGCAGCGTTTCCCTTGCGAGAGCGAGCACGATAATTGCTACCAGAAGGCGCTGCTCTCTCCTGCAAGGGAATCGCCAAAGTTGCACGCGTTGCCATTCAAAGGAATGCAACGCATGCACGTTTTTGCCCACAAAGCTGTGTCGATGGCTAAAGGTCTTTTGCCTAAGCAGCGCATACGTGCTGCGTAGGCGAGACCTAAAAAAAGGAGACGGGGACTCACATACTAAAGCATATACTGCATGTCTCAACAAGACAGCGCATGCGCTGCCTAGGCGAGACCTAAAAAGGAGATATTTCAAGAAACAGAGCAAAAGTAGCTTTGAAAGACTGAGAAGAGGTTTGTTAACCCTACAGAGTGCTGAGTGGGGACGCTGTTCAAGGCTTGAACAGTGCAACCTTTAATTAACAGCAATGATTAGTAGACAGATGCAGATAAACGTGATCACAAGCACCAAAAGGGTAAATAGTAGATATAGTTCCACCATGATGCTAAACAGTTGTTTAAGTGCAGGCATATAAACAAGGCAGTAATCTTGCGTACCCCTACTATGAAAACTTTATCCTAAGTGTACCTTGATTGTGTGTAGGCGTCGAGCCAAGAATCCCTACAAGGGATGATCGAACCCCATTACGTGATGAGAGAGAAAGAAGGGCCCAGTCTGGGTTGTGAACTGGACACCCCTCACGAGATGTCGTGTAGTTCCTATAAAACCTATATAACCTATATAGGATCTGCGCGCTTAGATAACATACACTGTAGGATTGGTCCCAGACTGTTCTAGACAACCCTACCGGGTATGTTGGCCTGCATACCTGCTAGCTCACAGTACCACTAGAAACCCCTCTTACGAAGGAGAGAATAGTTCTTGGCAACTATCGAACATGACAACCCTGATCTCTCAGGACCATGGAAACAGTGCAATACTTTTCGCTCAGTCACTCGGGCTCTCTTTATCTCAGATAGATACACAGAATAAACGGTATGGGCGTTTTTCAACAAGCATTTATTGAGCAGTCGTCATTCTACTGTAAAATAGGTGTGCTGGAACAACCACTAGACAGAAACAAATATAAATGATTTAAAGTTCTAGGAAAGTAAAAGGATGGTAGATTTCTACCATTATGCAGAAACTATGAATACAGGCAGGCATATAAAATACATGACAGCAAAATGCGTTCTCCTACAATGCAAACCTAACTAGATGTACGTAAGTGTACCTAGCATGAGTGTACTTGTTAAGCCAAGAATCCCTCTAGGATAAAGTCAAACCCATTACCTAGAGTGAGAGTCTGTGGGACCTGGTCTTGGTCTCGAGTTGGACACCCCGCAATGGATGTCAGACCACTGTGAGCTGAAGTATCTGCATGCAGGAGCCTCAGCATCTTGAGCCAGTGTGTTGGCAGGGAAGTCCTAGTTCCTTTATACACAGTTATTATGCAGGAGATGGTAGTCCTGCTGGGTTTCCAAGAATCCTCATGCATAATGTATGAGGCTTTTACTCTGGAAAATCCTGTGTTCTGTGTGCAGTGTCGTAGCTGGGTCAGTCCCCAAGAATAGTTATGTCTGTAAAGTAGGGTAGAATATAGGTGAAAGGTTAGGATGTTACCTGAGCCAATATTAGGATACCTATATGGAATATAACAGTCAGACTGATGCTTGGTGATTACTCAGCATGCAGGTATCCTCGGTGTCAGCGGAAGTATCTCCTCTACTAATTTATTGGGATGCTCATCTTTTATGATAGAAAGCAGCCGTGCAATAGACGCACACATAGATTAATGATGTTAAGGATATATTGATAGCCCTGTCGCCCCATGGTTGAAGATAGTGATGACATTTGTACATAGTGCGAAACGAGACCTTGTACATGATATTTCGGGCATTTGTGATAATGTTGTGCGGAGCTAGATGTAAAAACAAGTTTAGTTTCAGAGAAACTATTCCAACAATGTTGCGCGTGCAAATGTGTGCAAAAAGTCACAGCTGGAAATGTTATTTGTGATGACGATGCAAGAAATAAGCTGCTTCGCTACATGGGCCTAACTTGGGAATATAACACACACTCCTCATACCAAGTGTCGATATCTAAAAAGCCAGCAGACAATTTTAAATATTTTAAAAAACTACTCTTTAAATGCATCTAAAAGCGGGTCTCCAAATAAAATATGTAAAAAACTGTTTAATGGTCAGTATATTATTTGAGATACCAGGCACTTAGAAAGCCAAGGTGCCTAGAAAAAGAAAAAGCTGTTTTGGCATATTTTGTGTTAAAAGAAGACCAAATTATTCCCACGCGGAAAAAGGCCAATTGTATGTGCTCCGAGTGGTAGATTCAACATTGCTTTTGCCCACATCCGCAGACGTTCCCGGAGCCGCACCTCAAAGCATGTTTATGGAGCAAAAGTGATTCCATCCAGTTCCCACAGCAGCCTCTGAGGGAGGTGTCTCATCCCACAAGTCATCTGCACAGCGGTTGTTCACATCACTAGGAGCGAAAGCATCCCAGTGTGGCTCTAAGAATGCGTTCATCATCAATGGAATATGCTGGGGACAGCAATGCGCATGGGCCTGTCAGGGGTCCATCAGTACTTCAATGTCCGGTGGCGCAACTAATTCTGATATGAGACATATATCCAGGACGCATTCATGGCTGCAAAGCATACAGAGGAAGACAGGTTGTATGCAGTCAAGCAAGCCCAGCCTGCACAACCAAAACTCGTGTTCATTTAGTTTGTGAAGCTGAGGTATGCCAAAGCAGTGTATCATGCGCTCACGGCAACAAAGCACTAGCAGTGCTGTGTCCATTACAAGTTGATCTGGGACGTCCAGTGTGGAGAAGATAGAATAAAATCAGGTACCTGCCACAAGTAGCAGGACAAGCGGGAGCCCTCCAAAAACGTTTCCCAAAACGTAACTCTGAAAATTAACTGAAAGGTGCTAACGAAACCAAAGCTGATACATTAAAAAAGTGCACCATTCCTTTCATATCATACATGTTAAAGATACGATGGACCAGCTCCCCAAAATTCAGCGGGAAATTAGTGTGGAGTATGTAGTGTTTTGCTTTAACTTAGAATTCTTGAGCCCGCTATGTTCTGGACTCAAGAATTCTAAGTGGAATGTTTGAGTTTGAAAACTGTACTGGTTGAGCCTTGAGGAGCTGAGGGAGCCGGCTGCTGTGCAGCATTCAATTATCAATAAAGCATATTTATTCTACTTCATCGTATCCCGACCTGATTACTACAGAATTGTATGGCGACGATCTGGTGATTTGGATGCTGCAGAACCCACAACGTGTCAAGAAACGAAACAACGAGAAAACGTGTAAAAGAAAAATCGGAAGCGGATTTAAAAGTCTGAAAAAAAAAGGCAGCAGCGAAGCTTACATCAAAGAAAGGTATCACCGCTGAGGTTCTGGGTGACTTTGCCGGAGGTTTGCAGGTGCCGTTTGGTTCGTCACGTAATGGATGGGTGTTGGCTTTCTAGCTGTTGATCTACGTCGCACGCCATCTTGGGAGAGTACGTACCCGAGAAAGGAAGCGTGTGGTAATGAAACGTCATTGATCTACATCGCACGCCATCTTGGGAGAGTACGTACCCAAGAAAGGAAGCGTGTGGTAATGTAACGTCATTGCCATAGTAACACAGCGTAAGAATTTGCCGACGGAAACATCTTGTGACGAAAAGCGGACAACGAAGAAACGAAGGATAGTGTACAGTGGTCGCAGCGGACTCAGCAGACTTGGTTTTCAAGTACAAACGCTGCGCAAGTATTGCCTTGTTTTGACAGGTCCTATTTGTTTGAGAAACGATACATTTTGTTGTCTGCAGAACGGTGACACACACTACAGAATCATCATTTTCTTGCGTGTTAAGGAACGGTGACATGCACACCATAAAGAATTCTCACATTGCAGTTTTAAAAAAAAAATTCGAGGGTCGTGTGGCATGTACATTTTTTTTTTAGACCCCAAAAGTTTTTTTTTTCTCTAGCAGAGAAGAGTGTTGATGGGCTATAGGGCACAATAATAGACAATATAGTCAAAATAGTAGTGGTACACCAAAGGCAAATATGGATATTTAGTGTGCAACAGCATAATTTTAAGGGTGGCACAGGTTAGAGTGTATTTTGAATAAGATCATAAATTGTTTTGTTTTTTTTCTTTGGGTTACGCTTAGTTCCTGTTAGGCATAAGGAAAAATGCAATCTGTTTCTCCTCCTCCATCTTTTCTGGAAACACCTGGTGATCCGCCCATTTCGTGGAAAAAATGGTATGATGCATTTTTAACATATATTGGTGCCATTGGTGGTTCACGGTATAGGGCAGAAAGAAAGAAATGTCTTTTATTGAATGTTTTGGGATTTGAAGGGAGAGAAATTTTTAAACATTTGCCCCCTTTAATACGTGTGGGTGGTGAGGAAGGAGATATGGATGAGTTTCAAGAAACAGTGAAAAAATTAGAGTTGCGTTTTGACATTCAACCGAGTTTGGTAGTCGAGAGACATAAGTTTTTAAAAAGAGAACAGAAAATAGGCGAAAAAGTAGAAGATTTTATTTCCGCCTTACGTGTTCTTAGTGCTGAGTGTCAATATGAAGGATTCAGAGACCAATTGATAAGAGATCAGTATATTTGTAAGTGCAATGACAAAAGTATACAACAAAAGTTATTGTCACTTGGAAATCCCACGTTAGAGGAAACAATACGGATTGCAAAAAGCATAGAACGTTCAAAGTTGTCGGTCAAAGAACTTGATGGAAAAGTTTCAATTTCAAACGAAAAGGAAGAAGAGTGTGTTAATGCAGTAAGAGCAAAGGAAAACAAGAACGCAAATATCTATCGTGGTGAAAATAAGTTTTTCAAACAAACGAATATTTGTTTTAAGTGTGGAAACTCTCCGCATTTTAGATCTGGACGTGCTTGTCCTGCTAGAAGTGTAACTTGTAGGGCGTGTGGAAAGTTAGGTCATTTTGCTAAGGTCTGCCAAAATGTGAGGAGGAGTTATTCAACCACACAGGATGGAAGGATGAGCAGCTGTGTTCCATCCTCTTCTGCAAATTCCTCTGTTGCAAATATTTCGTTGTGTGAACCAAAATGTGATGAGTTAAGGAAAATTCAGGATGACCTGAGAGACATGGTGGTTGTGGTTGTGGATGCAAGTCAAGTTTGCAGTGTACAAGATGAATGTGTGGATCCGTATGTAGATATGGATATTGGTGGTAAAAATGTTTGTCTTTTGGTTGATTCTGGAGCGAGGATAACAATGGTTACTCAAGAAAAGAAGTATGGGGAGTGCGTTCACTATTGCCTCCATATAGATCGCCTGTCTCTTATGAAGGGAGAACCATTGAATTGGCAGGTTATTTTGAAGACTATTTAGCTTTCAGAGGAAGGAGGATTTTTGGGAATATTTGTGTGGCCATCAAAGGGTTGAATATTCTCGGATGGTTTCATCAAGGTTTATTCAAAATGGTTTTGAGACCAGGTACAAAAGATCAAGTTTCCATTCTTCGTGTTGATGATTTTGTTGACTCTTTATCTGAGCATTTTCCTGACGTTTTCGGTAATGAGCTTGGATGTGTCAGGGGGTTTATGCATACCATTAAGGTGAAAGATGGTGCTATTCCCGTTAAACATCGGCTCAGGAATGTACCATTTAGTGTCAGAAGTCAACTTGAACAGGAGCTTTCTGGTCTTTGTAAGAAGGGGATTATAGAACCAGTTGAATCTTCTATCTGGCTTTCTCCGTTAGTGGTCGCTAAGAAGAAAAATGGCGAGATTCGCGTTTGCATTGACTTACGCAGTTTAAATAGAAATATCTGGATAGACTCTCATCCTCTTCCTAATATCCCAGAGATGTTGTCTTTAATCAATGGGTCGAAGTGGTTCAGTAAGTTAGACCTAGCGTCAGCATGTCATCAGGTTGTTCTTGATCCGGCCTCAAGGCATTTGACTGCTTTTGTTTCGCCCATAGGAACTTTTCAATACTGTAGGATGCCGTTCGGCTTAGCTTCTGCCGTGGCGGTGTTTCAAAGGATCATGTCCAATTTGATCAAAGGGGTGATTGTGTTTCAGGACAATGTTTTGGTACATGGTGAAACATGTGAGTCACATGACGAGACCGTGTGTTGTGTCTTGGAGGCTTTGCGCGAAGGAGGTGTTGTGTTAAAGAAAGAAAAGTGTGTTTTCAAGGTGAAGAAGATTGAATACCTAGGACATGTTCTGTCAGAACAAGGGGTTGAACCAAGACCAGGTTTGGTTAAAGCGATAGTGGACTCTTCTCCTCCTGTGGATAAAGCGGGACTTAAATCATTCATTGGCTTATGTGAGTTTTATTCGCGTTTTGTTCCTGGTTATGCGTCAAAGTGTCAACCGTTATCTAACATGCTTAAGAAAAATGTTCCTTTTAAGTGGGACATTGAATGTGATGACATTTTTAAATGGGTCAAAAATGAACTTATCAGTCCAAGAGTTCTCAAACCATTCATTCCAGATGTCCCTTGCATTATCACTGTTGATACTAGTGGTTTGGGTTTGGGAGCTGTTCTCACGCAAATGGTTGATGGAGTTGAGCATACCATTGGGTTTGCATCAAGAGTCTTGCGTGGGTCTGAACTTAATTTTTCGGTAATCGAAAAGGAACTGCTTGCATGTTGGTGGGCAATTCGGAAGTTTAATCCATACATTTGGGGCAGACATTTTAAGCTAAGAACTGATCACAGTCCGCTTGTTTCAATTTTGTCTGGGGATAAAATCAAAGAACATACGCCCAGGATAGCACGTTTTTCTACTAAATTATTGCAATACAATTTTGAGGTTAGTCACATTCAAGGTTCTAGGAATATTTGTGCGGATTACTTTTCTAGGCATCCTGTTGAATCAAAGCTGGATATGGAGGAAGAGGATGAAGAGGAATGTTTTGTGGCTTCTGTGGGTTTGGATGAGATGTGCGCTGTGAGTGAAGTTGAATGGAGAGATTTTCTGTCTAAAGATACATTATTGGGTGATGTCATTAGATGTGTAAAGGAAGGTTGGCCTAGGGAAAAGAATGTAAAATTTTCTCTTCAAACTTTCGGTAAAGTTGCTTCTGAACTTTCAATAGAGGATGGCTTACTTGTGCGCGGAGATAGGTTAGTCCCTCCTGGCATGTTAAGAGCGAGGTTGATGCAGGGAGCACATGAAGGCCATTTGGGTAGAACCCTCACAAAGAGGAGACTTCGTGAACGTTTTTGGTGGCCACAGATGGACAATGATATGGATTTGTTTGTAGGGGGGTGTGTGATTTGTTCTGGTTCAGATAAGAGCTTAAAAGTTCATACTCCTCCTTTGCAACCTATCGTTCTACCAAACAAACCTTGGGAGAAGATAGGGATAGATTTGGTTGGACCATTTAATATGCTTCCTAGAAACTCAAAATCTGCGATTGTTGCAATTGATTATTATTCTAAATGGCCAGAGGTACGTTTCATTGATGAACCTAATTCTAAGAATATCATAGATTTTTTGAAGGATATATTCCTCCGTGAAGGGTTTCCATCCACAATTGTCAGCGATAATGGTGTACAATTCACCAGTCAAGAGTTTGAATCCTTTTTACATCAGGGTGGCATTGTACATGCTAGGAGTGCACTTTATCATCCTCAAACCAATGGTTTGGTGGAGCGGATGAATAGAGTTCTCAACAATTGTGTTCAGTGGGCTTTGGCAGGTGGATGCAATGTACAGAATGCTGTGAGATCAATGTTGTGGTTTTATCGCACAACTCCGCATTCTTCTACAAAAGTTTCTCCTTATGAGCTTCTAAGAGGAAGAACGCCTTGTTCTAAAGTCTGCCCATGTTGGATGTCTAAATGGGTTAAGTTGGATTCTATGAGTTGAGGTTCTGGACTTTTAAGAGTCCAGAGGTGTCAGGGAAACAACACCCGAAGACCCCTGAGTTCCTCCTGTCTCGGTGCACAAATAAACAGAGACACAGGCTTCTCGATGGCGGCGTCAAAGACCAAGATTTATTACTGCAGGGACACAGAAATCATAGGAACCACACAGAGGCAGAATATAGGAGACTGTTCAAATTGCATTAGGTGGGTCGCTTCTTAAATACAAGAAAAATGTCTTGGGGCAACATTACACGAATATTTCTCATGCCCAACCCGGTATCCCAAACAGACAATAAATAAATATCAAACAATGATTAGTTGTAGGTTTTCGGTATTCGATCAGGTCCTCTCGACAGTTTTCCATTCTTCGCCCGATCCTCCCCATCATAAAAATTGTAACCTCCCCATTGTAAAAGCCCAGAAGGAAAGGAGCAGAGCCAGGTGCAAAGGATTGAAATGTAGGATAAGAGGTGTTTATGGATCATAAACGGGCAGGACAATCGTCTTCGGCCTTTCAGTCAGGACAACGGACACGAGAACCAGTATAGCAGGACTGGCCTCAGGCAAGGGAGGCAGCTTGATTCTGCCGAGTCACGCAGCGTCAGCCTTTCTCGGGCTCGAGCTTACGTGTCCTTAACAAGGTGATCCTGCCGGGGTCATCGTCCGTTCATTGACTATGTGAGGGCAAGAAACAAGATGGATGCCGTAACTAAAATGGATGCCGTGACTTTTACGAGAGAATGCCCTATTTTCCAGTGAAATCATGCTAGTTGCGCAGCGAAAATACTGTCATGTATACAATGGATCATTTGCGGTTCATTGGTACCAAAATCGTGTCAGTACTACGATACCGAATTCACGGGTTCGGATCGCTACAGAACCTCAGACCGTCCTTTTGCCCTTACATAGGCAATAACTCACTCTATGTCAGAGTCCATTTCTATGTTCATCAGGTCACTGATGTGTTGTTGCAGCATTACTCTATCTCGTGGCATATCTCTAAAAACAGGTGGTCTTTTTACGCACGATGAAACACAAACGCTACATAAGGCAGGGCCACACTGAATAATGAGACAGCATGAGAATAAAAATACCAATGCAACACCAATGACCATTAGAACCTTCCACCCCCATGCAGATAACAGATTCCAGAACCATCCCATTAGTGACCAGTCACCTTCCTCTACGTGAACGGAGTCGGAGATTTTGTGTAACTTAGAGATGGCTTTGTATACTGTTGGCGCATTATCTGGGATAAAAACGAAGCAACTTGATTGGATCATCTTGCATACCCCACCTCGATCTGCAAGTAACACATCAAGAACCATACGGTTCTGTAACGTCATGAGGCGATCCGCTTGAAGCTCAGCTGTCAGGTTACTAAGGGCACCTGTAGTTTCGGTAATGGTGGATTCAACCACTCGTGTTAGTTGACGCAAGTTTCTACTGTTGACCATAGGCCCCCAGAACGGGAGGTAACCTTTGAAAAAGTCTTCTGCTTCTTGGCCAGCAGTATCTTCTTTACTGAATACACCTCTCACAACTCTTGTTTTGTGATAGTCCGGTGCAGCAGTGTATGTCGGAGGTAACAATTGAGCGATATAACATGAGCCTGAAAAGTCAGCGGGCAGCCATGTATATGCTCTGTCTTGGCAAACAAAATAGGTACCCTTAGCAGCTAAGAATGCAGGGGAAGATTGTGACGGGAACACGTATGTTTCAATACAGTCACTCTTCCCTAGTCGGGCTTTCGGATTCCTCCCATTCCCTTGCAAACAGACCTGACCTTGGTGGGGTACGACCCAGATCGGAGTTGAGCTCTTACATTTGTTCTCACCCAGAGTAATGCCATATTCTGTAATGTTCCACCCCATGTAAACTCGCAACTCATCCTTGGGAATGTACGGAGTATTATTGACATCTCTCACCATATCAGTGATTCCTTTTACCAAGGCTCTATTAGCAGAGTTATACTGGGTGGAACGCGGAGGTCGTGGAGGGTAGGTCTCTAGAGCATAGACGAACATGGTCTGAAATGCCCAGAATGATCCATTATACCTGAAAGGCAGAACCAAATAAGGGATGCCCTTGTCCATGGTATGTGGTATCAGGCCACATACCCAGCAGTTTGTTGTGTTAACCACTAGTTGATGTTGGTGCAAGAGCTGAATGAAAGTGTTATTTATAAACTCAGAGCGTCGAGCTTGCTCGTGGGCAGGAAAAGGGTGGAAAGAATGAATAGTACCAATAGTCGGGGAAACAGAAATATGGGGAGATACTGTAGATGTAATAGGTGCAAAGATCAATTGAATACCAAAAATAATTCCGCCTACCAGAGTTATAAAAACAATCAGAAGTGTCAGGGCACATTGCATTAGGAAACATTTACTATACAATATGTCATATAATTTTGTCTTGTGCACATTTATGGCTTTAACCCGTCGTAATTCAGGAAGCTCCATCTTCTACAACCGTTCGCAACGGATGGTTTGTACCTGTTAAAAACTTACCTCTGTTTATCCTGGGAGTTCCCAAGACAAACAGAAGAAACCGACCTAGTGTCTCATTCCCTGTAAATTAAAACAAGGCACACGTTACGACCCTACGGTAACCCAGACGGCAAGGTAAGAGGATAGCAAAAACAAAAATTAAAAAAAAGCAAACTTCCTGACTGTACGGGATGCAATGCGATCAAAACAGTTTTACAGTTTCCAAACAGAAATGTAATAATGCAATGTCATCAGTTCATCACATTAGAACGTAGATTATATCTGTACTTTCCAGGTCTTGTTTGGTCTTGAAATAGCTGGTCTACAGGTGCAGAAATGTTCGACTCCACAGGTGACAAGTGTTCACTTTGTACAATACTCGGTTCAGGATTCAAAGGAGCGGTTTCTGCTGAGGTGTCAAAGTTCTGCGTTTCAGTTCGTGGATGGTCCGTTAGGTACTCTGCATCACTGAAAGGGATGTGCCTAGGAACAGGTTCTGTCTCGGATACACCAATTCCCTGTCTAACCCAGTTGTCATAGGGGAGTGGAAGAGGGACACGCTTCGTGTGGCTGGCGTGCACCCAATTTTTCCTGCCAGCTAGGCGTACTGCAGTTCTGGTTACGAGGAGGACCTGGAACGGGCCCACGAATCTTGGCTGAAGGTTTCGGGTACGTTCAAAGTTCCGAACTACAACCTGGTCGCCGGGTTTCAACGTATGGCCTGGACTCTCCGGCAGTTTAGGTAAGGATTCGAATACCTGTTGATGAATAAGGCTCAGTTTAGCAGTCAGATCATGAAGGTAATCAATCAACATTGGGTATTCTATCTGTTTGAATTCCTTAGGCCTAGGGACTCCCCAAACATTAGCAGGGCGGCCGAACACAATCTCATATGGGCTAAGCCCTACTCGAGAGTGTACAGTCGCTCTGGTGGACAGTAAAGCTAGAGGCAGTGCGTCTGGCCAAGAGAGACCAGTGGAAGCTTGAATTTTCGCAAGTTTCAGCTTCAGGGTGCCATTGTACCCTTCCACCAAACCTGCTGACTGTGGATGATTCGCACTGTGGAATTTTTGTACAATTCCTAGACCTGCACATACACTCTTCATAACTTTCCCTACAAACTCACTTCCATTGTCTGACCAAACAATCCGTGGCATACCATACCTAGGGAAGTATTCTTTGAGGAGGATTTTGGCAGTGGACATGGCAGTGTTATCCTTTAATGGGTATGCCTCAATCCATCTTGAAAAGGCACAGACTACCACTAAGACATACTTAAGATTATTACACCTGTCCATGTGGATATAATCCAACTGAATCACTTCAAAGGGACAAGAAGGGGGAGCAAAATGACCAATTGGGGTTGGGGTTCCCTTGCCAGGATTATGCATCAGGCATACCATGCAGTTTTTCACCACTCTTTCCGCACACTTAGTAATTCCATCATTCTTCCATACTGGAGCTAACATTTTACAGATCCCTTTCGAACTAATGTGCGCCGCTCCATGCGCCATCGTGACTACTGCAAGTACATACGCATCGGGTAACATCCAACGTTGCTGCTCAGACAGATCAACCCAACATCCACTTGAGTCCATTTTACCCGTTTTCTCCTTCCATTCATTCTTCTCATTTTCAGTTGCCTCATTCTGGATTGCTTTCACACTGTCAATCGTATTCTCACACATTCCTGATTCAGCAATCCATCTTGCAGACGTTGCAACGTACATCCGGCTCGTCATGTTCTTGGCCGTTTCTGTAGCGACCTCATCAGCAAACGCGTTCCCTCGGCCAACATCATCCGTAATCTTCCGATGTGCACTGCACTTCACAATCGCAACTTCATTCGGTAGGGTCAGGGATTCTAATAGATCGCTGACTAACTGTCCATGTTGGATCTTAGTTCCATGGGACGTGAGAAAACCTCTTTCTTTCCAGAGACGTCCAAAGCTGTGTGCAACGCCGAAGGCGTACTGGCTATCAGTAAACACATTCACTCTCTTTCCCTCAGCTAAAACACACGCTCTTGTCAATGCAATTAATTCTGCTGCTTGGGCAGAATTCTGACTCACTCTTGCAGTCTCAACAATCGTACTCAAAGTCGTAACTGCATACGCGGCCGTCACATCACCATTCTGTAGTTTAAAGCAGGACCCATCGACATATAACGTGCCGTCTGGGTCTGATAACGGAGTATCTTTTAAATCAATTCTACCTTTTGTCTCTTCCTCAGTTCTGAAACAACAATCATGGGGCTCTGAATCACTCGACTCCTGAGTAGTCGGCAACAGCGTTGCTGGATTCAGTGTGTTGCATCGCTTGATCTGAATGTGGCTTGCCAAAAGTGTCAGCTCATAGCCTGATAGTCTAGCACTGGTGAGGTGCTGAGTTTTCGTTCGATTCATGAGTGTATCCACAGCATGTGGAACCATGACTACTAGCATGTTGTTCATGACTAGTCCAGCAGACTGTCGAATAGACACTGCAGCTGCTGCTGTGGCTCTCAAACAACTTGGTAATGCTCTGGCTACCGGATCTAACGTGGATGAGAAATATGCACAAGGCCGCTGTTTGTCACCAAAGTGTTGCGTTAAAACACTCAACGCACAACCTTCTCTTTCATGGACATATAGTGTAAACGGCTTACTGTAGTCAGGAGTACCCAACACAGGAGCTGAACACAGCGCATCACGTAAGTCTGAGAAGCTCTGTTGACATTCATCAGACCATGGCAAAGGACTCGGAACACCTTTTTCAGTCAGGGCTACCAATGGTTTTGCCATGAGAGAAAAATTTGGGATCCATTGCCTACAGTATGACGTAATACCCAAAAACGCACGCACTTCTCTCTGTGTGCTTGGTACAGTCATCTGCGAAATTGCTTTGATTCTCTCTGGGGTCAACCTTCTTCCCTCCTTTGACAAAAGATGACCTAAGTAGGTCACTTCTTGGCAACAATATTGCAGTTTAGAAGGTGACACCTTGTGATGTAAGTCTGACAAATGACGCAATAAAGAAATAGTAGCTGCTTTGCAAGTTTCCTTGTCATCAGCGGCTAGTAAAAGATCGTCTACGTATTGGATCAGAGCAACACCATGAGGAAGTACAAGGGCATCTAATTGACTCTTTAATGCTTGGCTGTAAATTGAAGGGCTTTCGCAATAACCTTGTGGAGCGCGTTTGAATCTGAAACTGCGACCTCCTAAGGAGAAACCGAAAATGTCTCTACTTTCTTCGGCTATGGGAATGCTGAAAAATGCATTTTTCAAGTCGATCACCGTAAACCATGATGCCGATGCAGGAATCAACGTCAGTAATGCAGTGATATCTGGTACCACTGGAAACTGTGGAATCACAATTTTGTTAACCTCTCTGAGGTCAATCACAAATCTGTAGATTGGAGGTTTGGAAGGGTCAGTACGTTTCAGAATCGGCAGAACAGGACTATTGCAGACGTTTCCTCTAGTTTCCTCAATCACATCTTTCTGTATTAAGTCTTTCACAATCAGCAAGAGTGCTTGTTCACCTTCATTCGAAATCCGATACTGTGGGATTCGTGGAAATTTAACATTTGCTTTCAGACTTACCACATAAGGGGGAATTTCCAAGAGGCCTACATCGTTAGGACCAGTCGCCCAAAGAGTATCAGGGAGAGAACGCAGCTCCGGTGGGAGCTTATCCATCGACATGTACATCGGAGAGATGACTCTTTTGCCTAATGTTAGCTGCACTCCCGAAGGAGAACAGTACAGTGTCGCATGCAGGCGTTTCAACAGATCTAAACCAAGCAGATTCTCATTACAACCGGTTGTTAAGATGAGGGGTGCTTCTAGCTCGCATGGCCCAACAGAGATAGATAAAGGACTAGACACAGGATTGTGAACAGGGGCGCCTGAGAAACCTACTTAAGTGTTCGTTAAGCCGGGCAAAGGTGCGCCAGGGAGTTTCGTACGCATGATTGAACTTTTTGCCGCACCAGTATCCAACAGAAACGGTTCGACCACGCCTGATGTAACTACTGTGACATAAGGTCCACTCTGATCAACTGGAACTGATACTACTCCCTCTCTCTGCCTGCGGCTGTCCTATTGCTCGCTTCTTTGAATCTCTTCATTATGATCATAGTAATCTTCAACATGATACTGTGGAGATCTACCTGATTGTGCAGGCTGTACGTTCGCTGATCGAAACAATTTGATTGGCGATCAGCCTGTGGTGTCATCGTACCGCGCCCTCTACCTCTAGGAGCTTGCATAAACCCAACATTACCTCTCTGAGCTGGGACACCACTAGTTTGTGGGTGTAGTACTGGACACTCATTCTTATAATGACCCTCCTTTTTACAATAAGCACACTGATTCCATGCTAACTGTTGTCGGGGAAAACTATAATTGAATCTTTGGGCCGTCCCTTGCTGGAATTGTGGCTGCTGCTGAAACTGGGGTCGCTGCTGTGAATCTGACTGATTCGAACGAGGCGGATATGCCTGTTGCAAAAGAACTTTGGTTTTTAAATCTTTCGTTTTCTTTTCTGATTTTTCCTTCTCTTCTTTCTCTCTATTCTCGTAATACTGAGCAGTTGCAAGTATCTGTGCTGTCGTTGACACTGCCCATGCACTTTCAGAATCCTTTAACTTGTTACTAAGCTCAGGTAGTAAATTAAACACGAACTTGTCGACAAACAATCTCTGGCCTCCCTCAGTACTCATATCCTGCCCACTGTGATCTACGAAAGTCTCTTCGAATCTAGTGAAGAAGTCAGAGACGCTTTCGTCCTTCTTTTGCTTGCATGCCGATAATTTATCCCAATTGACTCGTAATGCTGGCATCAGCGTTTTCATCAGAGTAATTTTTCTGCCAGGTAAGGCAGCAATCAGAGGTTCTGGTTTAGCACCGCCAACTTGTTGCGCATCTGCCGCTATGATAGCTGGCCAATCACCTCCTAGGGCGACTTGGTGGTTCTCTTGCCGAATCTTGGCCCATATAGGCTGTGGCACTACATTGCCAAATAGCATTTCAATGTCTGCCAAATTCATGATACACGCCTGGACTGTCTGTGTTAATTCTTTGTAATAACCAGCAGGATTTTTACGAGGGTCTGGTAATGCTTGTTTTACTGCTAATACTTCAGCCCGTTTCCAAGGAATGTGTATCCACATTCTCTGGAATTGTGCTGGGGCAGCTGCGATACCCAAGTTCCCATCAGCGGCAACTGCTTCGCGCCATATGGGCGGAACTTCTCTCATTGGATATTGACCTCGTCTTTTTCTAGTTATCGGTGTACCATCAGGGTCTCTTGTCGCCCGAAAAGGGGACTCATCCCTATAAGCTAAAATCAATTCTATCGCTCTCCCTACTTCTGAACCTATCACCATTCCTGCGGCGAATTTCTGCTGAATATTTATTAAATCAGAGGGGACTGTATCTAAGTCATCATCTTCCCATTCTTCACGCACAAGAGAACACATCACGTCAAAAACGTAACGTTGAGTTGGTTCATTCCACTGCATAAATGTGTCTAACACTCTTCGTGCATCATACTTCGCAGCTTTCGACATCCACCTAAGACCAGGAAGCTGGCTACGTCTCTGTATAGAGTCAGAAACGGGGGTCCCAATAAAAGACCTGTAGAGAGGAGTTAAGATGTTAGTTACAGAGTCGGCTATCTTCCGACGAACGGAAAGCGGAGTCAGAATGACAGGGCTTGGGGACAGGGCAGCTGGAGCAGATGAAATAGTAAGGGTGGGTGTAGCAGGTAAAGCAGTTTGCGAAAAGATAGGCAAAGGCAGAATAGGCGACCCAGGAAGAGGGGGTGCCGTAGGATCATTAATCACGGGAAAGACAGGAGCTGGATTCAAAGGAAGTGGAGCACCTATCCCAGGCTGACCAGCAGCTGGCTGTACAACAGGTAGTAACTGTGGCACTGTAATACCCTGTGCATACGGTGGAGGTGAACTCAACAGGTAAGACAACAGAGGATCCTTTTCAGGGTCCTCTATCGGCTTAGCAGGACAAGATGGCAAGATAGGGTAGCATCTATCAATCGCCAAATTATGTTTTCTATTCGCCATCTCCATTGCTTTCTCGGTCTCGTTGACGTGCAGCTGCCTAGCAGACTCCATTAAGGTCAACCCTTTCTCTTTCTGTTCTTTCTTCGTTTTCCTAATTTCTCTCTGTTTGGCTTCTTTGCGCCATACGCGAAAAGAATCAAACATTGCCGGCCGGGCTTTTTTCTTGAACAACTTCATTTCTAAATTATCTAGTATTTCCGTTTCGAAACTACCATGCGGTGGCCAACTAAGGACACCATCTTTCTTGGTATAACGGACCCATACTTCATTATACGTAATAGGACCCACACCATGTTTACAATAGAGCTCATATGTAGGAGTTCCAATCGGAGGAACCGAACACGAATCCTCCAACCGGGAATCCCCGTTGCAACGTAATAAGGACAAGAAACAATTGTTACCCTTAGTCATGACTAACGAAGACAGATTCCAACCAAAATGCGCAGAGAACTTAGGCCTACCAAAATGAACCAATACCAAATACAAAGATTATCTTAACAAGAGCAACCAATGATAATCTACAAATCTAAAACAAACGTATCCAAATAACCAAACTGAGCACGACCCACTTAATACTTAACTGAAATGTGGAAGACGTCACCAAGGAGAACCCGTCTACGTCTCGCCGTACTAAGGTCTGCACCTCGGGTCCAAGACAGGGCAACAGTCAAGGCAGCGGTCCTCTGTAGCCGTCTGGGAACGGGAACCCTCGTGGAAGAAATCGTCGGGCCACTTTTACGACATGCAGGGATCGATGAAGCGGGGTACCTCCCTCCGGAATCTTCACACAAAGCTTCTCGAACTTTTCAGGCTTTGGACCGGCACCGGATGACGTCGCCCCACGTTGGGCGCCAATTTGAGGTTCTGGACTTTTAAGAGTCCAGAGGTGTCAGGGAAACAACACCCGAAGACCCCTGAGTTCCTCCTGTCTCGGTGCACAAATAAACAGAGACACGGGCTTCTCGATGGCGGCGTCAAAGACCAAGGTTTATTACTGCAGGGACACAGAAATCATAGGAACCACACAGAGGCAGAATATAGGAGACTGTTCAAATTGCATTAGGTGGGTCGCTTCTTAAATACAAGAAAAATGTCTTGGGGCAACATTACACGAATATTTCTCATGCCCAACCCGGTATCCCAAACAGACAATAAATAAATATCAAACAATGATTAGTTGTAGGTTTTCGGTATTCGATCAGGTCCTCTCGACAGTTTTCCATTCTTCGCCCGATCCTCCCCATCATAAAAATTGTAACCTCCCCATTGTAAAAGCCCAGAAGGAAAGGAGCAGAGCCAGGTGCAAAGGATTGAAATGTAGGATAAGAGGTGTTTATGGATCATAAACGGGCAGGACAATCGTCTTCGGCCTTTCAGTCAGGACAACGGACACGAGAACCAGTATAGCAGGACTGGCCTCAGGCAAGGGAGGCAGCTTGATTCTGCCGAGTCACGCAGCGTCAGCCTTTCTCGGGCTCGAGCTTACGTGTCCTTAACAAGGTGATCCTGCCTGGGTCATCGTCCGTTCATTGACTATGTGAGGGCAAGAAACAAGATGGATGCCGTAACTAAAATGGATGCCGTGACTTTTACGAGAGAATGCCCTATTTTCCAGTGAAATCATGCTAGTTGCGCAGCGAAAATACTGTCATGTATACAATGGATCATTTGCGGTTCATTGGTACCAAAATCGTGTCAGTACTACGATACCGAATTCACGGGTTCGGATCGCTACAGAACCTCAGAGTGATGTGGATGGTGTTGTAAGAGAAAATGTTGTCAAAGCCCAGTTACGTCAGAAGACATATTTTGATTCAAGGAAAAGATCTGTTGATCAACCTTTGGTTGTCGGAGATGTTGTACGTGTAAAAATTCCTGTTCATTCTAAGAAAGGAAATTCTAAATTTTCCGAGCCTTTCACTGTTGATAGGGTTTTCAAGAATGCAGTGAGAGTGAAAGTCAATCCGAGTGTTGTGAAAAACTCGTGTGATAAAGACAGGGCAGCTTTGCCGGATGTGCATGGACTACGCAGGAGTTCTAGACAACGTTTTCTTCCTGCTAGGTTTCGTTAGTAACCTATTTTCTTGCTTTAGTGTATTATTCACATGTTTAGTTATTTATTTTCTTTTTCTTTGTTTTTGCAAGGGAGAGGATAATGTAGTGTTTTGCTTTAACTTAGAATTCTTGAGGCTGCTATGTTCTGGACTCAAGAATTCTAAGTGGAATGTTTGAGTTTGAAAACTGTACTGGTTGAGCCTTGAGGAGCTGAGGGAGCCGGCTGCTGCGCAGCATTCAATTATCAATAAAGCATATTTATTCTACTTCATCGTGTCCCAACCTGATTACTACAGAGTAGTGTCTGTATCACGGACAAGGACCTTGCAACCAGGAGACCAAACATTACTTTGGCTGAAGGTATGGCCACCTCTTTTTGCAAAAGCATGGCTTTCAGTTTGATTAGGGAATCAAATTTCATGTGGAAACATTTATCAAAGGCCAAAGTAATAGTAATAGTAATTCCCAATGCTCATGCACATATCCTTCCCCTGGCGCTTCATATCTGCATACCTGGTGGTATTGGAGACAATATTAGAATTGAAAGGTTGTTACCGCTAGGGTGATGTAACCATGGATTATCCAGTCAGTGAATGGTGTCTCAGCCACGGTGAAAGGTCATTGGTCCAGATTTCAATGTGCAACATGGTGTATTTTGCATCTCTCTATGCCATTGTCATCTGTCGATCTGTTATGTCGTATGCGGAAAACAGATTTGTACTGTTGATGGAACGCCATGGCACGTGGCAGAAATGTAACATTTGTAACATCCAGGTCAATATTACTATTGACCATAATTGTGACTGCCTGTTAAATATTGTTGTATTGTGTCATTTGCGGAAGACACTTTGTTGCCCGTGATAAAATTCTGGATAACAGAGTGGTCACACCATTGTCAACCACAGTCATAGCTGTTGCTAGATTAACCCTGTCAATCTCATGCAATCTCTCAGCAGCTCCCTGTTGAGAAATCTTCAACAGCTCATTATATATTCCATCCAAAAAGCGCTTTTGACATGGGTTCCGGGGACCTAGTAAAAAATCCCTGAGATCCATGTCATCAGAAAGAAGGGGCAAGTGTTCATTCACCTGGGAAAGTGTTGAGGTTTTAGCCAATCTGGGCATAACTTCCCAACACTATATGATGCCACCACCCAGAGTGTTCCGTTTGTACATATCGTTGATCAGGCCTATTGATCCTAAACCCTTCGGTGTTACAAGGAATCTAGAATGATACCCATTTGAGTCCACAGGCCAAACGAACCAACCCTTCCAATTGGAATCTGCTGAATTGAAAGAACCATTAGGTATCATGGTATCTAGTGTATCCTCAGTAAAGTGTGTAAAGTGCTGCCAGTTCTCGAAACGTGAGAATGCAGGAATATGTGGTGTGTTCAAATCGTTTGTTTTAGCCATACCCAGACATGAACTTTGTTGCACTGTCTTGTTCAGGAAAGTCAGTTGATGTGGTATGAGGCATGCTCTAAATAAGTCCTCCATCCCATGACCCTGCCAATCTTTTGTCACCCAGATAGACTCTGTGTCTATTGTGTCTTTCCAAAAGTCGAAACCCTGTATAGACAGTTGGGAAATAAAGGAAGCAGAGTATATCAGCTTGGTGTTTGTTAGCATATTTTTCTTTGCAGGTGTAAATGCAGGTCTATAGTGATACGAGGCTGGGTCTGATAATTCAAAACTTGAAAAATAAGCAAACCTTTGTGCAAAAGTCTTCGCCTAACATTGCAGTAAGGCAGTTCAGTGTCCCCAGAGCGAGTGCCCTGGCCTTCTGGCCTGGGTCCCACTCTCCCTCCCTGCATCTCCGCCCGCTCCACCTGGCCATTCGCCCTCGCTGAATGGAAGAGCAGGGTTCGAGACCGCCCTTGACCCTCTCTCTGTGTTTGCCCTGTGTTGCCTGGTGTACATTGTTGTGGTTCTCTTGTCTTTCTCTGTTTAATTTTGCCTTTCTCTCCACTTGTTAGTTTATCTTTGCCTTCTTCCCATTGTTCATTTCTTGGCGCCTGGCGACCCTTCTCCGCTTGCCGCTTTCCAGCTGTGCTTTCCCTCCCCCTCCCCTGTTTAATGGAGGCTGCTACGAGGCCGCGAGCAGTGTGAGCACTGCTGGCGCACCGCTGGCTCTCAGCTGGCAAGCCAAAGGCAAGCCCGTCTGCGCCCGTCCATGACCCGACTGCAACCAGCGCCAGGAATCCTAGATCCACAACCTGTAACATGATACTGCCATTGTGGTGTGCAGTGCGGAAAGCAGAGCAGAGAGACAGAGCTCGAGCAGCTGCTGCGGTAGAGCCCGTCCTTTCCTGTCCCCGAGGAAAATCTGGAGGGAGAGCGGGGGCAAGCACGGGGCAAATTAGCACGGCTGCCGCGGGATCTGATGTGCGGAGGGATGTGCGGAGAGAGAGTCAGCAGAGCCGGCCGCCGTGGAAGTGTTGGCGGTTGACTGCGGCAGAGTGCAGAAGTGGAGAGGTTGCGAAGAGAAGTGAGGCGGGGGGCCACAGACGAAGGACCCGTTAAGGACCCGCAAAAGTAGTCAAGGGCTCGCCTGCCTGTCCATCAGCATGCCCGCCGGATAGAGCACTCAGCTCTCCATTCAGCTGGTCACCCCGGGGGCCAAGAGTGGAGCGCAACGGAGCGCAGCAGTGTGCGGAGCGGAGAGCAGCGGCCGGTCCTCCAGAGGAAAGGGGGAGGTATGCGGCTATGCGCCACGCACCTTTGAAAACACTGTGTGAGTCCTTTACACCCCCAGTGAGAGAGAGCTTGTTCCCACAGTCCCTCTGCCTTCCCCTCACCCCTCTGTCCACCTCTAGGGAAGCTCCAGGGAAGCTTCACCACCCTATCACCCGGTAGCCCACCTCACCACAAAACTATCTGGCGCAACGGGACCACAGGGTAGATTACACCGGAGTGAAGGCAGCGGTAAAAGACCAAACCCCGACTGGGGTGCAAACTTCCAGTGGCCCTCCATTGACGCCAGAAGAGGCCCAGGTGGAACAGCAGACACAGCTGCGAAACAGCACGGCGGGAAGAGGGAAGCGGGCCACTAGGCCAGCAGCAGCAAACTAGCCACTCGGCTAGAGCCAGAAGGAGAGTCAGACACAAGAGAGAAAGGGAGAGAGAGTATCAGCGACAGTCAAAGTGCACTCTTCAGCTAGCGACGGAACACGAGCACAGGTACGACAACCGCCTCAAGGGAATCAATTTTTAAAAAAACAACTCACATAAGAAGAGGATGAGATCCGGAAAGATCCGCCAGGCAGTAACAAGGAAAACTAGGAAGACCACCCTCCCATCGGCCCTCATGCCGATGTCAAGCAAAAAAATAAAGACGCTCGGGCAAAATGAGAGGCAAGAAGAGAGGCTGGTTTCAACTTCGGCAGTAAAAAACAGAAAACAGAAATGTATTTCCTAAAGGATCCAATGGCCACCATATATGCTTCAATAGACAAAGCACCAAACTTACCAAGTCCAATAGCGGAAAGCAGAACAAACAAGAATTTTTATTTCCCACAAGGATCGCCAGGAGTATAGATCAAGCCAAATCAAGCCAACTCTAGATCACCTTACCATCAGAAACACAGTAGTGAGGCCGGCATAGAGGAACCGGTGCCAAGGTGGCAACCGCACCAAGCAGACAGATGACAACAACTGCACAGGTACATCAATCCGAACCTGTGCAGGACCAGACTAAGGAAGTTGCAAGAACCCAACACCCTGGAATTGACACAGTAACAAACGAGGACAAACCAGACAGGACCAGCACCAGGGCAGCTCTGTTGGAAGGAGTATGGACCAGTTCTTTCTCTTTATCCAACGACGCCGACCTCCTTCAAGCCCTGGAAATCAATACACTAAAGCAAGATGTAATTGATGTAGCAAACCCGGAGAAACTTTCTTTCACAGCCACGCCAAAGAGAAGAGCAACCGCGGTGGAAAGGGGGTACTGCCTCCACCCCCATAACAACAACTTCCAGCAAAGGGCTGATGGAGGAACTGACAGAGGAAGACCCAAAAGAAGGAAGCCTCCAAATAATTACATACCAGATGCATCTGCCATCACCGATCACAACCTCATCAGTCAGCGGCAATGTTTCACTGACGGGGCCACTAGGAACGCCCCCTTAAGACCTTCCAAAAGCACAATGGAGCAACACCTTGCTAGCACCTTGGAGCAATCCATAAGGGTGTTAAACATCCAATCAGATAAAATGGAAGTACAGATAGATCTGATGAACCTAATCGCAGAACATATCATGAGAATAAACGCAAAATTTGAACATATTACAACTCAAAATAACAAAAAGGAAATCGTTCCAAGGCGCAAGCAAGCGGCCCGCAACAAATCGTGAACTGTGGCTGTGGACAGATCATCGGCAAGCTGGCAACGCTCCCGGAAATCCTCACAGGCATATTGGGAGCAGTCCGTTTAACAGGGAGAAGAGAACACATACTAGTGGACCAACCAAATGACGAGAACAACGACAGAGAAGAACATCCAAAGATCACTGAATGAGCACAAGATGAAAGTGGAATAAAAGAGGAGGCGGTAACTGGGGAACCGAAAGACAAAACGGAGAATCAGGCACAAGTCAACCAACCACCATGCCAAAGCTCACCAAAAGAAAAGCCGACAAAAAGGCAATGAAAATGTGCCAGGAAGGTCAGGCTCAAGTTTCACAATCAACTGGCCCTGGGAAACAGACAAATCTATCCCATTTTCACAAAACTCCCAACTGTCAGAAAAGAAAACACAAGCAACAAAGGAGCTATATCAGACACCTCCAATTCAGGGCTAAACTCATCGGGCCTCTCAGCCACCCCAAAAAAATCAAACAACCCAAGAGTATTCTTTTGACCAAGCTACCAGAAAAGCAATGACAAAGATCTGGGCAGCAACAAACAAAAACTATCTTTTCGAAGACCAACAAGGGGAGCAAATGCCAGAAACCCGGGTGGTGAAAATAGATCAAAACCAACCGATCAATAACAAAGAAGGGGCAACAGAGTCCTAAATAATCCACACTGTAAAAGTGCAAACAGGACGTAGCGAGACAAGCAAAGGCAAGGAGGACTAAAGATCAAACACAAACGCGCATGAAAAGCGAACAAACAAACCAGTCTTAGCAGAAGTAAAAACCCCGGTAAAACTACCAGACGACATAAAAGCAATGGAACATATAACTCGAAATCAGATAACAGTAAGCTTAAATAAGTCGGGTCACACCGGCAGATTTCCCTATGCAGTGGCAACAACCATGAATTCACGGGCAGCATCTAATAAAAATTCTGGGTACACTGAAAATGAAACAGTAAGAGAGGGCAACCCCAATTTAGACGTAGACGGCCATCGGGGGATGTCGATGAACCTCCCCTCCCAAGAGAGGGCCCCAAAAAGAACCCTACGATCAAGATGCACAAAGGATTTCAGAATTCCACGACACTTCAATACTATAATCAGTCAAAAACCAGATAACGAAATCGCTAAACCCCACATCAGAGACATCAGCAAAACTGGTAATTTTACCAGATTATTCGACAAAATGGAGAGAAGACACATTAAACCGGGAGAAACTGTTAAGACAATTCAAAGAGATACTTGAATTAAGGAGAGTAACATCTTCAGACCTCTTAGCCGTAGAATTCCAGCAAACTGAAAATTCTTCAGAAACTGAAGAGACACTCACCACCTTGTCCTCTAAGGAGCTTGTGGACCTGATCTACATGACCAGACCCGTATTTGAAGCTTGGGGAATCATCCTTAAGCCGCTCAAACAGCTAGAATACCCATACCCTCTTTTACAAAAACTGGAGATGGGCCCTAAATCATGTTTAAAAGGCACTAGAAACGCAACCCCGACATTGCAGGAAAATTTGCTGCAGAAAGAACTACCGCCAAGTTCCCTAAGGTTGGAAACAGAACCGGGTGAAAACCAGGACAGGTCTTGGGTGCCAATGGCCCTGAGCCAATAACGCTCCTGACGAAAACACACAGCAAATTCTAAACAACACCTCGGAAGCGCTCAACAGTCTAAACCACGGAAGCACAATCAAGATCTGTTTATGGAAAGTCCATGGATTTAGAAAAATGGGCCAAGACCAGGAAACATTGTCTTTCCTACAACACCATGATCTAGTATTACTCCAAGAAACATGGAACACGCAGCCAGCCTTAATCTCAGGCTACGTAGAATACCATATATCTGGGCACCCAAGGGGGGTTTATCAATCTACGCCACAGTAAAATACGATTCGTCCACTGAAGAACTAGACACCGGAGAAAACTGTCTTCAATTATTAAAACTCGCCGGTAAACCCTATTCTAATGATTTAACTTGGCAATAAATTCTCCTCAATGTATACATCCTACTGGAGAAAAGACGAAGAAGGAAAAGCCTGGTCAACTGAATAAAGGCTGCAAAGGACCCACCAAGATTGCAAGCTGATCACCTCAGGGGACTTCAACCACAGTCTTGTTGGGAGCAACCAATGTGGGAGGAAGAGAAAAACAAGCATTTACAATGCAACAGGTCTCGCATTTGTAAATTTTAGAGCTATCGTACACTAAAACTACGGACCCAAATCACTCCATTCCAATGCTCGCAAGACTCCAAGATTACATCAGGTGTGATAATGTAATGTCAGCACGTATTTGTTATCTTAGCTCATCCTGCTATCCTTACACACTTGGAATATAATGTGACATTTATTCAGAATTAATAAGGGCAGAAGTTACAACTAAAAAAACTGCCTGCAGCACTGAGCCCATATACACTATAAGACGAGCATATTTTCAAATACAAATGCTGAGTTTTAAGCACGACGGCGTGCTTGTCTACAAAATCAGGAATTTTCACGCTCGCTGCTAACATCAGCTGCAATAGTAATTACGACCCAAATCACTCCATTCCAATGCTCGCAAAACTCGCAGATTACATCAGGTGTGATAATATAATGTCAGCACGTAATTGTTATCTCAGCTCATCCTGCTATCCTTACACACTTGGAATATAATGTGACATTTATTGAGAATTAATAAGGGCAGAAGTTACAATTAAAAAAACTGCCTGCAGCACTGAGCCCATATACACTATAAGACAAACATATTTTCAAATACAAATGCTGAGTTTTAAGCACGACGCCGTGCTTGTCTACAAAATCAGGAATTTTCATGCTCGCTGCTAACATCAGCTGCGATAGTAATTACGACCCAAATCACTCCATTCCAATGCCGCAAAATAAAGACAGCTAAACCCTTCTAGTAAAATAAATACAACGACCTAAATAGCAGTACAACTCTTCCCGAAAAATAAATTAAAACAAAATAAATAGCAGAAATGGACCATCGTACACTAAAACTACGGACCGAAATCACTCCATTGCAATGCTCGCAAAACTCCAAGATTACACCAGGTGTGATAGTGTAATGTCAGCACGTATTTGTTATCTCAGCTCATCCTGCTATACTTACACACTTGGAATATAATGTGACATTTATTCAGAATTATTACGGGCAGAAGTTACAACAAAAAAAACTGCCTGCAGCACTGAGCCCATATACACTATAAGACGAGCATATTTTCAAATACAAATGCTGAGATTTAAGCACGACGCCGTGCTTGTCTACAAAATCAGGAATTTTCATGCTCGCTGCTAACATCAGCTGCGATAGTAATTACGACCCAAATCACTCCATTCCAATGCTCGCAAATCTCGCAGATTACATCAGGTGTGATAGTATAATGTCAGCACGTAATTGTTATCTCAGCTCATCCTGCTATCCTTACACACTTGGAATATAATGTGACATTTATTGAGAATTAATAAGGGCAGAAGTTACAACTAAAAAAACTGCCTGCAGCATTGAGCCCATATACACTATAAGACGAGCATATTTGCAAATACAAATGCTGAGTTTTAAGCACGACGCCGTGCTTGTCTACAAAATCAGGAATTTTCACGCTCGCTGCTAACATCAGCTGCAATAGTAATTACGACCCAAATAACTCTATTCCAATGCTCGCAAAACTCGCAGATTACATCAGGTGTGATAGTATAATGTCAGCACGTAATTGTTATCTCAGCTCATCCTGCTATCCTTACACACTTGGAATATAATGTGACATTTATTGAGAATTAATAAGGGCAGAAGTTACAACTAAAAAAACTGCCTGCAGCACTGAGCCCATATACACTATAAGACGAGCATATTTTCAAATACAAATACTGAGTTTTAAGCACGACGGCGTGCTTGCCTACAAAATCATGAATTTTCCCGCTCGCTGCTAACATCAGGTGCGATAGTAATTACGACCCAAATCACTCCATTCCAATGCTCGCAAAACTCGCAGATTACATCAGGTGTGATAGTATAATGTCAGCACGTAATTGTTATCTCAGCTCATCCTGCTATCCTTACACACTTGGAATATAATGTGACATTTATTGAGAATTAATAAGGGCAGAAGTTACAACTAAAAAAAATGCCTGCAGCACTGAGCCCATATACACTATAAGACAAGCATAGTTTCAAATACAAATGTTTAGTTTTATGCACGACGGCGTGCTTGTCTACAAAATGATGAATTTTCACGCTCACTGCTAACATCAGCTGCGATAGTATAGTTACAGCACGAAATTGTAACATGAAATCATCCTGCCGTCTTTACATACTTAGAACATGGGATGAGATTCGAGAGGGATTAATAAAGTTAGAGCTTGCAAGTATAAAACACCCGAAAACAGTGAGCCCATGTGGTTACAACAACAAAACAGCACCAAAGGCTAAAGTGATGTTCCTTATAACACGAGCACAGTTGTAAATAAGAAACGTTTGTTTTGGGCAAATGTATACCATTTTACACATCAACACGCTTCATGCTCGCTGCTGATATCAAGTATGGTCGTATATTTACGGGACTTCATTCACACATCAAATCATCCTGTTATCCTTACGAAGTCAGTACATGGTGTGCCATTTGTTATATATTCATAAAGGCACAAGGCACAACTATAAAAGAGCCTGAAGCATTGCGCCCATGTACACTATTATTCAAGGGTTTCCTACCCGCATCCACGCTAGGCGCACACAGCCACTTCGCAGTGCCCTTCAATTGGGAATAAAGTGTGAAAAGGGTAAAAAATCGGAAGACAGAAAGTCTGGTATGGTGTCAAGCGTCAACTTGTTTGTGACAGCTGAGAACCGAAACCAGGCCAAGATAATGAAGTACATTAAGATGGGCAGTATAGATTGTAATCTCTTCGTTCCCAGCTTCAAAGACATGCAAATGAAGACACAGAGTGATGCGAAAGGTATTTTCCATTCCAATGCCGCAAAGTGAAGACAGCCAAACTCCCGGGAAAATAAATAAAAATAAACCCAAAAGCAGAAACGGACCATCGTACACTAAAATTACGACCCAAATCACTCCATTCCAATGCCGCAAAATAAAGACAGCTAAACCCTTCCAGTAAAATAAATACAACGACCTGAATAGCAGTACAACTCTTCCGGAAAAATAAATTAAAACAAAATAAATAGCAGAAACGGACCATCGCACACTAAAACTACGGACCCAAATCACTCCATTCCAATGCTCGCAAGACTCGCAGATTACAGCAGGTGTGATAGTGTAATGTCAGCACGTAATTGTGATCTCAGCTCATCCTGCTATCCTTACACACGTGGAATATAATGTGACATTTATTTCAAATTAATAAGAGCACAAGTTACAACTAAAAAAACTGCCTGCAGCATTGAGCCCATATACACTATAAGACGAGCATATTTTCAAATACAAATGCTGCGTTTTAAGCACGACGGCGTGCTTGTCTACAAAATCAGGAATTTTCACGCTCGCTGCTAACATCAGCTGCGATAGTAATTACGACCCAAATCACTCCATTCCAATGCTCGCAAATCTCGCAGATTACATCAGGTGTGATAGTATAATGTCAGCTCGTAATTGTTATCTCAGCTCATCCTGCTATCCTTACACACTTGGAATATAATGTGACATTTATTGAGAATTAATAAGGGCACAAGTTACAACTAAAAAAAACTGCCTGCAGCACTGAGCCCATATACACTATAAGACGAGCATATTCCCAAATACAAATGCTGAGTTTTAAGCACGACGCCGTGCTTGTCTACAAAATCAGGAATTTTCACGCTCGCTGCTAACATCAGCTGCAATAGTAATTACGACCCAAATAACTCTATTCCAATGCTCGCAAAACTCGCAGATTACATCAGGTGTGATAGTATAATGTCAGCACGTAATTGTTATCTCAGCTCATCCTGCTATCCTTACACACTTGGAATATAATGTGACATTTATTGAGAATTAATAAGGGCAGAAGTTACAACTAAAAAAACTGCCTGCAGCACTGAGCCCATATACACTATAAGACGAGCATATTTTCAAATACAAATGCTGAGTTTTAAGCACGACGGCGTGCTTGTCTACAAAATCAGAAATTTTCACGCTCGCTGCTAACATCAGCTGCAATAGTAATTACGAGCCAAATCACTCCATTCCAATGCTCGCAAAACTCGCAGATTACATCAGGTGTGATAGTATAATGTCAGCACGTAATTGTTATCTCAGCTCATCCTGCTATCCTTACACACTTGGAATATAATGTGACATTTATTGAGAATTAATAAGGGCAGAAGTTACAACTAAAAAAAATGCCTGCAGCACTGAGCCCATATACACTATAAGACAAGCATAGTTTCAAATACAAATGTTTAGTTTTATGCACGACGGCGTGCTTGTCTACAAAATGATGAATTTTCACGCTCACTGCTAACATCAGCTGCGATAGTATAGTTACAGCACGAAATTGTAACATGAAATCATCCTGCCGTCTTTACATACTTAGAACATGGGATGAGATTCGAGAGGGATTAATAAAGTTAGAGCTTGCAAGTATAAAACACCCGAAAACAGTGAGCCCATGTGGTTACAACAACAAAACAGCACCAAAGGCTAAAGTGATGTTCCTTATAACACGAGCACAGTTGTAAATAAGAAACGTTTGTTTTGGGCAAATGTATACCATTTTACACATCAACACGCTTCATGCTCGCTGCTGATATCAAGTATGGTCGTATATTTACGGGACTTCATTCACACATCAAATCATCCTGTTATCCTTACGAAGTCAGTACATGGTGTGCCATTTGTTATATATTCATAAAGGCACAAGGCACAACTATAAAAGAGCCTGAAGCATTGCGCCCATGTACACTATTATTCAAGGGTTTCCTACCCGCATCCACGCTAGGCGCACACAGCCACTTCGCAGTGCCCTTCAATTGGGAATAAAGTGTGAAAAGGGTAAAAAAATCGGAAGACAGAAAGTCTGGTATGGTGTCAAGCGTCAACTTGTTTGTGACAGCTGAGAACCGAAACCAGGCCAAGATAATGAAGTACATTAAGATGGGCAGTATAGATTGTAATCTCTTCGTTCCCAGCTTCAAAGACATGCAAATGAAGACACAGAGTGATGCGAAAGGTATTTTCCATTCCAATGCCGCAAAGTGAAGACAGCCAAACTCCCGGGAAAATAAATAAAAATAAACCCAAAAGCAGAAACGGACCATCGTACACTAAAATTACGACCCAAATCACTCCATTCCAATGCCGCAAAATAAAGACAGCTAAACCCTTCCAGTAAAATAAATACAACGACCTGAATAGCAGTACAACTCTTCCGGAAAAATAAATTAAAACAAAATAAATAGCAGAAACGGACCATCGCACACTAAAACTACGGACCCAAATCACTCCATTCCAATGCTCGCAAGACTCGCAGATTACAGCAGGTGTGATAGTGTAATGTCAGCACGTAATTGTGATCTCAGCTCATCCTGCTATCCTTACACACTTGGAATATAATGTGACATTTATTTCAAATTAATAAGAGCACAAGTTACAACTAAAAAAACTGCCTGCAGCATTGAGCCCATATACACTATAAGACGAGCATATTTTCAAATACAAATGCTGCGTTTTAAGCACGACGGCGTGCTTGTCTACAAAATCAGGAATTTTCACGCTCGCTGCTAACATCAGCTGCGATAGTAATTACGACCCAAATCACTCCATTCCAATGCTCGCAAATCTCGCAGATTACATCAGGTGTGATAGTATAATGTCAGCTCGTAATTGTTATCTCAGCTCATCCTGCTATCCTTACACACTTGGAATATAATGTGACATTTATTGAGAATTAATAAGGGCACAAGTTACAACTAAAAAAAACTGCCTGCAGCACTGAGCCCATATACACTATAAGACGAGCATATTCCCAAATACAAATGCTGAGTTTTAAGCACGACGCCGTGCTTGTCTACAAAATCAGGAATTTTCACGCTCGCTGCTAACATCAGCTGCAATAGTAATTACTACCCAAATAACTCTATTCCAATGCTCGCAAAACTCGCAGATTACATCAGGTGTGATAGTATAATGTCAGCACGTAATTGTTATCTCAGCTCATCCTGCTATCCTTACACACTTGGAATATAATGTGACATTTATTGAGAATTAATAAGGGCAGAAGTTACAATTAAAAAAACTGCCTGCAGCACTGAGCCCATATACACTATAAGACAAACATATTTTCAAATACAAATGCTGAGTTTTAAGCACGACGGCGTGCTTGTCTACAAAATCACGAATTTTCACGCTCGCTGCTAACATCAGCTGCGATAGTAATTACGACCCAAATCACTCCATTCCAATGCTCGCAAAACTCGCAGATTACATCAGGTGTGATAGTATAATGTCAGCACGTAATTGTTATCTCAGCTCATCCTGCTATCCTTACACACTTGGAATATAATGTGACATTTATTGAGAATTAATAAGGGCAGAAGTTACAACTAAAAAAAATGCCTGCAGCACTGAGCCCATATACACTATAAGACAAGCATAGTTTCAAATACAAATGTTTAGTTTTATGCACGACGGCGTGCTTGTCTACAAAATGATAAATTTTCACGCTCACTGCTAACATCAGCTGCGATAGTATAGTTACAGCACGAAATTGTAACATGAAATCATCCTGCCGTCTTTACATACTTAGAACATGGGATGAGATTCGAGAGGGATTAATAAAGTTAGAGCTTGCAAGTATAAAACACCCGAAAACAGTGAGCCCATGTGGTTACAACAACAAAACAGCACCAAAGGCTAAACTGATGTTCCTTATAACACGAGAACAGTTGTAAATAAGAAACGTTTGTTTTGGGCAAATGTATACCATTTTACACATCAACACGCTTCAGGCTCGCTGCTGATATCAAGTATGATCGTATATTTACGGGACTTCATTCACACATCAAATCATCCTGCTATCCTTACGAAGTCAGTACATGGTGTGCCATTTGTTATATATTCATAAAGGCACAAGGCACAACTATAAAAGAGCCTGAAGCATTGCGCCCATGTACACTATTATTCAAGGGTTTCCTACCCGCATCCACGCTACGCGCACACAGCCACTTCGCAGTGCCCTTCAATTGGGAATAATGTGTGAAAAGGGTAAAAAAATCGGAAGACAGAAAGTCTGGTATGGTGTCAAGCGTCAACTTGTTTGTGACAGCTGAGAATCCGAAACCAGGCCAAGATAATGAAGTACATTAAGATGGGCAGTATAGATTGTAATCTCTTCGTTCCCAGCTTCAAAGACATGCAAATGAAGACACAGAGTGATGCGAAAGGTCTTTTCCATTCCAATGCCACAAAGTAAAAAAACAGCCAAACTCCCGGGAAAATAAATCAAAACGCTCTAAATAGCAATGCAACTCTCCCGGGAAAATAAATAAAAATAAGCAAAAAAGCAGAAAAAGGAACATCGTACACTAAAAGTACGAGCCAAATCACTCCATTCCAATGCAGCAAAATAACACAGCTAAACCCTTCTAGTTACATAAGTAAAACGCGCTAAATAACAGTGCAACTGTTCTGAAAAAAAAAATGAAAACAAAATAAATAGCAGAAACGGACCATCGTACACTAAAAGTACGGAGCCAATTCACTCCATTCCAATGCCTGAAAGAAAACACAGCTAATAAAACACGCTATGGACCCAATTCAAAGTAAACACAGCTATAATAATAAAACACGCTACTGACCCAATTCACTTCATTCCAATGCCTCAAACTAAACACAGCTAAACTCTTTCAGCAATAGCCACGAAAAGAAACAAAAGAGTTCCAACTGGAACACTTCATGCCACATAAAGCATGTTTACTGTAGTTAGGCGGTGCTGCGTGGGCGTTCTTAAAAAAGTAAAGGCTGATCGACAAAGGGCATTAGCCTGTCAGAAACCAACACACTAAAACAGACAAGCTCAGGAACCAATTACTGACAAAGAGCTGCAGTAGGCGGAGATTCAACACATTTACAAATTACTTAATGCCTCGGAGAGGCAGCGCATGCGCTGCCCTATGCGAGACCTAATGACCAGGAAATTCGCAAACTAAATGGAGAGCTAGAAGCATTGAGCCTAACAATCCTAAATGGAAACACGACAAGAGATAGCCCGGCCATCACCACATACATGAGCGGAAATAGGCATTCAACCATTGATTTCACCTTAGCTAGTAATAACCATTTCCCCATGATAGACTCCTTCACGTGCAGAAAGTGACCAGTTCCCGCAAATCGTGATGAAAAACATCAAACTGGCCACAACATGCAAAGCTAAAACCCTAGTCGAATTCCCAGAAATTACAATCTAAGGAAACTAAATTGGCGTGGATCAGACACAAAAGCAATTATGGAAGTTATCAAAGATTACGTAAATCAGACAGAGTCCCTGAGAGAACAAGACATAATCAGAAACTGGGAACAACTAGGCGATATTCTCATTCATAACTTCCCAGTCAAGCACGGACGCAGGAAGAACATCGAAACAAGGAACAAACCCTGGTTTCACAGGCAACTGCGTGAACAAAAAAGAAGGATCGCTCGAGAGGTGCGAAATGAGGCCTCTGCAGCAAAGAAGGGAATAACCACAGACAAGAGCAAGCTGAAAAAACTGAGGATTACATTTAGGGACACATGCAGGGAATCTAAAGCGGCCTACGGGGAATCTATGTGGAGCAAACTACTCTGGGCAAGTAAACTGCCAATTAGCAGGGATTTCTGGGGATTAATAAAACACTTAACTAAGGGACCAAGACTCCAACAAGAATAAGGAATAAGTGGAGAAACTTTGAAACAACACGTTCTCAAGATGTACAACCACATGGGGTACAATATCACCGGTAAAGATAGAAAGGAACAAGATGACCCACAAGAGCGAAGACCCGGAGAAAGGAAGATCGGCCCCAACTACAAGCAGAGCTACACTTGGCTGCTGACCCAGACACGTACTCCGAAGGCTTAAATACCCTCGCGGATGCAAGGAAATTAAGAGAAATAATGAAAAAACTAAAAACAGAAGGAGCACCGGGGCCGAATGGCATCCCCAACGCCCTATTTAAACACGCACCTGACTTCTGGGCAGTCTACCTAATGCCCCTCTTCAACTACATATTCTGGCAAAATAGGATGCCACACTCCTGGGAAGGTAATATAATCCAACCAATTATCAAAAATGGAAACCGCAGCCAGCCTGAAAATAACAGACTTATATCCCTGATCGATGTAGAGGCCAAATTATATGCATCATGTTATTAGTCCACCTTCAGGCTTGGACAGAGGACACATGCGCAATCCCGAAGTTCCAAATGGGTTTCAGGCCTGGCATGGGAACAACTACAAACCTGGCGACCCTAGCACTTCTAACCGAAAAAGCCATAAGAAGGAAAACACAACTATTTGCATGTTTCATTGACCTGAAGTCTGCATTCGACAGAGTGACCCGAAACAGATTATGGGAGAAATTAAAAACACGGGGGCTTCCATCGCAATTACTTGAAGCAATGATCGCCCCACACAACGAAACATGGGCGAAGGTGAAACGCAGAGACGGGAACAGAACCACAGACAGGATAAACACCCAGCACGGCTTAAAACAGGGCTGCGTCCTGGATCTGAGCCTTTTTAATTTATACCTAGCTGATATAGTCAGTCACATGCTAATAGCCAAGAGTAATTCTCCCATTCTGGCTAAGGAGCCTATCCCTTACGTACAATATGAAGATGACATTGTGGTGCTGAGCCAAAGCCGGATCGGCCTACAAGGAGCAATAAACAACCTGAAATCATAGCTCGATCAGGAAATGCTTCAATTGAACAAAAAGAAAACAAAGGTTGTGCGTTTGGTTGACTACAATTCAATTCAATTAAAAAATTCTTTATTTCGGCCTTTGTGGACATAAAAGCACAAAGAAAAGAATACAGCACAGTTTATACATATAAATCTTATAAAGATAAAGTGCGCGTGCATTGCAATATTTAAAAAAGAATTCTGACTATGGATATAAAAGAGGTACTACTTAGAAATAGACATTTTATAACATTTAAAAAGGGAGTTAAAAATTATTAATACGTTTTATTTACAATAAAAAGCTAAAATTATCCGATGTATCCAGTTTTTAATATAGATAAACGTACACACCATATAGAGAATAAATATCGGGAGACTGAATACACTATGGGCAGACTGGTGTCGTGTTTTAGGAGACTATAGGCCTCCACAAAATGCTTTGTCCCAAGGTTCCGGCATACCTCTTGTAGCCATCGGTATCTAACCTTCTTGTATGCCGGGCAGACAAATGGTACATGTTGATCCGTCTCCGGATTATCTGCACTGACCGGACAGCCCTGAGTCAAAGTGTTTCCCCATTTATTTGTAAAGGCACGCAGTGGTAATACACCGTTCCTAAATTGTAAATACAGCTTTTTTGCAAGGGGAGGCTGTATGACATCAAGAACAGGTTCTATCTTATATTGATCTTTGACATCTGAAAAGGATAGGGTCAATGTGCCAGTATCAGGATCGGCCTTTATCTGGTTAAGTTTAAATTCTCAAAAAATCTTTGACAAGGCATTCTTGGAAGTTATCGTGCAAATTGCTTCAGCATTAACTTATCGATCTCCCATCCTCATAGCAGCCAAGGTGTTTTTAATATAGGACAGCCATGGGATTTTGCCAGCTCGCTGTAAAGTTAGGACCTCCTTTAGCTCTTCTCTAAAGAACTCAAGTTCTGGAGTACTCCAGATACGTCTCCAATAGAGAAGAGGCCTAAGGGCAGCTTCCTCTGCAATTGGGCTAACCCAAGGTCCCTATGGAGTGGCGTCAGTGGTGTACTTTTAGGGAGACCTAGCAGCTGCCTAATAAAAGAGTTCTCATTCTTTGAGAGGGGATCGGATGGTCGATGGCCCCAGATTTCTGCCGCATACAAGGCCGCTCCCGTACCCTGGGCCTTGTAAATTTCCATTGCTGGACCAACCATTTTGTGAGTGCACTTCCTAGACATCTTTGCTATCCCCCCGGCTGTCTGAGCCAGCTTGAAGCTAGCCTTCTTAATTGGTGCATTCCACTCCATTTTATCAGTAAGTGTTAGGCCTAAGTAGTCAAAAACAGTCACTTTCTCTAATGGTTTCCCATCTATAAGGGGGTTTGGTTGCGTGGTGTTACCTGCATTGAAAACCATAAATGTTGCTTTTGGTGAGTTTATCTCCAAACCCCTATTTTTACAAAATAGATGGAAAATATCCAAGACCCTCTGTATTCCCATTGGGGACTTGGATAATAAGAGGGTATCGTCGGGGAACATCAGGGGCATCTATGTCCCTCCCAGCATCCAGAGCCTCCACCAGAGCATTGATAAATAAGCAAAAGAGTGTCGGGCCAGGACCCATCCTCGTCTTACCCCTCTAGCTATTGGAATGGGGTCGGTAAGCTTACCGGTTTTGCAGTGCCTAACTTGAGCATAGTTGTTTTCGTGGAGCTGCTTCATCTGATAACAGAGGTAAGGGGGACCCCTAAATCTAATAAAATGGACCACAATTTGTCCCTAGGGACCAGGTCAAAGGCCAATTTTAGGTCCACAAAGATCAAATAGAGGCTGCCTCCCTCCAAGAGCACTGTCTTCCAGTACAGAAGTTGCAGCCTGAGTATCTGATCTATTGTGGAAATCTTGGCTCTAAAACCTGCCTGGCAGGGACTGAGTATAGAATACTCCTCCATCCAGCTTTCCTTTCGATCCAATAGCACTCGTGCATATATTTTTGGGTGACATCTATGAGGCTTATTGGATGATAGTTAACAGGGAGGAGTGATAAGCCTTTTTTGTAAATTGGGATAATCTCCGCCCCCAACCATGACGGTGGAATCGGCATTCCGTGTAGGATGGCATTAAAAAGAGTCCATGGTAAGTGGCCTAGATATTATGTTAGTTGCGAAAAAGGTCACTTGGCATCTTATCTAGACTCAGCGCCTTTGAGGGGCATACCTTTCTCAATGCACCCATCATCTCTTTCAGGGAAATTTCAATGACAGCGGAATTATGGGACTGCAGGTAAATGCACTCGTTAGTAGCTTGTCCTGCTTCTTCCTCTTCCCTTGTATAGAGGGCTTCAAAGTGGATCTTCCAGATTTCTGGCCCCAAATTTGGTTCTATTGCCAACTTGCCCTCTGTGGAGCCAGTATTGACTAAATTCCAAAAGGACCGCATGTCCCTAGAGCAAAAGGCAGAACTCAAACGTTCCCATTTGTGTACCTCCCACCATTTTTTTGCCATGTTAATTATATTTTTATGAGCTATCCGCTTGTCTTTTATCACGGGGCGATCTTTGTTTTTGATAGCTAAGACTAGAGCTTTCTTAGCCCTCCGGCAATCACCATTATACCAGGGGTGGCCTGTGGGATCTTTTTTCTTAGTATCGGAGGCAATAATATAACTAAATTGATCAGCGGCCTCAAGGTAAGGGATGATAGTTTCGTAAAGGGATGATATCTTTTCCTGGGAATGACAGCGAACCCCCCATTTAACTCTCCTGCTACAGTTAGATAAAAGTGGCCTAGATCCAATTGGATATTGATTTGCATGAGTATCCATAGGACAAAACGATACCATCGCTAAAATCAAGGCATTGTGATCGCTATCGTGGTGGGGAATGACCTTAAAATCAATCACCCAGTGCCAAGATTTAGTGTCCAACAGGATATAATCCAAAATGTAGGAGCAGCCCGGTCTATTGTAGGTAAGGTTTGCCGGGGAATCATATTTAGTGCGCCCATTACAAGCCCTAATAGAATGGGTCAGTGTGAGGGTGTTCATTTGGAGTACCGATGGGGTCCAAGCCCGAGTGGCTAGTGCATTAGGTTCTGGTATAGCCCAAGGCTGGTCTTCCTCATTGGCGTCGCCTCCAATTAAGTCTTTCAGGGGTTCATACTGGCAGTTGAAATTGCCAGCGAGAACCCTCGGGGTATTATCTGGAATAGTGTGCTGAAAACTTGACAATTGTTCAAGAGTTGATGACTCCTGGCCATAGCTAACTGGGCGGGAGTAGACATTAATGATAGCCACTCTGATCTTAGTGGGAAAGTCAGAATGACACAAAGTATATCCCGTGAAGATGTCTCAACCTGTTTTGCAGTGCAACCCAGATGCACGGCAATCCCTGTGCAAAGTCCTCCCGCAGGTCTACCCCTTCCCCCACTGGCGGCTGCTAGGCAAAAGGTCGCATATGGGTGCCCTCCCTTGCCCAGGTTTCTTGGAACATGCAGATATCATTTGCGTGGATGAGAGCTCCCCACTCTGGCTTTTCTAGTTTAGAGGTAAGGCCCGCAATATTCCACGATAAAACATGAAGTTTAGATAGATTTCTTGGTGGCTGGTTTGGGTTATCAGTCGCTACTACAGCCGGCTTATGGCCATTCCCATCGGACTCTGTGGGTATAATTGCTGTGGTTGACTGCCACTGCGCTATAGATGTTTGCACAGAGTTCAATGATATATCGGGTGTAGTATGGGTTTGAGAGGGCCCCTCCATCCCCTCATTTTGGACACTTTCCTTCCCAGCAACCCTCCTTAATCCCTGTATTAGTTTCTGTCTAGGGCTAACATAAATCTTATACAGTTTCCTCCCATTCAGGTGGTTTCCCCAACAATCCCTCTGCAGACTTGGCTCTGGTTTTAATAGCTGAGATGGTTTTAGTCAATCAACTTGTTCTAGGCGTGCAAATCTATTTACAAGTGGAAGATTAACCCCTTGTATGCTCATGACGGCTCCCGGCAGTCATGCATCACGGTGGGCGTGTGCGCACGACGGCCGGGAGCCGTCCGAATCCCGCCCATGGTTTATTTCTCCCACACAGCGCGGGAAATAAACCCGCGTCCAAGGGGTTAAAAGACAACAAATTCAATTGGTCTTGCCCCACACTGGAATTTTGCTTGTGCCGGTATCTGGGTCCAGCTCCGCGGCCTATCCATGGACTGCTTTCTGGGATAAATCTCGGGGGATAAAAATACCCCAATGGAAGGGGTCTAATCCCCCCTTCATGCCTTTGATGGATTTGCATTAGGAGGGTCCTTACAACCTGGGGATTTCTACAATTGATTACAATAATGTCACCCGGTATGTCTTTTATTTTTTGGCCCACCCATCCTACCCTGCGCGTGAATAAAATCTCGTTTGCATCTCTATAGGAAAATTGAACTTGATTTGACAACCAAGAAATACATTTGTTTTTTAAGTCATAGCGCGATTCCCTTTGTCCTTTTTTGAGTTCTGGAACTTTAGCTAGGATCAGAACATATGGCATGGAGTCTGGGGGGAGATTAATCCATGGTAAGGCTGGGCTACCCTCTAGTGCCTCTGTTCTTAGGTCCTGCCCCCCAGTTGCTCTATGCTCTAGACCCGGGTTCTGTGTATTAGATTCAACTTGGGCTGTTCATACAATGAGTCTTTGTTTCCTACCATCCTCCCTACCCTCTCTAGGCTCTTGGCTTTGTAGGCTAGTAGCCTCACTTAGCTTGCTCGATACATTTGTGTGAGTGCCCCCATCCTCCCTATTATTCTGTATTTGTGGGAGCAGGCTCAGGATAGGTTCCGGGGCATGTTTTTTTTCATGGTGGGCAGGGCAGGCTAGAGGCATTTCTTGGTAATGTGGGACATCCACCCTAGAGTCTACTTTTCCCATGTTAGCATCTAATAAGGATGTCAGAGTAGTCAACTCCTGTGTGAGAAGTTGGTCCGGTATATGCTGTTCACTAGTTAAAGTGGCCACCTTGCACCAGTACAATTCGACTCTTATGGTAGTAGGTTTAAGACAACCATTTAAAGAGAGCTATCCTAGTGGTATCTGTGGAGAGCAGCCTTCAGACTAAGGGGCAGATTTATGTTCCCTGGCGCATCCCTGCAAATCAGCATGGATGCGCCAGGGAAGATGCGTCACGCAAGTTTGCCCTTGCGCCACCGCAGATGCACCGCATTTACAATGCGGTACAAAAGGGGGTGGTGATGGACGGAGCATCAGAACCAATCAAACACTCACACCCAGTCAACAGATCTGGGTTTGATCCATCACCGTTCTTTAGCCCACTCTGCCACCCCAGTTCAGACATGGCCATATGCAAATCAGTCTGACCCTGTGCCTCATGGGAACAGTCCAGCCCGAACTGCCAAGCCATGCCTTCCCTGGACCGGAAACAAGCTTCCTAGGACCGGTTTCTGGCATTTCAGCCGTCTTCAGCCAGGCTTGCTTGAATCCAGTGGCAAAGTGAGCAAGGGACTCACGTCTGAGCATACCCTGCCAACTTATGGCGAACAAAGCGGTACAAAAGGGGGTGGTGATGGACGGAGCATCAGAACCAATCAAACACTCACACCCAGTCAACAGATCTGGGTTTGATCCATCACCGTTCTTTAGCCCACTCTGCCACCCCAGTTCAGACATGGCCATATGCAAATCAGTCTGACCCTGTGCCTCATGGGAACAGTCCAGCCCGAACTGCCAAGCCATGCCTTCCCTGGACCGGAAACAAGCTTCCTAGGACCGGTTTCTGGCATTTCAGCCGTCTTCAGCCAGGCTTGCTTGAATCCAGTGGCAAAGTGAGCAAGGGACTCACGTCTGAGCATACCCTGCCAACTTATGGCGAACAAAGCGGTACAAAAGGGGGTGGTGATGGACGGAGCATCAGAACCAATCAAACACTCACACCCAGTCAACAGATCTGGGTTTGATCCATCACCGTTCTTTAGCCCACTCTGCCACCCCAGTTCAGACATGGCCATATGCAAATCAGTCTGACCCTGTGCCTCATGGGAACAGTCCAGCCCGAACTGCCAAGCCATGCCTTCCCTGGACCGGAAACAAGCTTCCTAGGACCGGTTTCTGGCATTTCAGCCGTCTTCAGCCAGGCTTGCTTGAATCCAGTGGCAAAGTGAGCAAGGGACTCACGTCTGAGCATACCCTGCCAACTTATGGCGAACAAAGCGGTACAAAAGGGGGTGGTGATGGACGGAGCATCAGAACCAATCAAACACTCACACCCAGTCAACAGATCTGGGTTTGATCCATCACCGTTCTTTAGCCCACTCTGCCACCCCAGTTCAGACATGGGCATATGCAAATCAGTCTCACCCTGTGCCTCATGGGAACAGTCCAGCCCGAACTGCCAAGCCATGCCTTCCCTGGACTGGAAACAAGCTTCCTAGGACCGGTTTCTGGCATTTCAGCCGTCTTCAGCCAGGCTTGCTTGAATCCAGTGGCAAAGTGAGCAAGGGACTCACGTCTGAGCATACCCTGCCAACTTATGGCGAACAAAGCGGTACAAAAGGGGGTGGTGATGGACGGAGCATCAGAACCAATCAAACACTCACACCCAGTCTGGGTTTGATCCATCACCGTTCTTTAGCCCACTCTGCCACCCCAGTTCAGACATAGCCATATGCAAATCAGTCTGACCCTGTGCCTCATGGGAACAGTCCAGCCCGAACTGCCAAGCAATGCCTTCCCTGTACCGGAAACAAGCTTTCTAGGACCGGTTTCTGGCATTTCAGCCGTCTTCAGCCAGGCTTGCTTGAATCCAGTGGCAAAGTGAGCAAGGGACTCATGTCTGAGCATACCCTGGCAACTTATGGCGAACAAAGCAAAAACCAAAGGAAATGATGGACGGAGTGTTGAACATTGCAAGCACTCACCCCCAGTCAACTGATCTGGGTTTAATCCATCACCGTTCTTTAGCCCACTCAGCCACCCCATATGCAAATCAGTCTGACCCTGTGCCTCATGGGAACAGTCCGGCCCAAACTGCCAAGCAATGCCTTCCCTGTACCGGAAACAAGCTTTCTAGGACCGGTTTCTGGCATTTCAGCCGTCTTCAGCCAGGCTTGCTTGAATCCAGTGGCAAAGTGAGCAAGGGACTCATGTCTGAGCATACCCTGGCAACTTATGGCGAACAAAGCAAAAACCAAAGGAAATGATGGACGGAGTGTTGAACATTGCAAGCACTCACCCCCAGTCAACTGATCTGGGTTTAATCCATCACCGTTCTTTAGCCCACTCAGCCACCCCATATGCAAATCAGTCTGACCCTGTGCCTCATGGGAACAGTCCAGGCGAACAAAGCAGTACAAAAGGGGGTGGTGATGGGGTGGCGGAGTGGGCTAAAGAACGGTGATGGATCAAACCCAGATCTGTTGACTGGGTGTGAGTGTTTGATTGGTTCTGATGCTCCGTCCATCACCACCCCCTTTTGTACTGCTTTGTTCGCCATAAGTTGGCAGGGTATGCTCAGACGTGAGTCCCTTGCTCACTTTGCCACTGGATTCAAGCAAGCCTGGCTGAAGACGGCTGAAATGCCAGAAACCGGTCCTAGGAAGCTTGTTTCCGGTCCAGATAAGGCATGGCTTGGCAGTTCGGGCTGGACTGTTCCCATGAGGCACAGGGTCAGACTGATTTGCATATGGCCATGTCTGAACTGGGGTGGCGGAGTGGGCTAAAGAACGGTGATGGATCAAACCCAGATCTGTTGACTGGGTGTGAGTGTTTGATTGGTTCTGATGCTCCGTCCATCACCACCCCCTTTTGTACTGCATTTACAATGCGGCGCATCGTGGCGCAAGGACAAGCAGATACGTGACGCATCTGCCGGCGTAAGGTTGGCGCAGTGCTGAAGTTGCGTCGCAAGCGTGACGCAATTCCAGCACTGTTCCAACCTTTCCTATCCCTAACATGGTGCGTCAAGCCTTACGCCTGCTTCAAGCAGGCGCAGGGTTTTGACGCATCAGCGTTGGGAAAGTGACTGAGTGAAATCTTATAGATTTCACTGAGTCACTTTTCAGGGGCGTTCCTGCGACGGAAGGCCCCCCCTGAGTTGAAACGCCCACATGAAACCTGACGCAGGTTTCATGTGGCGGAGGGCTTTACACCGTGACGCATCTCCATAGATGCGTCACGATGTAAATGGGGCGCAACATGGCGCAGGGTTTACGCCGCTGCTGCGTCACAAAAGTGACGCAACGGCGGCGTAAAAGTGGCGCAAGTCCGATATCAATCTGCCCCTAAGTCTTTAGAGGAGTGTAAAGCAGCTTGTTTTACCTTATAATCTCTTGAATCACTAAATGAAAGGACACTACACAGGTATATATATCAAATATATATGTATTTATTACTAGACACACTCTACTAATCTCTTTGTAAGATTAGAAGTCAGGAACATATGCACAAATCAACATTTCACAATAAATTAAGCATAAATATGGCTTGGGCCCTAGGGGCGTACCAGACCATATACGAAAAAAAGAGACTTAAGAACAATGACTTGAGAAGGGACAAGGCCTGGGGCCTTCAGAAGCACTGGGGCCTCACTAATCCACCCAAGGCAGGTAAGTAAAGGACCCACGGGAGACGCATGCAGTGTGAGAACACAGCCGCGGATCCCAATTGACTTCAATGGAGCAAGTCACGGTTGGAATTTTAGAGTTTTAGGATACTTCGGGAGAGTCTACAAGCAAGTCACTTACAGGGTAAGTAGTTCTAGAGCCAACACCCTCAGGAGCACCGTAGTGCTGGAGTTACCTCACCCAGGGAAGCCGGGTGCATAGGCGGTTTTTTTTTTACGCAAAATTTATATTGTGACGCATCTACGGATATGCGTCACGTAATCCAAGATGCGACGGAATTAATTTGAGTCAGAAACGGCTGCGTCGCGTCACTTTTAATATATGCAAGGTAGGCGTTCCCAACCAAAAAGCAACGTATTACTGACGCAGGCATATTTATGTCATTTCCCTGCGTCGACGCATCTACGTAATGCGTCACGCAAATGCGTGAATGCGTCAGAAAACCTGCGCCCCATAAACCCACGCGCAAATAACGACGCAAGTTCACCAGAACTTGATTTAAAGTGCCACATAGCAATTTGGAAGCATATCAAGCAAAATGGACCTGCTAATCCTCCAGCTGGGAGTTGCACAAAGACCACCACCACCAATCCCACTACCGCAGCCTCCACCATTACCACAAAGGCAGCGCAGGAGAAAGGAGCGCATCTTCCGTCCAAGGACCACCCTCATTGGACTCCGGGACGAACAAGTCATCAAACTGTATCGGATCAGGAAAGCGTCCATACTAAATCTGTTGCGGCAGATCTCACCACAGCTACAGGCACCAACTGAAAGGGGTAACAACATCCCACCCCTGACAAAGCTACTGGCGGTATTGCACATGTTGGCCTCTGGATCGTTCCAAACAACAGCTGCACAAGTGGCTGGAGTGTCGCAGTCATCTTACTCCGGCTTCCTCCCTACGGTCCTGGATGCCATTCTCCAGCTCTCCCCACAGTATATACATTTTCCCAACACACAGCAGCTGCAGATGGACATCAAAGAAGGATTCTATGCTATTGCTGGATTCCCTCATGTGCTTGGAGCAATGGACTGCACGCATGTACAGCTCGTACCACCTGCAGCTACGGAACACCTTTACCGCAACCGAAAACACACACACTCAATCAATGTCCAGGCCATTGTGGACCATCGGGGACAATTTCTCAATGTCCTGGCGAAATACCCTGGCAGTGTGCATGACGCCTACATTTTCAGAAACAGCATAATCAATCAACGTTTTGAAAATGGGCAATATGGCAACGGACTTCTTGTAGGTAAGCACCAATAAATGTATATCAAAATATATGATGCAACAGCTGCTTCTACAATGCCACATTACATCCACATGAAATGCCCGTAGGTCCAAATGATGCAAAGCATCAATGTGGAAATGCATTGCCACATATACACTATAACCACACTACATATTGGACAAACCTGCAGACCCAAATAGCAGCATAACGTAAAGGGCCAAGGGACACCTGATAGGAATGCATGGAAATATCACACATCAAACTTTGGTGATCACCAAGTCACACTGACAACATATGCACACATGGGGCCTCATTAATGAGGCCCCTAGCACCATCGGAACGCAACTTTTTGTGACGTTCCGTGGCGCAGAAGCCAGCGTGATATTAATCAGGCAGCACTGAGCCACTTTTTTCGGCTTAATGTTGCATCATAAATATCAGTCCCTTCAACGCAGTGTTCCGCGTAAAAGGTGCGTCCAATGGGTGTTGCTGGGGACGTTACCAGCAACATCCATGCCCTTTTGACACTGCCTCTGATAATCGAGAAATCGGAAATCTGAGGCAGCGCCAAAAGCCTACGCCTCCCCAGGGGAGGCAGAAGGGAGGCGCAACGGGGAGAAATATCTTGATACTGGGATAGGATAATGCACGTATCAAATATAATTACTGAACGCCCCTCCTGGGACACAGCAGAAGCTTGCCCATTGTCACTGCTGCCGCTCCCCCTGAAGGCAAAACAGTTGCGTCGCTTTGCCAATCTGCCATTAATGCTGGCAATGCGCCTGAAAACCCAGCGGTGGAAGTCTTGAGCCCTGCCGCGGGTGGAGGTGTGAGGGGAGGAGGTATTGAGGGGGTCAGTGGTGGAGTGAGAAGCGTTGCACCGTGAAGAGAGTCGAGGGCTGCGAAAGTGTCCCATATCTCTAGAATGGGCACATCTGACTGAGCTATTTAAGGATGAGGTGGAGGAATGTGATGAGGCTGCGGGGCACAGTCCACGGAGGACCCCAGCGTGAAACAGGGTGTATGCCAACGGTTGAGTCTGGTAGTAGCTGGAGCCAGTCCAGTGGGGCCGAGGGTTGTAATCTCCTGTCTGACTGAGGCCATATCCTGGTGGGTGATGATACAATCCTTCCCCCCCTCTGTTATGCCTGTCCGGAACCATCACAGTCCCCACTCTGGCCGATGTATTCGGCCTCTATCCTTCCCCGACTCCGCACTTGAAGTCTGGGTCCGCCCACTCCCATTCCCCTCCCGAGGTCAAGGATCTGTGACCCTCAGACTGAAAATCGTGGCAAGTGTTGGGTTAATTGGGAGGGTTGGGGTGGGTAGGGAGTTGGAGGGTTGTTTGGGAGGCAGAGCCCCCATAGATATCGAATCTTGAATATTGGGAACGTAGCGCAGGGGCATGGTTGGATACAAAGTAATGTGCTTGACTGAGGTACTATCAAGCTCTTGTATGTTTTATTTGGTCGGCATTGCCAACTATGTGCACGACGTGTAAGGTTGCCTCGGATATATATGCTATATCGTCAGTTCATATGTAAAAGTATTGTGTTTCATGCATACTGTACTTCAATGGTCCTGTATATGCAAAAACAGACTAATAATTTTTTTTTTTTAAAAAAACACGGGGAGAAATGTCTTTATTTCTCCTCGTTTGTGCTTTTTCGATGTGTGCTGCCTTCTGCAGCACAGATAGAAAGTGAAAAAACCTCATGTGATTATTGTTGAACATAAAGGTTACCCTTCCTGTACAACAATATTCATCCCCGCAACGCAGCCACCCTAGCACCATGGTGCAGAGGTGCCTGCGTTGGCGCAGGCAGCCCATTGTGCGCCTGCGCAGGGAAAAAGGACAGGAATTCGCCTCATGTTATAGATACGGCGCATCCCTGCACTTTTAAATTGCCGTAGGGAAGCGCTGCAGGAAGGCCTGCTGCGCTTCCCTATGGCAAAACCTCATGAATGTGCCCCATGGCATCTAACTCAAATTAACCATTGAAAGGTGCAGTACGAAATGCATGTAAATAGCTAAGTAATACTATTAGAATGTGCAACAATGTGTATACACGTGCACATAGCAATTACACACCGTAAGCATGTATTGGTGCACCATCTGATAAACTGACCTGTTCAGGGGCCACATTGCTCAGGTAGGTCAGCAAAGGGAAGGAGCACGCCATCCTTACACCAATCCACAATATCAGTCATACCCTTTGTCTGCCAAACAGACAGTCGCCCCTGGTCCCACAGTGAACTAATACCTCACACATGGATACTGCAATGTCACGTGCATATGGGACATCAAGGTTTGGCCCTGTCAAGCCCCCCATCCAACCACGGCATGCTGTTTTGAGTACCCCTGGGAGGATGCCTGTTGGAATATGAAGGTACAGCACAATTTGCCAGAGTCCTTGAAGGGCAGGGCCCTCTGCCCCTGTTTCACAGTGTCCGGCAAACAATCACCCATGTTCTGCATGAGCCCTGTACAATTGTCTGCTACATGATATGAGTTGCAAAAAGCAACTGCCCATCCCCCCGCGTAGCGTGCACACATCAGAGCAGTCAAGGCCACACACCGTCTACCCACCACACACAGGAACACCATAAACATGGACTTGAGTAGTTTCAAAGTTTGCGAAGGTAGACATAGGACACATGCCATGTATACTGATGTCAGCCTAAAGTAACACGTATCTATTACCTCCCAATTACAGCTGATCAAGGATATGGAGTCCAGAGTTGGGTCATGACACCATTTGGAAATCCAAGCACTGACCAACAGAAGGCATACAACCATGCCCATTGCCGGACAAGGAACATTATTGAACGCAGCTTCGGAATCCTGAAGTCAAGGTTCCGTTGCCTTGACGTATCAGGTGGAAGGCTACTTTATTCACCAGAAACTGTTTGCAAAATAATACTTACATGTGCGATACTCCACAACATATGTGTCAAAACTAATGTGCCCTGGGAGGATGAGGACCAGCAGCCTGGACAGGTGGATGATGATGAACATGTGCAACCCCAAGTGCAAGACATCCACCACACAGCAGCAGGGATACGACGTCGATCACACATAGTGACTCAATTTTTCTCATGATGTAGAAAATTGAAGTCAGTAAAATGTACAATAAAGAACATTACACAATTTCAAGTTGCATCCTCAACTTTGTGTCCATTAACGTTCAAGTTCAATTCATAGATATATACATGTGCAGATGTACATCAAACTGCTGCTGCATGGCAGTGGAAGGACCTTGGTTGTGACAAGCTGTGGCACTGCCATAGCACAGGAAAGCAACATCCTATCAAAAACATGTTTCATAGTTGTATGCAACATTCTTTTGCATGAATAGATGGCATGCAGTGAATCATGCACACTTGCACCCTGAGTAAGCTATGTGTGTGTGGTGGTCCTGACAAGCATAGCTGCTGAAAGTGGCCACAAATATCACGCATGGAAAAACTTGTGCAAAAGCTCCTTGGGATGCTGATGTCTCACATATGGACATGTGAAAAGTGATGCAGCATTTCCGCCGTGGATAAGAAAAATACATACATGTCTGAGCAGAGTCACAGCTCAAGCAATGACATGCAGGCACTGGCAACAATGTGTGATGTAATGTCAGTCAGCTGCTGTGCAAGTTGGAAGTACCACTCACCGATCAATCCTTATTCACTCCAAATATACACACATATCATCTTACAGAAGGAAACGTTGGTGAGAAGAAGCCACACAAGTCAACATGCAATAAGGCAACATGTCGACACAGGTGACACACATGTACTATATGTGAAACATCCCTCGAACAACAACATGGGTTACAATGACAAGCCCCCTGTGCCACCAGAACATCACTTTGTCTGACGGACTGGTGGTGCATGGGGACCATCCACATGTACAGGGAGCGGGAAACCCACCCTGTGTGACTTCACATCTCCTTCAAAATACATAGGGGCAGATTTACAAGAAAGTGACGCATCTGTAGAGATGTGTCACTTTCCCTGCACCTACTTGCCAAATCCTTGCCTCACCATGGATGCACGGCGAACCATGGCGCAAGGATTGACAGATGCGTCAGAAATTCTGACGCATCTGTTGACGGAAAAATCACGTATTGCTGGAGTCGTGTCGCAAGCACGACGCAACTCCAGCAATGCCCAGGGCCGCCATATGCCTAACATGCTGCATCAATACTAACGCCTGCTTCAAGCAGGCGCAGGGTGTTGACGCTGCATGGATGTAAAAGTGACTCATTGAAATCTTGTAGATTTCACTGGGTCACTTATACGGGGCTTCCTGCGACAGAACGCCCACCCTGTACACATTAAACCTGACGCAGGTGTAATGTTGTGCAGGGCTTCACAACGTGACGCATCTCCCTAGATGCGTCACGTTGTTAATGGGCAGCAACTTTTACGCAGCCGCTGCGTCACAAAAGTGATGCAAGGACGGTGCAAAAGTGACGCAAGGGGCTTGTAATTCTGCCCCAAACACTTTACACACAGCACTTAGCGGAGATTATGAGTGCCATGTACGTTGCGGTGGTAGTTGACACACAACACACATGGAACAAGATACATATCCAGATTGACCAAATGAGTGAAAGCATGGAGATGCAACTGAATACTAAACCACCCTGGAGGTGGCGTAATCATTTGCAAAAAAGGAGACATTCCGTGCAAGATTACGGACTTCCTGTGCATCTCTGTCAATCAACAGGGATGCACCAGAAGCATCGAGCCATCTGCCCACCCGTGCGCAAACACAGATGTGCCGCATGTACAATGTGGTGCACCGTTGCGCATGGATGTGCAGATGCGTGTCGCATCCCCCTGTGCAAATGCGGTGCATTGCTGGAGTAGCGTTGCAAATGAAACGTAGGTCCAGCAAGTATGATCTTGGCCCTATCGCAAACATGCTGCATTAATACTTATACATGCTTCAAGAAGGCGCAGGCTTTTGATGTTGCATGGACGTCAAAGTGACTGTGTGTAATATTGTACATGTCACTCAGCCACTTGTCTGAGGCGTTTCTGCACTGGAAGGCCACCCCTCCCCCCCCTGCCAGGATCACCAACATCTTGCGCAGGGCTCAACAACGTGACACATCTCACTAGATGTGTCACATTGTAAATAGCCAAAAGCATGGCACTGTCTTCGCCCCGCCACTGCATCACAAAAGTGATGTAACGGTGCGCTAATATGGCGTAATGGGATTGTACTTTTACCACTTTGTATGTACGCCGTGCCTTATCCCGCTCCATATCTGTGCTGCAGTCCACAACACTAATTTCAAGGGGATAATGCATGCACACAGATAATATCTGGTGACGTACGCATCCATGCACCAGGCTCCAAGGGTCCTGGCCCACTGCATGCCTCAAGTTGTTGCACCAGTGCAGGGTGAAGCATGGATATGCAACATATTTCTGTGAATACGTGGCACACCTGCGCATTCAGGAGTGCAAAATGCAAATGCTGCTACGATGCTACAGTTCCTGGTAGTTCTGCCCTCACACATACACATCTATACAGTGGCAAGTCATGATTGAGTCACTCACACAATAGAAGAGTGTTGCATCTCAATGTAAAGTATCGCAAGTAGCAAAGCGTGGATAATTTTTACATTCTGCAGCTATTACAATATGAAAAGTGACGCTTTCACACGTAAAGTATCGCTTCTACAGGAAAGTCTCGCAAATGCAGTAGCATCCCAATTATGCGCGACGTACTGTGACTTACGTCACGCTTCGTAATTATTAATTCATGATGCAACACGCAAAACAAATAAGCGTCACGCATGCATACCTGAGCCTAAATGCAATAAGTGACAATCTACGCATCAACGGAAGCGTGACACAAAAGGTAAAAACGTGTCGCATCGAAGCAGGAAATGATGCAATGATTCCAGAACCTCCCAAACCAGGAAGTGCACAGTTACTTTCACTTTCCCTTACTTGCTTTCGGTGTGTGCTTGCTGGTGGAGTTGTTTGGAGTCTGTGGTGTCCTGATTTGCCTTTCAAAGTGTCTTTTGTCTGTCCCCTGTGTCTTTTGAGGTGTGTTTTTATGTCTTTAGTGATTTGTGAGTCTTGTGTGTGTCTGTAACATTAGTATTGTGGGGTGTTTGTCGATTGGGGTAGTTAGTTTTAAGGCTTTATATAGGGGTGGGTTATTTTATTGTACATATCAGGTCAATCTTAAATAAGTTTCCTTTTTCAAATTTATTAAGTTTCCTTTACGTCATCCTAAATCATGTCGGGAAGGTCTCGAAATTTGACCGATCGACAGTTTGGCGGGATGATATGGCTAATATTCCACTACCTGCCCCGGATGATCAGCATGGGGGGCAGGGTCAGTCAGGGGTATGACACAGCAGGGCGCAAGCGCCGGTGGACCACTGTGCAGCAACATCTGGGGCGTCTATTCCAGATCCAGCGGACAACCCACCAGATAAAGCACCGCTGGCAGGACGTCATCAGCAGGGAGGCTGACCTGCTAGATCATCTTGGCCTGGAGGTTGGTGGTCCAGTTGGTAAGTCAATGTTTCTTGTCACTCATATATTCTCTTCAGAGCTGCTAATCTATGCCATATCTCCCTCTGCACAAATCGTATGACCAATCAATTGGCGTTGCAATGGTCTGTATGGATGTACATATGAGCGCATGCAATACAAAAGACTGTTCTGTGGCCACAGACACATATGTTGGAAACCATGGGGCAGATGTATGAGGGACTTGTGCCCCTTTGATGCCGCGCTCGCGTCACTTTTGTGACGCAGCGGTGGTGTAAACCCTGCGGCAGTTTGCGCCATATTCACATCGTGACGCATCAATGGAGATGTGTCACGCTGTAAAGCTCTGCGCTACATTAAACCTGCGTCATGTTTAATGTAGCGCAGGGTGGGTGTAACGGCGTAAATAACCCTCGGAAAAGTCAAATCTATAATATGTGACTGACTCACTTTTCCCACAATGAGGCATCAAAACCCTGCACCTGCTTGAAGCAGGCGTAAGGCTTGACAGACCATGTTAGGGCTGGCCTGGTTGGAACAGTGCTGGAGTTGCGTTGCGCTTGCAACACAACTTAAGCACTGCGGCAACCTTACGCCATCGAATGCGTCACGCATCAGTTTATTCCTGCGCCATGATGCGCTGCATTGAAAATGCTGCGCATCATGGGTGGCGCAAGGGTAAACTTGTGTGACCCATCTCTCCTGGCGCATCCTTGCTGATTTGCAGGGATGCGCCAGGAAACATCAATCGGCCCAAATATACATGATGTTGACATTGAAATTTTCTCTATTCACACAGACACATGCACCAGTTAAATAAATTGATTTGTCATAGTCATGCTGTGAACAAGGGGGAGGATGATTTGGATACAAAGGGGCAGATTCATGATGTCTGGCGCATCTCTGCTAATCAGCAGAGATGCACCAGAGGAGTTGCCACGCATCTGCCCACTTGTGCGCCACCATTGATGCGCCGCATTCATGATGCGGCGCACCGTGGCACTCGGATGGGCAGATGCGTGATGCATCTGCCGTCGTATGGATGGTGCATTGCTGGAGTTGCTGTGCAACCGCGACGCAGCTCCAGCAAGGCTCTGGGTGCCCCTATCCCTAAAATTCTGCGTCAATCCTTACGCCTGATTCAAGCAGGCGCAGGGATGTGACGCAGCATGGCTGGAAAAGTGACTGAGTGAAATCTTGTCTATTTCACTCAGCCACTTTTAGGAGGCGTTCCTGCGCCGGAATGGCCACACCTGCCCTGGAACGCCTACATGTGGCGCAGGGCTTTACAACGTGACGCATCTCCCAGATGCGTCACGTTGTAAATACCCCGCACCATGGCGCAGGATTTGCGCCGCTGCTGCGTCACAAAAGTGACGCAACGGTGGCGTTAATGAGGCGCAAGTCAAACCTAAATCAGCCCCATGATGTGTAATCACGGTGCCAAGCCCTGTGCTGGTACACAAACAGCCGCCATGTGCAGGTGCAGGCAGACTTGCTAACATGTACATGGCTGCCTGCGTCGTGGGGCAGTAGTGTCTGTTCATGAAGGGACACCTTCATGCACCCTGTAGGAAACTGGGGTCTCCAGTCCCTAAGGGCGGTAACGTGGCACGAGCGGCTGGGCACCCAAAGGCCTGTGTGTAAAGCAACCATACAACACGCACCTCGCATGGAATGGGGAACACACACAATAAGGTACGCCACACTGTAAAGGTTCATGCAAATAATTCAAGTTTATCCAAGTAGTTCGAGATAAATGCAGTTCATGTGATATAAATGCAATTCATGAGATGTAAATGAAGTACATGCGATATAAATGCAATTCATGAGATGTAAATGCAGTTCCTCAGATATCAATGCAAGCTTCACTTAGATTAGCAGTGGATTCACCCGCCCCATATTCACCAGCACGTCATGCACCAGTAGGTTTCTAAAGGCTCTAGGCCACCCTAGTGTATCTCACTTCTCAGGGTAGGGTTTGGGGACTGTAGCGCCACTCCTAGGGCGTGCAGGGACCCAGGGCAGAACTCGTGGGCACACCGCTACTTTGGTTATCTGTAGCACCTCAGTGGCGATTCCCGCGCTTTACGCGCTGAGCGGTGAATACCTCAGAACCGCGCCGATTTCCACAGAGTGCCACTCGTGATTAACTGGCAATGACTACTTCAGAACGGGGCATCTAGACCAGAGCGCTGCTCGTAGTTGCCAACAGGGAACACTTTGGAACGGAGCATTAAACACAGAGCGCTGCTCGTAATCAATAGCCATGCATTTGTCATAACTGAGCATTTGAAACAGAGCCCTATCATCATCATTTGCAAGGAATACTTCAGACTGGAGCATTTAAAACCAAGCGCCATTCGGAATCATTAGCAAGGAATACTTCAGAGTGGAACATGAATAACAGAGTGCAACTCGTAAGCAATGACATACAGCACTTCAGAACGGAACATGAAGAGCATAGCGCTACTCGTAATAAGTAACAGTGAATCTCTACACACGGAGCTAGTAGCAGGGAGCGCACCGGACTTGCGGAGTTAGTCTCTCGGGCTCCGGTGCAGTTTGTAGGGCACCACGCTTCAGTACAGTCACGGGGGGCACAAGGAAAGGATCCCTTGGCGGGGTCTCTCAGTCGCGGTGACCAGGGGGACTCCCACGGAGATGAAACCCGGGCTCAGGGTGTGTTGCGGCTCCCAAACATCAGGGGGCGCACCGGCGTCAATCACAGCATCCGGGCTCACCTTGCTCTTGACGTTGGATGGCGTCCGCTCCATTGGCGATGTGGGCAATGGTCCTCGGCCTGGCCCACCTTCTTGCACAGCTGCGATGGCAGCAACGGGTCCCCGGGCTTCTCCACGGGCCTCGTGACACTGAAGGGCACTACTTCCGGCCTTCCGCCCGCTGCGGTGAGCGCGCTTGCTTCCACGCCACAGGGGGGGGGCTGAAATTAAGGAGGGGAGCTCCGCGCTCAGCGGAGCACGCTGCCGAGGGACCCAGGCCAGGTCAGGGAGCGCAGGGGTCACAGCGCTCGTACCTGGTCGATCCCCGGTGGTTCTTCAATCTGCTTTGCATAGGGTTTCGGGGGTCAGTCAGGACACGCAGTCTCAGCATTCAGTTACTGTTCTCAGGTGTTAGATGAAGTCTTGTTGGCGCAGATGGCTCTGGCGCCCTTAAGGGGGTTCTGTTACAGGGGGGTAGGGATGGAGTTAACGACTAGGTCCTTCCTAGTCAGGCTGGGCAGAGGTTCTTTTGGTCCTACTACTGCTGTGCAAGATCAGAGGGTTTCACAGGGTCCCTCACTCACTTAAGAGGCAGCACCTAAATCCTGTCACTCTCAGAGGCATAAGTCCCTGGCTAGGCCCAACCGCCTACACTCCTGCGTGGATTCTCCAGCTCTGCTGTACCCCACTGGCCAACTCACCACAAAAAGTACCCTTCCTCACTTAAGTAGCCCTAGGTCAGGTGACCTCTAGCCAAGGCGGCTAAAGTAAAACGCCACCTCCCTTCTAGAAGGTTCCAGCACATTCCAGGAGCTTCCCCATTCTACCCATGGGACAAAAGGCGGGCTGGTGTCGCAACATTGTTGTGGGGTCCCAGCCAGCTCCTGGCAGCTAGGGTGCTACTATGAAAAACGACCACCCTGCAGTAGCAGGGGTCTGTGGCAGCCATCTTGGGAGAAGGGAGCACCTGCACCTTAACACTGATTGGCAATGAAAAGGCGCCCGGAGACCTACTCCAACACAAAAATTATGGTGGACAAAAATTAGGCACAATCACAAATAGAAGGGGGGACCACCCTAGGGCTGACAGGTCCAACACACCCCAAGGTCACTAATGTCATGATTCTCTCCTCCAATGTGTGTAATCAAATGCAGCATGCATTGAGCAATGACAAATGAAATGATTAAATAGTCCCTTTTTCGAGACACAGTAGGCCAGCCTTAGGGTGGAGTGCCATCCAGATGGTTTCCCAGTTAATTGCCACTCTGTAAGTCTGGCCATGCATCAGTGGCTATGGGTGTATTGTGTGAACATCCACATCTAACAACATGCTACATAGCAAGCCTTTTAAAAACGTAGTGCAAATTTTGCATATTCACAAGTGCATGGTAAAACACGCTTGCTGGATTTGCAGTTCATTGTCAATGTTAAGCATGAATCAGCACCACCAGGATGTAGAATATAGTGAAGTACTGTTGGAACAAGGAATATTTAAAATGTCAATGTTGTATTCCATTGCTTGGAATTTCAAACAGTGTGGTGCAGACAAAGGTCTGGGGTTGCATCATTCCTGCACTATCTTGTATTTCAGTCCATACCCTGTGCATATGTCACCATATACATGATTCTGGTTGCGTATGTAAGCATGCGGCATCAATAGATGAATCAAGCAGCCATCATCATCAGGATTAGCCTACTCACATGTGAGGGTCGCAATCCAGCTGTAGTTGCAGAGTCTGTCACATACATTTGAAAAGGAGAGGTGCACGGTGTGGTCTGCGCAGGATGTTTGTTGTCAGCTCATTGCATGTGGGTCGTAAGCATGCGCTAGTCCACTTAAGGTGCATAAGCTCACTATTACACACCCGGCTTCATTGTAAACGCTGAATGCTGGAGTGACGTGTGTGCCAGATTGGTAGGAGAGGTTGGTGACAGGGGTACATTTGTGATCATCAAAGGATGAGTATCATGGTAGATGCGTTGTCTGTGGTGCTCAATGTTGTCAAAGATGAGATGGAGGGGTAGCAGGTTTTGCATGAAGATATATGTTTACATTGACCTGTGTCTGAAAATGTCAATGATCCTGGAGGCACATGACATCTGTGTGGAAATATGAGCAGCGCTTGTTGTAGTGATCCTGTGAGGGGGACATGTCCGCATGCACAATGCTAGCTCTGCCAATGTAACTCGTGAAGTGCATTCTTAGTGTAGCATTTCTGGAGTTGCTGAGGATTGATTGGGTGAGTCATTTGCCCTTGTAAAATCTTGATGTGTGTGTGGATTGTTGAGATGGTGTCCTTGCTTTGGATCCTTATCAAGGGGATTTATGGTGTCTTAGCGTCCCCGTCCTTCATCGTTGCAAAATGGTGTCTGCATGTGTCTCACTAATGATGTGGTCTGTATGCGATCCGTGTTGACTTCCTGTGCTGCTGTGTGTCTGTGTTGGAGACTGTAGCAAAATCATCTAGACATTATGATAACCATCTGTGTGGTCCATTGAGAACCAAGCTTGTGTAGTGCAAGGTGTTGTTGGCATTTTGGTTTGTGGCTCATTATAGTTGTTAGTTGTCAAGAATCTGTAATTTCTGTGTGGGGTGCTAATTGTTTCATATGGATGCAGCTGTATGGTGGACAGGAGGTGTACGTCAGAACGGTCAGGCCATTGGGGTATGTGGTCTTGGTGTGGTGGATGTGTTGATGTTGCCACCGTCCTTGTGGCTGTGCCTTCTGGCCAGTTGCTACTGTGTGATGTCTACAAGCTTGTCAATGAATTTTGCTAACCTGTTGGCACGTCTGTAGTCAAGATGTGAGTTGAGCTATGTCACAAGTCTGTGGAACATGTATGCGAATGCATGTTGGGCAATGATGTATGTGATGTGGGTTGTGTACACACCTCAGGGGCATGTAGGTATTTGGACGAGGTTCCCACAGGGGTGTTGTCCTTGTTCTGACCTGGATCTGTGCACTTAGTCGTTTGATGTTGAGCGTGCTATGGCTTGTGCTTCACTTAGTGATGTAGATGTACCTATTGAGTGCAATGGCATGTGCACACACCAGACAGTTGTTGTAGACTAATCATTAAATGGGATGATTGATTGGTGAGTCATCTGCTAACTTGGGATGGAAAGGTAGCGTTTACCATGATTCCTGTGAGTAACGCTCCATCTGTTGCTAGTCTTTTTGCGGATGATACAGATCTCCATGGCTAGTCTTCAAAGGGTGGACACTTTGATGGCGATGCATGTCATGATCCAGAGTTGGTGTAGTTTTGTGTGTACGTAGTGTGCGTGTACTTGGTGGTGTACGCCAGGGTGCATTGTAGTCTGGATTACTGTCCATGGGTGTTGCTGGCTGTGTAATTTGTGTAGCGTGTAGATTTGCCACTGGTACAGTCCATACAAAGTGATCCAAGTTTGAGCTGATGGATTGTGTAGAGGCATGTCCAATGATTGAGTTTGGGCTTGTTGCTGGGTAAAGATGGCTTTGGCTGATGGTCCGATACTGTGCATCTGCAGTGTGTACATGCATCAAACTACATGTTCGCTTGAATGTATCATGGATGTACACCTTGAATGCTGTATACGTCATGGTGGATGCACTTCAGGTGAATCAGCATCCCGAACGGAGTGTGAAGCAGGCAGCCAAATGTAACCCTAGTCATGTGTGAGCCACTATGCAACAGTCATCTGCAAGATCATATCAGTGTGCAATCAGTGAACATGATAGAGCTTAACATGCTGTGGGAATGTTGAGAGTCGAAGAAGCGTTGTCAGTGTCTGTGGCTAATGAATGCTTACACATGTGCGTGTGCATAAACACGTTTTTGAAACAGCAATCCGTACAGCAGTCAGCAACAGTGTCTGCATAAGGGCATGTGTGTTGAATCTGTATATGCATGTGCGAAATCACAGGGATGGCACACATGTGTGAACATTGATGTGGAAGCAATCCAGTGTTTCCACTGTCCATGTGTGTTAGGAACAATATGGCTGCACTCAATGTAAAAGGAGTGACACGTCCTGTTATTTCCATGCATGTGTCACGCTAAATAATGTTTTTGTTTAAATTGACATGTACATATGATGTGATTCTATACCAATTTGTACTTCTGTTACTCTTCTTGTAGGTGGCCCACGGCCATATACACAGGGGGAGGTCGACAGCTTTGAAGACCCAAATGCCACCAGTGAGTATCCATGTTCATATAATTTGTTGTGTATCAAGTGCGAGGATGGAAGCAAAACTTTGTATGAGTGCAACTATGGTACAATCACAACTTCCTGCTGCAGTCTGAACTTATCTTTTGCATCCTAATTCCTAACTACATGATGTAACATGTTGTGACCGTTGTACTACGTGTGGACATGTGTGGACAGATCAGAAGCCACAACACTGTCTGACACTCCTTGCCACTATCCACAAGGCAAAATGGAGTGGCCATTGCCACTGGGACTGGAGTAGCCAAAGCCAAGTTAATGAAACAGCATCTGAATGACATTTGAACCTTCACGTCCGTGAACAATTTGGAGAAGTTCAAGTATATTGTAGTGACAGTTTAATGTCATCCTTGCATTAATTAGCCAATGTATCATGCTATGGAAACATTGTCAGTGCAATTACCATCAACATCCCTGGCCCCAAAACATTTGTATATTGATGAGCCATAGGAATGGCAGTCAAACTTATTAATTAATCAATCAATCATTACTTTTGTAAATTGCTCTACTCACACGTGAGGGTCTCAATGCGCGGGGGGAGGTGTGCTGCTATTGTTCGAACAGCCTGTTCTTGAGTGCCCTCATGAAGGCAAGGAGGACCAGGCTCAGCTGTAGGAGGGTGTTCCAGGTCTTTGCGGCATGTTGGCAGTACAAACTCCTGCCGCTGGTAGGTCTTTGGATGTGGGGGACAGTGGCAAGGGCAAGGTCACTGAAAGGGCACTGGCAATTCTGGTAGTAGACGGTGATTATCCTGTTGAGGTATGTTTGAGCGGTGTGGGGGAGTGCTCTGTGTGCATGGGTGAGAAGCTTGCAGGCGATCCTCTTGTTGACGGTGAGCCAATACAGGGATCCCAGATGGGGTGTGATGTGGCTGTGGCAAGAGGAGTTGTGCACAAGGTGTGCAGAAGCGTTCTGTATGTGTTGCGGACGTTTACGGAGTTTGGCAGTGGCTCCCACATTGTCTGCATGTCAATGGTGCAGCCTGATGCAGACGAGGCCAAGGGTGAAGCTTCTACTGGTTGCAGTGGGGATCCACTTGTACATCTTGCTGAGCATGCGGAAGGTGTTGTAGCTGGCGGATGAGACGACGTTGACCTGCCTGGTCATGGTGAGTGTTGATTCGAGGTTGACCCCCAGGTTGCTTGCATGGTTGGTGTCTGCCGGTGCTGCTCTCAGTGTAGTTGTCCACCAGGAGTTGTCCCTGGCTGAGGGGGTGGATCCAAAGAAGAGGACCCCCGTCTTGGGTGAGTTTGGCTTCAGTCATTTGTTCGTCATCCACTCGTCAACGGCAGTCATTCCTTTGTGGATGTTGGTTTTGGTGTTGAGGTTGTCCTTGGTGAGGGAAAGGATCAGCTGTGTGTTGTCAGCGTAGGAGATGATGTGGAGGTGGTGCAGTTGTGCAACGTGTGCAAGCGTGCCTATGGAGATGATGAACAATGTTGTGCAGAGGGATGATCTTTGTGTTCTGCCGCTGATGATCTTTGAGGCTTGGGAGCAGAATGAGGGTAGGCGGAGGCTCTGGCTGCTGCCAGAGAGGAAGGAGGTGGTCCACTCCAGAGCCTTGCTTTGGATTCCTGCGTGTTTGAGGCATGTGCGTAGGGTGCGTTGACAGACATTGTTGAAGGCGGCTGAGAGCTCATGGCGGATGTGTGGCGCACTTTCATCATTGTACATCAGGGGCCAGATGCCATTGGTGTTGGCAATGAGGCCATTGTCAATACTGGGATTCCTGCAGATGTCGGAGTGTGACAGGTCCAGGATGGTGTATTTCTCGAGGTAGCCGGTCAGTTGTTTGTTTGCAATCTTGTGCATGCCCTTTAGCAGGAATGGGAGCAGGGAAATTGTCTGGAAGTTCTTGAGGCCTCTTGCATCCACCTTGGATTCCTGGAGTGAGGCGTTGATCTCGGCGTGCATCAAAATTTTCTGGGAAGCTCGCACTCTCTAAGGAGATGTTGATGGCCTTGAGGAGATGGGTTGCAATGGTGGGGCTAGCTTTGCTGCACATGTGGTGCGCAAATGTGTCAGACGGTGAGATGGAGTGGATGGTGTACCTCATTTTGATGTTGTCCTTCGCATTGCTCCAGGTGAGCAGGGGGGTCAGTGTGGATGGTGGCCGGGGTGTCTGAGGTGTTGGTGCCTGTCAAGGTGTACGGGTTGTGGTAGCTGTTGTGGATGTCTGCAATATTGCAATGGAAGAGTGTGGCAAGGGTGTATCACAGGTCTTGCAGTTGTGGAATGTCATTGGTGTTGGAGCCAGGGTTGGAGGGTACCTTAATGATGTTGAATATCTCATTGTTATTGGGGGCGCTGTTGTCTATGCAGTCCTTGGTGGTGGCCCTTGTAGCAGTTCAGATGAGGTGATGGTGTCTGAGGATGCCGTTCTTGTGGCCCACATACTGTCTGGTGTCTGTTTGGGGTGCAATGTTTTATGTACTTTCTGGCATGTGTGTATGGAGGGCCGTATGTCCACAGTGAACCAGGCAGCCTTCTTGGCAATGTGTCTGTTGGAGGGTTCTGTGATCGGGGTGACAGTGTTGTGGCAGTCATTGATCAATTGCCTGCATTTGCATGTTGCGCAGTCAGTGTAGTTTGGGTTGGCGTGTGGGCACTGGGCAAGGGTGTTGTCAAGCTGTTCATTGTTGTCTTTGATCTGGCTGCTGCATGTGATGTGTTGAATGTGTTGGGGTGTGGTGATTTGTCTTGAAGGTGTAGTGGATGCACCAATGGCCAGTCCAGTTTGGTGGTGTGGCTGAAAGGGACATGGGAGGTAGCCGAGGATCTTGGTCAAGCGTGCGTCTGGCGGAGTGGGTGTGCGTTTTGACGAGCTGACTGAGTCCGAGGTTGACTACCAGGGTGGAGGAGTTGTTGTGTTTGTGGTTCTTGAGGTGGAGGTTCAGGTGTACCAGGAGGATGTAGTCATGCGTGCAGAACCAATTGGCAATGGTGTCACAGATTTGAGGCCAGGGTACAGGGGTTCTGTAGACGAGGGTTCCTCTGAGAATGGGGTTGTGGTATGTGTGGCTCTTCAAGTGCATGAGTTTGGCGGTGCTGAGGGTGTGGTCATTGATGTGTGAGGCCCAGAGGGTTTTGTGGTTGACCATGACAATGCCACGCCCACCTCCTACTCCATTGTTGTGGTCCCTGCCAGTGTTCTTGTAGCCGTCCAGAATGGCTATGGCAACGTCGGGCATGGAGGAGGCCTTCAGACAAGTCTCCCCCAGGAAGGCAACATCCGTGGAAGATGTATGGATTGTGTCCACGAGTTGGATGGGGTGTTTGCGTACTGTGTATAGCATATGGTGTATTTGAATGCGTTTCGCCTTGTGCTGGGCCAATGAAAAGGTCAATTTGTAATGTATGGATAGTTCCTGTGGATATGCCTTGCAAGCTGCACATCAATATGTCTGTGAGTCATGTATTTGGCATTCAATCTGTCGGTCATCACATTTCTCATGTGGTTCCATTGTACTCGTGGACCCACCCACCTTGGATAGGTATGCAATATTCCTACAACGGAGTATAGATGACACTATGTACCATATGCACAGGATAAGAGCAAAGCTATGTGTCAAGTATGCATGTCTTCCATAATGTAGTGAAAAGGCTTATTCAATCCAATCATTTTCCAGGATGATGTCAATATATGTGTACCAAAGCGGGTGTAGTGTCCATGCATTGACTTTTCCTACGTGTAACACAACAGATGGGAGCCCATGCGTGGTTAGTCCTCATGGAATTCCACACGGAATATTTCAAGCCTAGGGTGGCTTTTAGGAATTTGTAGTCCACAGCCATTTGTTTGTGGGACAGGAATCAGCCTCCTATTTGATTATTTTGCTGACAGCCTCATCTCATGTCTAGACGTATCACAGACCCACTTTCACAATTAATGTTGGTACAGGACTTACAATGTGTGTCCCACAGATGATTGGATGTGTATGGCACAATCAATGAGATGGCCGATGGCCAGGATGACCCGGCCCAGCATGGTTGCATTGGCAGTTAATGCATGGACTGCAGGTGAGCATTTCTGCAGTCCACACACTTCAACAGCTAGTCATGTGTCCTTCTGATGTGACCCTTGGAACTGTAGTACTTGATTGTCCCTTTTTTCCCATGGAACAGATAAGGGATGATGTTGACATTGCTGTGACGTGCTTTAGTGCACAGGGTAGGTGACACTACGAACGTATTTCAACACACAAGTGTGGCACATCCTGTCTGATAATGTTATATTCACATTCATGACAACATAAGACTTATGTCATGATGCTGTGACGCATCCTTGATCCTTTGTCATGATGACTGAGTTGCTGCAAGATATGGTAGATTTGTTACTGTGTTTCGGAGATTGGACAATACCCACAAAAACCATGGGCTACATGTGAGTGCTTGTAGCATGTATGCTCTGAACGCCAAGCTGACGTTAATTGCACCCTGCTAGTACTACATGGCATGCTGCATGCCATCCAATTTTAGTATTGTTGTGAATTATGAGTCTCCTTGGTGTGTAGACAGCAAGCACTTCTCTGTGTTCCAATATGCAATTGCCACTTCAGTGCATTCCTCTGTTGGAGTGTGAAATGAACGGGCTAGTGGTAAATATGCAAGGGAAGGAGTTCTTCTTCCATGACAAACTGTGACACTGTCAGAACCTAGCGTCCATTGCAGATTCATGTCCACATGACTCCATGCCTGATACAAGGCGAGCCAGATGTCATTTTTGTGGGGAAATGATCACATGTCGTGATGCCTGTTGACTGGTTCTTAAATTCATATGGCTCATCATTAATTAGTTACTATGTCAAGTGTGCCAAGGATTACCATGCAACCATGACATTCAGTTGACTGCACAGTATGTGCCGAGCTAAATCAGTACTTATGTATTGGTGTGTGTGGGCAACAAATGGAAAAGATGATTTGCCCAAATGTGTTTTACATTACACCTGACAGCATGCATTTCCTATGATTTAATGTCCGGCATGTTCTGGTGAACTGACACATGTCCACCTTTTCCTACAGATAACATGAATGCAGAGGATGAGCGGGCTTTCCGCATAAGGAAGGCCCGATATCTACACATCCTCTCCGTGGCAAAGGGCTTCCGCTGGACCTCCCGCCAGTATGAGAAGCAGCGGGCTACCGACACGTGGACCACCGACCCCGCCTCAAGGGATGGCATGCAGCCACAACAGCATCCTCCCACTCCCGTGGCCCCATCGACCTCATCAGCCGCTGTTGTCCCCAGTGGAGCAGCCTCTGGATCGTCTGCTCCACAGGCCATACCGGAGCAGGCAATGGACACCCTGATGTCCAGACTAGATTCCATGGACAGGAAAATTGAGAAGTTGGAGGAGAAATTGGACACGGTCCACCAGAGACTGGAATATTTGATCAGCCAAATCTAGGGGCTAATGGAAATATAGTTTACAGTTATTGTGTTTGTTAATATTATTATTTTGTAAGTATCATTTTGTTAGTGATTGTAGAATATGTAGGCATAGTTAGTTGAGATAGGTTTTTAGATGTAGATGTAGTTTTAAGGTTTTTATCATAGGGGTTTTTTAAATACTTTTAGGGGTGGGGGGTAATGTTATGTGTGTTAATGTTTATGGAAAAAAAAAAAAAAAATAATGAAAAAAATATATATATTTGTTTTAGTATGGTGTTATGGTTAGTAAATGTGTAGTTTAAGTATGTGTATGTCTATTGTGCATTGATGTCTTAAGGGGGGGTGGGGGGATGATGTCTACTTGTCTGCGTGATCATAGTTTAGGTTAGGTTAATAGAGTTAAGTTCGTTAGTGTAAGATTAGTTAGTTTAGATAGGTTTTGGTTTTTAGATTAGTTGTTTAGATAAGTTAGTGTGTTCTGTAATGTAAATATTGATCACCATTCTTATTTTATAAACCTTTCTTAACATACATTGGACTATATTCTATGTCATTCCGCATTTCATATGTGGTATGTGTGAGTTGTTGGGCACATGGACTGTGACCACCGGTTCCTGTTTGAGTGCATCATATTAGTACATTCAGGTCGGTTTGTGCTACATGTCTGACTAGATGTACATGTTCATGGAACACCTGTGCTTTGCTTTTGTTGGTAGCCAATATTGGTCTGACACATACATACGTTTTGGATTCTAATCATGAGTTTTCTGCCAACCTCTGCCTGAACATTTAGCAATATTCTGTCTCTGCTGGGTACCATGTTTACATATGTATGTGAAATTCAGCTTTTATCTGACACAGATGTACGGAATGTACTCACCACACATCTGATCCCTCCGTGTTGTAATAGCTACACCATGTTCATGTGCAAGTGGTCATTGTGTTACAAGTGGCTAGCTCATATGACTGTACAACACACTGTCTGTATACAGACGTATTTACGACTTATGGATGTTGTATGAAGTAACGTGGTTGAAATTTCTGGCCATTTAGTTGGGGCAGGACAACAATATTGTTAGACACAACGTCATCAATGGTGATGTGCTGTCTCGAAATCATAGTTTGCAGCCAGGAAGTGTGTTTTTGTGACACACTGGCAGAGCTTTTCTCAGCCCCATTTTGACAGAGATTCAACCATCCACTGTGTGGAGACTTGCTTAAGTTTTGTACTGTGTAGACGTCTCATGTTGCACACACCTTCCCCAGCAAAGGTCCCTCCCCGCACTTGTAGGAAACACAACAGGTGGCCGGTGACAGTAGGAGTCCCGGATGTAAGTGAAGAGGTGAATCTTGAAAACCTCACAACAGCCCAGAGTATACTCCATGATGTTAATGTGTGTAGTGAATAAGTTCAAGACTTGAGCTGCTATTGTGAAGGAGTTGCACACTAAAGCTCACACCCTCCTTACCCATGCGACAACCACTAGCTGTTGACCTTTTGCTCTGATTTTGCAAGTGGTGGTGTATTGTGACAGCATGTGGGGCAAGATGGCAGGAGGGGATGATTCGAATATGTTATACGCAAATCTGAGAGCCTTGTACTCAGTACTCTGGCTGACGCAAGCCAATGATGGCAAGAACTGGGGCTGACATTGGAGCTGGTTCTATGGGGATCTATTTGAGTCCTGGCAGCTGTGTTTGTGACCCTGGCCAGTCTCACAATCTCAGAATTGTTGGTCCCCAGCTACAGAAAGGTGCAGTAATAGGTTTTGTTGGAAAATAGATTCATGGACGATAACCTGAGTGATGTGTGGCTTGACAACAATGACTACCAACAGCAGTCTGAACCCCCTTAATATACCAAGGCACATTCCTGCCACTTTGTTAGTCTAAGCCTGGAGGATGCCAGCCGAGTCTCCACTGACACACATGTCTTTCAGCACCTGCTTATGTGTGAGTGCACACACAAATTTAGAAGGCCACCAGCATTCACTCCACAGCTTATGATCTTTCATCACCAGTAACACCTCTGACTTGCTGGCATGGAGCTAGAGGCACTTTGCAGTCATCCACCCTGCAACATCTGCTGATTTAATCACGAAATTGGGTACATCCTGCACACAGTTATTGCAAAGTGTAACTTGCAAGTGCATATCATCGGCATGTGCCACTACTGTGAACTCTCACCACATGGACAGCGCAGGTGACAGTTGGAGGACTGCATCAAGATGTGTTGGGGTCAGAGCTGACCCCTGTGGCACACCCTCTTCATTAGTGTGAGGCATGGAGATGATAGGGGGATTCTTAACATGGAAGATCCTCTCCAAAGGTGAACCAGTCCATTGCAATGGCCACTTTGTCTGCCTACTCGAACCTTAGCAGTGAGATCTGTTTGGACACCCTGTCAAAAGCAGCACAAAGTTCACATGGGACCAGGGTCAAAATACGTACCTCATCCAATCCTGCAGTTTACACTCCATACTTTTGTAGATGAGCTGTATTTGTGAAAGTTGTGTACCATGTGGGTTACTGTTGGTGTTCACAACTCTAAACAGTGTAAGGAGACAGCATTCAAGCGTTCCAAGGATTCCTATTCCTGCTAATGCATCCGCATGCTATGCCTCACTATGTGTGGCAGTTAGTGGCACATTGATGACCATGCTTTGACAGAATCCAAGTTTTTGTGATGTTGAATTTTTGCTGCAGTGTACAGCATGCAGTCATTTCAGATGTAAGCCTTCGGGGATAAATTGTGTGTGTAGAGGTGTACATTCATGGCCAAAATATTCTCCCACCATGACGCAGGCATGCTGCTAGGGTGCATACACCGGAACATGGCAGAGGGCTCAGCACCAGCACAGGGGAGAGCACAGGATTGCAGATGGTACTTTGACTATGTGTGGGGTTTCTGTGTTAGGGAGGGGACTGTGGTGATGCGGTGCAGCACATTGATGAGTGACATTCAATAATTGCTACATGTGACAGTATGTCTTTTCCCATCTAATTACTCATGCTTACAAACCTTGAGCTTGTACTTATGCACTATTCTACGTGTGTCTGGATTAGCAATCATACATTAAACACACTGGTAATGTTGAGTGGTACCAACCGGACACAAGGGCCCATTGTCCTTGACAATCAAGTGTGGAAACAACAGTAGTTGACATGTTTGAGGGTGTTGTGAACAAGATATCTTATTTTTGAAGTTGGTTTTATTTTCATACATTGTTATAGTCACAATGTTTCTTAATTCAGATTTTGTAATACAAAAACATGTTGTATGACACAGTTTTTATATTTATCTGGAGACTCTTGTGTGGCGGACATTGTTCTCATAGCAGTGAATGGTTGGTGGTTGTCATCCGACAACTGTGAGTTACAGTAATTTATTGGGATGTCTTCCTCTGTACATGTGTTGCAAATTCATCCTCGGAGTCTTCAGTGTGTGTGTTGGTTTCTGGGTTTAGTGCAGGGCATGTTGTCCCACTGCTACCACCAGCTGTGGCAGTGGATGTGTGTGGGAACACATGTTCAGGTGACATAAATCTCACCGTTAGAGCATTCAGCATCAGTTGCTGATTTTTAATCACCGTCAGCAACTCTGCATGAAATGCTGTGAGTGTTGACATGTATTGTTCCTGACGTTGGTGCATCTCTCTCATTTGGTTATCAATACTTTGGAGGTGCTGGGCTACATCCCTGGTGGCACTTTGTGTTGTTATTTGCACATGCCTCTGGCTCATAATGTTCGAAATGTTTGCCAGCGATTGTGCAATCCCCGGTGTTTGGTTTGAGCTGCCTTGCTCAGGGCTGATGTTCACCAACTCTGGATTTAGGCTTTGTAGGATTGCTTGCTGTGTGCCACCCATTCTCAACACACCAACGTGTACCTCATTGAGGAGGTCACGCTGTAGAGAGACAGCAGTTTGTTGAAATTCACGCTGGGTGTCCTCCCACTCTGTGCTTATGTTTGTGGGTGCAGGATCTGGTGGGGCTGGGTTTTCCACTTGATCAGCAAGCCCACGGTTGTCAGGCTCTGGAGGTGGTGTAGGTGAGTGCAGAGTTTCAATGGGCTCCTCAAGTGTGCCATTGTCTATGGAGAGAGGGTTGTCTTCAATGTCGTCCAACTGATTGCTGTCATCCACCTGTTGTGATGTGGAAGCAGCATTATCTGTAAAAGTAAGATGCAAATCTGTTAGTGGTGTTAGCATGTTGTATTGTCTAGCTGTTTTGTGTGAGGCATCACATGTGTCTTTTCCAAGGTGATCTTTGTGGCACATTCTAGCGATCTCTGTCCTTAGGCACACATATTCTTCATACTCAGAGCCACTTGAATGGACTAAGCACCACTTATCATTACATTAGTCTGGCTGTTGATCGATATGCATTGATGCTGACCTGTGTACTTACACCACAATTGTAAACTTACTATTAGTGGTAGCTGACATTTCATGCCAACACTGCAAGTGTAAATTTGTATGTGATTCAAGTGTGTTGTCCTCCTTTCAAAACACAAACAAATGAGATGTGTCCCTGCACATTCCTGTTACATTACGGACCATGTGTGCCATCTACGACACACACTAGTTAGCATGAGTTGTGTTTGTGTCAGCCTATCACCCACTAAGGACACACTGTTCCTCCAGCTCTTACAATACAGTGTGACGTGGCAAGATTTGCTGTTGTCCTCAATGAAGACTGCCAGGAATCCTGCAACGAGATCATTACTAATCACACCATTGGCAAGCAATGAGTGTAGTTGTAAAAAGATTATAGGCAAATGCTAAATATATTCAGCGAGAATTAATCTTGCATCAACTGTGTGTAACTTGGCCTGTGAGTCAACCTACAATGTGGGATATTAAGCTAACATTGGTTATAATGCTACATGTATTAGCCTGTGCCCAGTACCTCACAGGGCATCAAATCTGCAGGGTTCCCCGGTGAGACGGTGGCCTGATATATGCTGTCCACTAGTTGAACTGTGCAGCTTGTACCATTCCGAAAGACACCTTCTGATGATAGTGTGAAGAAAGCCTTTGTTGAGAGCTATCCTAGTGGTAGGTATGGAGAGAAGACTTAATGGGAATTTCAGAAGGACTGTGCAGCAGGATTTTTTAACCAGTGTATGATGTCTGGAATTTCCTCATGGAAGGAATAACGCACCAGGGATATGTTTCTAATATATGTATTTATGTTTACGCACACCCCTCTAGTCTATTTATGGGCCTAGAGTTGAAAATACTTAAGTTGCAGGATAACAATCACCAGCGAGATCAGTATTACACGTTTTGGCCCTAGGGGAGTTCCAATACATATACCAATACATTGATATTTCAATCACACCTGCACTAGACACAACCTGTATAATCTCTGGGAGCCCAAGGGACCACCCAACAGAGTGACATATGGGACACATGGGGACTGTATGCAGTGTGAGACCACAACCACAGGTTCACATAATCTTCAATGTGCAATGTCGTGTTTGTAAATTTGAAGATTAGGGGGTCTTCTGGTCAAGTCCGGAACAAAGCCTTTTTGAGTTCAGATATTCTGGGACTCGCACACACATGGCCACCAGGGTACTTGAGTTTGCCCACCCAGGGAATCAGGGTGCACAGGTGTCTTTTGGTGTTGGCTTGTTGCATCCATTTCAATGTGAGGCTGCTAAGTACTTCATCTGCCGTGAAGAGGAGACATGTCTTGCGAGATCCAAACCTGGTTCTATGATGTAAGGAACCAGAAAGCATAGTGGACAGAGTGTTGGTCACTTGCCCGTGACCTAGGACAAGATGGAACACTGACCACTTATGTGTTGTGCTTCATGTGAGTTGATGTGTGTCTTGACTCTTCATCCGCGATGTCCTTGAGGCATTGAAGAAGTCCACGTGCGCAATTCGAGATGTGCCCCGAAGTCTGTTGGTTGCTGCATTTTTTGTGGTGAGTGAGAACCCAACAAGCCTTGTCACCTGCAACTCAATGGAATTTAGAGGAGGGACTGCAGTGCAGACCTGCAAGATCTGAGGGACTCACCCAGCAAGGGTAAGTCAGGGCACATCTGGGGCAAACAGGAAAGGCCAAGTAGAAGAGGAATTGCCTTTTTGGCCACCTGCTAACCAACAGGCTAGTGTTTGCAAAGGTGCATGGAGCAGGCGCACTTTCAGCTGGCACACAGGTCCCTCGTGGAGTGGAGGCCAGCAACTTTTGTTGCAGGTGGTGCTCACGGCTGGGGCTAGTGGGAGCCCAAACCACATCTTCGAGGAGGATCAGGAAGTTGCTGTTGCTGCAAAAGATGACGGGGTCCAGGGGTCACTGCTTCACATCACCCACGGGCCTCAGCTTTGCTGTGGACTCAGGGTAGCCTTGGGGAAGTCTGGAATTCCACCTCTGTTGATGCACTGACTTTTGCATCTGGCAGGAGCCTCAGCAAAGTAGACAGTTATTTTGTTTTTGGGGTGGCAGACGAGCTGGGGAGTCACTCCTTGACCACAAGGGGTCTTTATTCTGAATTCTAGTTGTGATAGAAATTCCAAGGTACAGGAGATATATGGAACCTATTTTCATCAAGGGTAATCTCAAGTCCTAGTGACAGGATTCCTATACTTATAGTGGTTTTAGGGGATGGACTTACTGTAATGACCCACCTATATGTGGTGTTTGAGTGAGGGGTGGTTACAAACATTTCCTTAGTCCTGTTTCATGCAAGTGCAGGGGCAGTTAAACCCTGCAAGCGTTCAAAAGTGGCCTATGCACATGGTCAGCAAACGTGCACCCACACCAGGACTTCAATGCACCCGAGAGTGGTCCCGCTCAGATACAATACACACCTGCCTGTCTGGCGATGTGGACACTCCTCCCCTCAAAATGAAGCTATTGTCCAGCCATCCCCTGCAGGACTTTTGGTCAGCAGGAGTAGGGCAGACCCGTGTCTGTGTCTGGGAATTACTTTTTATTATGCCAGGGCTCAGGGAAGTCCGACCAGGTTTACCCAGTGTGACCATGTCTCTCCCTCTCGAATGGTGGAATGCTACCCCCACAGACAGTACTTGAGGGGGAGAAGAATTCCAATGCGGTTGACAACACCCAACATGTTTTGAGGCACACATTCCAAAGTTGGCATTTACCACAAGGTAATAATGCACTTAAGTGTATATGGTATGGCTGTATCACATGACAGCCGTACGGATGTATTCCCACAAGCTGCATGAAGGCTCATCTCACACTTGGGCACCCTCTCACATTACACCACGCACTCTACCTTCAGGATTGTCAAGTCCTGCCATAGGAGTGGCGTATAGGTTTATATGCGTCAGTCAAATAGTAGTTATATAGGTAGACTATACCACAATGAGAGGTGCAAGCACACCCTTAGCCAGACTGCAGTAGCCTACATGTGTGGCCATTTGTCAATGGTTCCCAGGGGTGGGATCATACATGCTTCAGACCTTGGTAGGCCTGTGAGGTACCTATGCCCTAGGTACATAGTATTGCATATCGTGGGGGCGAGAGGACGCAGCTAGGCATTGGTCCTGATTAACAGGGACACAGCCAGACTAAGATTGGGGAGAGAGTGTGACACCAGCAAAAAGTGGGGGTACCCATGTGAACCAGATCCTACTCTCACACACCCCGCCAAATGCCTTGCAAATCCAGGAAGCAAGGGAGACTGCTTAAGTATGAGGATACACCACTGAGTACATGCAGTTGGATGGGCACGACCATTGTGCATCACATCTAATTGGGCAATCGTACTACACAATGGCATACAAACCCATGTAGGCAACAATGGGTTCATGGCTCATGGTGCCATTGCTGGCCTGCTATTAGTGAGTCAACCTGGGATACGGAGGTGCTGTCTATTTGCTGGGCTCTGTTGTTGGTAATTGAGGCATTGGTGGTCACCTGGACCTGTTGTTGGAGCCAGCATGGTTGCATGGTGGCATGCTTCAGACTTGTGTGTGAAGACACCCTGTAACCCCATGCATTTGTGAATGTTACCTGTTCTCAGGGGTAACTACCGATTGTGTGAGACATTGCATACCATGGCCCAACAGTGCACTGAGCTACACAAGGTATATTGGCAATGGTGTTCAACGCATATCTGCACCCTAGGCCACAGGATGGGTCAATGGCCCGACGCTGTGGAGGGTTTTGACCCTGAGCTGAATCTCACGTATGAATCATTGGCACTCAAGTTACAAACATGAGGGATGCATGTAGCATCCCCGTCATTGTGTCCTTGGCCAGCTGTCTTTGCAGGACATGCTCAACCCAGGCCTGGGTAAGTCCACCTAGCAGAGGATCCTGCTGTCTGATTAACCGACATTATCAATGTGCATCAGGTATCACCACTGTGTGGATGTCCAAGGGAGTGCAGGGTGTGATGTGTAGTGTAGGATGGCCATGACATGGTAGTGAGCAGGGGTAATGCCTGTGGGTGCAGGAAACCCAATGGGGGAATATCCTTTATGGATCTTGAGATTTTGGTCCATGATTTAGAGTGGTGCTAAACAGTGAAGCAACTACCATGATGGTCAAATATCTAAGTACTGTTGCTACATTTCCTTTCTGTGTGTGAGGGAGATTGGGTCAGCTTGAGTCAGATTTCGGCCCATGACTCAGTAGTATGCCTAATGAAGTGCACAATGTCTGGTCATTTGTCCTCTCAGTCTGGCACAGACATTCATGTGCACTTCCATGTTCACAATGCAGACAGCATTAAAGCTTGCATTGAGTACATGGCCACCCATCAAGCCCCTGTCAGAACGCACTGTCCCTGCGCGCATGATCAATCACAAGACCACATTGCAGCCCTGTGATTGACTTAGGTGAGGGAGCAAGGCTGGTTCCTGTCCCTTGAGGCAGACTCATAGTCCCAGGTGCACAGTTTACACATGGCCAGGCCTTGTCACGCATTTTCATTTGTGATGTGATGTAAGGCACACACTTACAACCACCCCCACATCCATGCCCCCTCCAGTGTATTTTCTGCATTAGTTCTCTAGACAGCTGTCCAGTGCCCCCTACATAATTTGTCAGTGCCAGATGCTGTGCAGCCCTGTGCATCATGCAGACCTGTTATGAACTTACACAAGATGTCTTTTGTTGCATGGCATACTATTCATTTCTTACAGTTATGATGCATACCAATGTGTCTCATGTTACAACTGTGTATTGTGAGCTGGCTAGGATAGCGTTGTGAATTACTGTATCTACTGAAGTGATTGCAACCCTCAAAGGGACACTTGTTACACATGACGCAAGGTAACTGTGATCCATCTCAGACCCACCCCACTAACAGTAGATAGCACATTTGGTGCATACAATACACTATTGTTATGGATTGTCCCCGACAGACACAATTTTGTCATGAATAGCCCCAATATGTCGGCCTGTGGTATATTTATCGCCACAAATAATACAATGTGTAACAATTAATTTCTTGCCCCCAAGTGGCACCCTATGTCTATTTTCTGTCCACCATAGCCCCATATTTTCAATTGGACCCCACACTCGACGCACAGATAGCAATGTTTGACCCCAGAAAACACACGATTTACAATTTTACTGGCCAGTGACGGCATCCTGTTTAGCTTGTGACCACATAGAGAAGCGACTATTGTCCCTTTTTTCTCTCAACATGAATCACAATATTGATAATTCTTTCTCAAGAATACTATGCTTACATTGCTATGTCAGGAAGGAAATATTTACATATGCTTTGATGGATGGAACTCCCATTTGTTGCATCACAATGCACTGATTTCAGATGTCATGTGAAGGCAAATGCAAGGCTGTGGTTACTTGGTATTGACATTGAAATGTGATGACTGTGTTGTAATGTACATCTAGCATGAGGGAGGGTAGCTATGGCTAAAATCATATGCAGTCATTTGGCCCAGGACCACACACACCAGCTCGGACAATTCCTCATCTACACTCCTCTGCTGGAACATGGCCACCCACCTCGACATCCACCCTGTACGCAACCACCCCTGCCATCTTGCATTACAATATGCTTATCTTGGCCCCTGCACAAGTGTAATCTCAGGACGGACCTTGTTATACATCAGGACACCAGTGCCGTGTGCCACCCAGCAAAAAACCACTACACACAACCAGATCACATACATCCTCAAAACACTGCTGGCAGTACACATGCCCACTACAGTGATGTCAGCCAACCTTGCTGTTGACTCTTCATATGTCACATGCTTCACATACACATACACCAACGTTAATTGTGGACCTGTAATCACCATCAACATAATTGACAGCTACTTCATTCCCACAGGGTCCACCACATCCATCAAAGATGAGGCATTGCCATATCCTACAAGGAAGGTGAACACTTACAATGGACATGCACTTAAATGACCCAGCATTAACCATGGTGCTAATCACGTTAACACGGCCAGACCCGGCAAGGCAACATTCACTTTGCCCCCTTCATTTGCAGGCCACCCGGGACATGTGCACCCTTTCAACAATGCCATTGTAGACGTCCTTGCACACCAGGCTCCCCCCCACACTTTCCTACTTCTGGAACTCTGGTTCCACATGCACAACACCCGTGACCAGGACACCATTGGCTACTTGGTGAAATATCTGCCATCAGACTGAGAGAGCTATTGCCAACACCAAGCAACATTGCTCAAGACGTTGACAGGCACATCTCCTCCACAGTAGACGTATTGAACTTCAGCCACACCACCATATTGACGTGGACCAACCCTCATTGTGTGTGTCACTTGTTCAACATGCCCAGCATACAGCACCACCATCATTGATACACATCCCAAAGGTGTTGTGGCCATCTATTCGGTTATCATGGACTCCCTGGGCCACAGCACTACGCCTACACTTTCACTGTATGACCCCGCTGCACACGTCCTCCACCCACAGTTCAAAACCTGCCCACACCTCAAGGCCATACAGGCAAGATGTAGCACATGTTTGCACCTTTTTGGCTACATAACGCAAGTATGCATATGCATGACCTTGTGCACATCTTTTATGTACTCCTTGCACTGCAAGATCTTCACTTTGGATATTCATTAAGGTGAGATGCCGGTGGTGCAAGTCCCTACATAAATGATGTCCAGTATGTCTGCTCAATCAGATATGGACATGGTGGTGCATTTCTGACATTAGAAATGTGTGATTGACATATGTGTGGGACTGACATTGTGGAGGTTTGTACTTGTGGAGTAATATGTGGTCAACAATATGCAGACGTCAGACTACGGCACGGTGAAATTTCTATCTGCTATGCCCAACATGACCCCTTCATTACTATTGTGAATTTTTTGTTACTTACCAGTTGTCTGCTGTTCTGTTTCTCTTGCGGCACTGTCCTGTCCAGAGATTCCACTCACTATCTCCTCTGGGATGACTCGTGCCACCCGCTCCTCCAAGTCATCAAGTGACTCCTGATGTGCTGGGCTGCCTCCTCCGGTTTGTAGTGCGGCCTTGCGGTTTGCAGCAAGTTTTTCTTTGGTGCGCCGCTTGTAATCATGCCACCTTTTTTTGCAGTCCAGCACGGTCCGCTTCGCCTGTCCCACACAGTTGATTTTTGTGACTATTCGCTGCCAGATTGCCTCTTTTTTTGAAATGGGCAGCTTGGAGTTGACAAACAGCTGGTGCTGGTGGTTGGTGACCTCCGTCACCAGGATTTCGTTCTCTTCATTGCTGAAGTTTGACTTCCGCTTGCGTTTGGCCACTGGTTCAGCCTGGCCATCAGGACTTCTGCTGCCAGGGTTTGCGTGTGGGTCCTGGGTGCTGGTGTCACCTTCAGCTTCCATTTTTGGCTCCTCTGTTCTGAGTTATGTGTTTCAGCAGATTTGCGTCGCTTTCCGAGTCGATTATTCTCGCTTCACGCAGTGTGCGTCCACGCAGTCTCTTCAGAATGGCGTTGCGTGTCGTAAGGCATCCTTGCGTGACTTTTTACGTGGTTGCGTCGGATTGACTTGCGGCACCTTTGCGACACCTGCGTCATTTTTTCTGACGCAGGTTACCACGTTGCGCCACGCTCCGACGCCTTGTTGATATGGCGCATGTCTTTTGACTTGCGTTGTCGCAGTGGTGCCGCAAGTTTTTTGACGCATCGCTGCGGTGCGGCAGCGATGCGTCACTCTTCATAAATCTGCCCCATGGTGTAGCAAGGATGCTGATTTGCTGAACGAGCTCCAGACAAAGGTGTACCTCCCTAAATGCGCATCACCAGCCCAGACCCGTTTAGAAGTTTAGAAGTATGAACGACTTTGTGAAGTTGTGCTGGAAGCTTCAATCTTTCGAACCCGGCTCGCTGAACAGCATATGTTGGGCTGAGATCCATGCGCAAATGGCCCAAAAATCTCCAAACTCATGGGGTGCCAATCTAAGTAAATCCCTGGAGAAGCTAGACATCCGAGAGCTGTGGGATAACGAGAACGACAGGGCAGTTTTAAATAAGTCCTGCAACAACCACGTAAAGAAGAAATCCCTTTGGGAAGACAAATTAATCTTGACTAAACAACGCCACGTATGGACAGTGATAAATTCATATACACACCCAAAGCCTCAAGCCTCCCTGTCCTCACACTTCCGCACAGAGATAAAAAGGAGCTTCATCCAATACCGACTAGGAATGCACGACTCGAAGGACCTCCTGCCAAAATGGAAAAGGAAAGTACAAACAACAAGCTGCCGTCTGTGCGGCTTTTTTAATGAACCATCAACGTATTTGCTGTGTGTATGCCCAAGCATCAGTGACCTGAGGAAGATTCTTTAAAAACCTTTTTAATGTCCTAAAAATGTGAACATGCAGACAAGCAGTGATCCGCTGGATGGAGGGTACATCCAACATCCCGACTTTCGAGTAAACAAACACAGGAAGAAGGAACAAATGCAGAACATGAGCCCTAACAGACCCAATTCATGAACCTGTAGACACGAGATTAACCAGTTTTAATTACACAAAAATGTATTTTAAAACTACTGTACACAGCACAGCCACATCTTGACAATAACCGTCCCCCCTGATGAAGCCGAAACGCATCTTAAGACAAACACATTCGCACTTTATAGTGTCATCTCCATACCAGTTAGGGTTTTAAAGTGCTCCTACTTCACGAAAACATTCCCATTTGTTTTAATCTCAACCAGATGATCCAAATGATTTGCATTGTTGTTGCATACATTTTAATACGTTGTAATGGTTTTAATTAACCAATACAAATAATGTTTTTGATTTGATTTGGATCCACAACCACCCTCCGCTACGAAGCAACTACCCTCCTCGCCCTCATGCCCGGGAGGAGCAACTACTGCCAGCTGTCCACACCGAGCACAACCCACGGACAGTTCTCCTGTTGCCACTGCCGCCAGACCTTCAGCACCAACACCACCCCGAACGCCAACACCCCCGAAACCCTGAGGTGCATCCTTCTCAATGTGCATTCCCTGCACAGACGCGCCATGGAAATCTGGGACCTCCTCGACACCCTCTCACCAGATGTCACCTCCTTTACAGAGACCTGGACCAATGCCTCTTCCGCACCCGACATCGCCACCGTCATCCCCGATGGATACAAGATCCAGAGGAAAGGCCCGCCCCACCCGCCCAGGAGGAGGACTCGCCATTGCACACCAGAGCTCCCTCTGACTCTTCACCTCCACACGAATGACCCCCTCTCCACCACCAAGCACCTTCACTGCACTTCCAGATACAAACAAGCCCGAGAACTACTCTTCACGGCACCCTCACCTACAGACCCCCTGGACCTTGTGCCTTGTTTGCCGGTACCATCACTGATGTCATCGCACCCGACGCCATCGCCTCCATGGACTACATACTCATCGGAGACCTGAACTTCCACCTTGACAACCCCCTCGACCCCAACTTCACCACCTTTCTGGACAACCTCGTCAACATCAGCCTGAAACAGCTCATCCCCATCTCCACCCACAAGGCAGGACATACCCTCGACCCCAGCTTCGCAGGAGGGAACAACGTTAATTTCAGCCACACTACACAACCCCCCTGGAGGGAACACCACTGCGTACACTTCAACGTCGACAAACCTTCCGCCCCCAAACTGACAACACGCCCTCAATGGAAGAACTGGAGTAAAATCACAGAGGAGCAGCTTAACCACACCCTCATCCGTGACGCCCCCACAACCACGACCGATGCCAACCTCGTCACCAAAGAACTCCACACATGGATCTCCAACTGCGCAGACAAACTCGCACCCCTCTGCAACTACAACAGACTGCGCCCCAGAAAGGCCACCTGGTTCACCACCAACCTCCAAGAATCCAGACACACCTGCACATGTCTCGAGAAGAACTGGAGAAACATAAAACCCCAGGCGATCACACCACCTACAAAACTGTCAAGGCATAGAGAGCCACCAAAAGGACCGTCATCCAAAACAAGATCACCTCCAACTCCAGCAACTCCAAGGAACTCTTCAGCATCATCCAGGAATTCACCACGCCCCCCAGCAAAACCACGGACATCAGCCCCTCCCAGGACCCCTGAGACAAGCTTGGATCCTACTTCCATCTGAAAATCAAGGGCCTCTACGGCCATTTCAACGACCAAGCACCTGAGACTGAACCGACTGTCCACTCCAGCAACACCAACGGGCCTGCCATGTCCTGCTGGACCCCAGCCACCACTGAGGGCACCACCTTGACCATGAAAGGCATTCACTCAGGAGCCCCCATAGACCCCTGCCTGCCACACACCTCTCAGGGCCGCCGCCGCCCTCACTCCCGAACTTCGACGCACCATCAACACCACCTTCAAGACTGGCACCTTCCCTGATGACTGGAAACACGCAGAAGTCAATCCCCTGCTCAAGAAACCATCAGCAGACCCCCACTGGCCCAAGAACTACCAAACCACCACCTCCTCCCTTTTGGGGCCACAGTCACAGAGAAGATCGTCAATGTCCAGCTAACTACATTCATCGAAGAAAACTCCATCCTCGACCCCTCCCAATCCAGATTCCGAAGCAACCACAGCACCGAGACCGCTCTACTCACCTCTACTGACGACATTCGCATCCTCCTGGACCAAGGACACACCACGGCCCTGATTCTACTCGACCTCCCACAGCATTCAACACCATCTCCCAACGCACTCACCAACAGACTCCATGACACCGTCATACAGGGAACCGCCCTCAGATGGATCAGCTCCTTCCTCACCGGCAGAACCCAAAGAATCAGACTGCCACCTTTCAACTCTGAACCCACGAAAATCAACTGTGGAGTAACCCTAGGATCGTCACTCAGCCCCACACTCTTCAACATCTACATGACCCCCATTGCCACCATCGTCAGACACCACTGATTCAGCATAGTATCCTACACCAACAACACCCAGCTAATCTTCTCCCTCACAAAGGACACCACCACCATCAGACTCAACTTCCAGGAAGCAATGAAGGGTGTTGCTTCCTGGATGAGCAACAGCTGCCTGAAGCTCAACTCAGAGAAGACAGAAGTCCTCATTCTTGGGCCCTCCCCCTCCACATGGGACAACACCTCGTGGCCCACCACCCTGGGCAGCCCTCCCACACCATATGGACCACGCCCAAAACATCGGCATTGTACTTGACTCCTCCCACTCCATGACCCGGCAAGTCAACGCCGTCACCTCTAGCTGCTTCAACATCCTCCGCATCCTCAGAAAGACCTTCAAATGGATCCCCCCGAATCAAGGAAGACAGTCACCCACACACTCATAACCAGCAGACTGGACTACAGAAAAGGCCTCTACGCTGGGATCAACAAGTCTCTGACCCACAAACTACAGACCATACAGACCACTGCAGTCAGACTCGTCCTTGGCATCCCTCGACAAGAACACATCACCCAACACCTGCACAATCTCCACTGGCTCCCCGTAGAGAAGAGAGTCACTTTCAAGACACTCACACATGCCTCCACAACACAGGACCCCAATACCTCAACAAGAGACTCTCCTTCCAGATACCCAAAAGAAACCTCTCATCCGCCAATCTCGCCCACGCAGAAACCCCACGCATCAGCAAAGCCAGGACAGGTGGAAGAGCATTCTCCCACATAGCGTCCAAGACCTGGAACGCACTCCTGATCAACATCAGACTCGCCCCCTCCCTGAACATCTTCAGGAAAACACTCACGATCTGGCTCTTCAGCTTGAACCCCCCCTCCCAGCAGCTTGAGACCCTCACGGGTGAGTAGCACACTTCACAAATTCCTGATTGATTGATTGATTCCTATTGTGTGTAATTGTAAACAGCACATGGAATACTGGCTTTATGTAAAAAAATGGTGACTATAATGGTAGTGACAGAGCATGTCCCTAAAATTACTTGTGCCATCATATAATTCATTATTAGAAAATGCAGCTGATTGCTCTAAATCTGAAAGCAAATTATGCACAATTTCAATGTCCCAATCATCAGAGAAAGTACTAGAGGTAATGATGTCATTTAAAGAAATGTTACACATATAAGGTATTTTCAAAAGTTCAGTACGAACATATTCATCATGTGATACCCTGTCCCATAAAATTACCTCAGGAACTGAACCCGCTGTAATGTTCACCTGGGACAAGTCTCTTAGTTCATGGTGTGATGATGCATGTCGCTTAAGGAAAGGCAGTTACCATACCATTCCAAAGTACCAGGAAAGCTAAGCCAATTGTAATCCATAGATATATCCAGGGAACAACGAAGTAAGTATTTTTCAGCCAAAGATAGAAAGCATGAACTCAAAGCTTAAAAGAGAGAGGCAGTGTCGGTAACTCCGGTCCGCTTAGATTCGATGAGAAATCGTCATAATGCATGTAGCATCTGTAGGAAGCTGTCTCTGTATATACTATACCAACGTGAGGTACAGTGTGCATAGAGTCCAGTGGAACCCCAAAGATAGGCCGAGGTAAAAGTAGATAGCACCTTACTCTCTATTTGTGGTAGTGTGGGCGAGCCGTAAGGCTTTATCAGAAGGTAGTGTTAAGCATGTGTTGTTCACACTCAATCAGCAAATGACTGTCACACACTCAAAGACTGAACTTCAGACCAATTGATTTTTGTTGGACGGCGACCTCAGAGGAGCCCGGAAGGGGTCCTGACTACCCTGAGACCCACCCTCGAAGTATCGTAGCCGGGCACTGGCGGGAGACTCCCCAGGGGGAGGAATCTCGTAACTAGGATCGTACTTCTGGCACCACACGACACAGAGTGACCACACCGTGTTCTTAGAAATCAATCTTTATCAATGAGGTTATCACTGCAAATATGTACAAGGAGAGCACGGGCTCAATGAGTCTCGGAAGGGATAGGGGGTAGCGGGACAGTCTCTGGCAAAGGTTTCAGGCAAGGACATATCCGGCGCACAGCTCACAATCCTCGAGCTGGGGGATACGTTGTTGTAGTCGGGGTCCGGCGGGACCGTGAGAGTCTGTCGGAGCCGCGAGTCACTCAGCGGGCTCAGGTACAAGTTCGGAGGTCTTACGATCTTCAGGGAGCCGCGAGTCACTCAGCGGGCTCAGGTACAAGTTCGGAGGTCTTATGATCTTCAAGGAGCCGCGAGTCACTCAGCAGGCTCAGGTACAAGTTCGGAGGTCTTACGATCTCCAAGGAGCCGCGAGTCACTCAGCAGGCTCAGGTACAAGTTCGGAGGTCTTACGATCTTCAGGGAGCCGCGAGTCACTCAGCAGGGCTCAGGAGGGTCCAAGTTCCAGGAGCCGCGACCACGTCGGCAGGCTCTCGTTGTTCCAGCGTCGAATCTGCCGGACAGACCCAGAGCACCCCTTGTTATAGGTCGACCCCTCTTTGATGTCCGGAGTCTGTGCAGGCAGGGGTCTTGTCACCTGGGGGTCGCTTGTCGGGTTTCCTGCCAGTGTCTTTTGATCCTTTCAGGGCCGGGTCGGGAGGAGTCCCAGACACCCAGCAGGCATGGAGCCAGCCCTCAGGGAGGCCGGAGGGCCGATCGAAACCCATCGTCCCAGGGGAGTTCAGAGGTGCGCTAGAAACTGCTCCTCCCTCTCTCATCCCCTGGCGAGTGTGATGTCCTCCAGCCGGAGTGGCGCCTCTAGGCCCGGGTCGCGCTGGGGCCGGGCGGCCATCTTGGTGCATGAAGTGGGCACGCGGGCCCGGGGTGGCCGAAAGGAGAGAGGCCATGGACGGGGATGTCCGGGTCGGGTGCGTGTGTCCTGGTGGGGAGGGTCGGCTGGGCCGTGTGCTTGGGGCTGCAGGTAAAATGTAAATGTAAATGTAGTTGAGCTTATATAGCGCACAGCTACCCGCAGTGGGTTTCCCGGCGCTTGCTTAGGGAACCCGTCCTGGTATTCCCCTGTGAGATAGCAGGGTATCCACAAGGTGAAAGTCAGGCATCCCGCCGCGAGGGGCCGTTGTGGAGATTAAGCAAGCTATTGCCCAGAGTCGCAGAGTGTGAACCCGTGAGTCGAGGAGGCACCGGCGCGAGAATTATCGAGTCCGTGGAATTTTTAGCCCAAGACCCGCCGAGGCGGGGAATTGAACCCTGGTCCAGGATCGATCTCAGGTTCCGGGTCTGCCGCCTCTAACCCCTGAGCCACACTTCTCCACAAGGTTTAGGTGGTGCGGGGGCACGTAGGGCCGTACTACGAGGCCGGGTCCAACACGCGTCCCCCCCAGCTGAAAGCCGGAGAGAACTGCCCATCATCTTGGGGGGTTCTCTTCGCTGAGGCGGAAGAACCGGGAGGGGCCGTCAGCGTTGGCGTGGTCCGTACCAGGGCGATGTTCTACGGTGAAATCCATCCCCTGGAGGGAGATTGACCACCGCAGTAGCTTGGGGTTTTCTCCTCGCATCTGCATGAGCCATCGCAAGGGCCGATGGTCCGTTTGGACTCTGAAATGGGTGCCGAACAGGTAGGGTCGTAGCTTTTTGAGTGCCCAGACCACGGCAAAGGCTTCGTGCTCTATGGTGCTCCATCTCTGTTCTCGGGGCAACAGCCGCCGGCTGAGGAAGGCGATGGGCTGGTCTAGGCCTTGGTCATTCACTTGGGACAGGACGGCCCCAATGCCATGCTCGGAGGCATCGGTCTGGACTATAAACTCCTTGGAGTAGTCGGGAGCCTGGAGGACGGGGGCAGTACACATGGCTTTCTTTAGGGCATCGAAAGCTTCCTGGCAGGCAGCCGTCCACTGCACCTTCTTCGGCTGTTTTTTAGACGTGAGTTCTGTGAGGGGGCCGACAAGGCTGCCATACCCCCGAATGAATCTTCGGTAGTAGCCAGTGAGGCCCAGAAAGGCTCGGACCTCTGTTTGGGTGATGGGTGGTTCCCAGGCCAGGATGGCGTCGATCTTTGGCTGTAGAGGGGCGACCTGGCCGCTCCCGACCTGGTGCCCCAGGTAGACTACGGATCCTTGCCCGATCTGGCACTTGCTGGCTTTTACTGTGGCCTGCCTGGCGCAGGGCGGTTAGCACCCTCCGGAGGTGCTGGAGGTGCTCACTCCATTCTGAACTGAAAACAGCGATGTCGTCCAGATAGGCCTCGCTGAACTGCTCTAGCCCGGCCAGGACTCTATTCACCAGTCGCTGGAAAGTGGCCGGGGCATTTTTCATTCCGAAGGGCATTACGCGGAAGCGGTAGTGCCCATCTGGGGTGGAGAAGGCGGACCGCTCCTTGGCCCCCTCGGTGAGCGCAATCTGCCAGTATCCGCAGGTGAGGTCGAATGTGCTGAGGAACCGGGCTGCCCCTAGTCGGTCAATGAGTTCGTCGGCTCGTGGAATGGGGTGGGCATCGGCTCGGGTAACGTCATTGAGTCCCCGGTAGTCCACGCAGAATCGGAGCTCGGGGGCGACACCGGGGGCCGCTGCCTTCGGGACCAGGACCACGTGGCTGGCCCAGGGACTGTCAGATGGCTCGATCACCCCCAGGGTCAACATCTTCGAGACTTCGGCTTGAATGCAGGACCGGACCCGATCAGGATCTCGGTATGCTCGGTGTCTCACCGGTGGGCTGTCCCCGGTGTCCACGTCATGAACACACCAGTTGGTGACCCGGGGGGTCAGGGAGAAGAGGTTGGAAAATTGTCTTAGGAGCTGGCGGCAGTCCGCTTGTTGCTGGGCAGTGAGGGCTGGGGAGAGGTTCACTCCTTCCACGGAGCCATCCTGCTCCTTGACACACAGGAGGTCCGGGAGGGGATCCGACTCATCTTCGGCCCCGTCATCGGTGGCCAGCAGGAGGCTCAGTTCTGTCCGCACGAAGTGAGGCTTGAGGCGGTTCACGTGAAGGACCCGGAGGGGATCCCGAGGCGACTGGACGTCCACCAAGTATGTGACTTGACTCTTCCGCTCAACCACTTTGTAGGGCCCAGTCCACCTGTCCTGGAGGGCACCAGGCTTCACAGGGGCCATGACCCACACCTGCTGGCCAGGCTGGAACTCGACCAGAGTGGCATTCTGGTCGTACCAGCGCTTCATCTCTTCTTGGCTGGCCTCCAGGTTGGCCTCGGCCAGTTCTCGGAACTTCCTGGTCTGGTTCCGGAGGGCCAGGACGTACTGGAACACATCTCGGGGGGTGGTTTGGGGTGCTGCCTCCCACCCTTCCTTAACCAAACTGAGGGGACCTCGGACGGGGTGTCCATAGAGTAATTCAAACGGGTTGAACCCTAAGGACTTCTGGGGGACCTCCCGGTAAGCGAACAAGAGGCAGGGGAGCAGGACGTCCCACTTACGCCGGAGGGGCTCTTCTAGGCCAGCGATCATCCCTTTCAAAGTCCTATTAAACCTTTCTACTAGGCCGTTCCCTTGGGGATGGTACGGGGTGGTGAACTTATAGGACACCCCACATTGTTGCCACATGGACGTCATATATTTCGAGATAAAATTAGTGCCGCGATCGCTCACGACCTCGCGGGGAAAACCCACCCTGGAAAAGATCCCCATCAGGGCCCGGCCCACCACGGGGGCCGTGATGGTGCGTGGGGGAATAGCCTCAGGATAGCGGGTGGCGTGATCCACTAGGACCAGGATGAAACGGTGACCTTGGGAGGTGGGGGGGTCCAGTGGTCCCACGATGTCGATTCCGACTCGTTCGAAAGGGGTACTGACGACCGGGAAGGGTTGGAGGGGAGCCTTGCACTTCCCCCCACTCTTCCCACTAGCCTGGCACGTGGGGCAGGACTTGCAGTGGGCTTCTACCGCTGCTCTCATTCTAGGCCAGTAAAAGTGGGTCACGAGACGGCTGTAGGTCTTGTCCTGACCCAGGTGGCCGGCGAGGGGGACGTCGTGGGCTAAGCCCAGGAGGAAGTCTCGGAAGCGGAGGGGTACCACCAGTACCCGTCCGGATCCCAGCTCCACCGACTTCTGCTCACTGTACAAGATGTTATTCTCCCAATAGATTCGGTGCGTCCCGGTCTGGTCACCTGCGGCTTGGCCCTCGGCCTGGCGCCGCAGCCCGACCAGGGAAGGACAAGTGGCTTGCTCCCGGCAAAATTTTTCCCGGGTGGGCCCGCCCTCGTGGCACCATTGGGCCAATTCGGGTAGATCTCCCAACTCGGGGACCGGGGCGGGGTCGGATGGTGCGGGTTCGTCGCTGGCGACGGACCCTTCTGATGGGGGGACGGGAGGACCCTCGGCGGGGACTGTTCTGATCTCTTCGATCGGGGTGCTTTCGACTTCTCTCCGGGGAGTGAGTCGGGCTGACATAGATCGGGTGGTGGCGCACACCCACTCGGGGAGTCCCATCATTCCTAGGTGGGCCTTGCGCTCGACGTGCTTCCAGGGAGAGCTCTCCAGGTCGTTCCCTAAGAGGCAGTCGACCGGCTGGGAGGTTCTTACGGCAACCTTGAGTTTACCTATCACCCCTCCCCACTCAAACGGCACCAGGGCTACCTGACACATACTTTCTCTATTGTCTGCGGAAATTACGGGGCAAAAGACGTTGGGGAGGATCTGCTCCTCGGGGACTAAGTGCCTGAGGACACCGGTGATACTGGCCCCGGTGTCCCGCAGGGCCTCTACTTGGTGGCCATTGATCTTGACGAGCTGCCCGTATTTCTTTGTGTTGGAGGGTAGGAGGCTACCAGGGATCATCTCCCTATCTCCCAGGGATACTAGGGCCATCGCTGCGGGTTCCCACTCCTCGGTTTCCTCAACCTCCTCCCCCAGGGCTACGTTGGCTATCTGTCTCGCAGGGGTGGTAGGGGAGACTTGGGTGGCCATGGGGCACTCTGGGTCATTGGCGTAGTGCCCGGGTTTCTGGCAACGGAAACACGTGACGGTCACCCGGTGTCCCCGTCTCCCAGGGGGCCCTGTCACTGGTGGGGGGGGGTGCCGGGAAAGGTGGAGGTTGTGTTTTCGGGGGGCTAGGCTGGGACTCTCTCGGCCCTCCCTGGTTCCCTCCCCCTCTCTGGTGGGGTGGTCCCTGACTGGCTCGGGGGTACTCTCCTACCATGCCCCAGGAGACCCGGATGTTGGTCCAGCGGTCGGCCTCCACAGCCAGCTTCCTGGGATCTGTGAGCTTGCTGTCAAGCAGATGTTGACGTAGTTCTATGAAGCAGTTCGCAGCCAGGTGTTCCCACAACATGAGGTCGGTGAGTTCGGCAAGGGTGGTGACTTTGCTGCCCTTGATCCACCCATCGAAGGCCCGACTGAAAAAGTTCACATACTCCACCCAGGTGGTGCCCGGGATCTTCCTGCAGTCCCGGAATCGCTGACGGTACATTTCTGGGGTGAGGCCGTATCTTGTGAGTAGAGCCTCTTTCATGTGGCTGTAGGAGGTCTGCAGGGAGAGGGGTAGGTCGAGCAGGGTGTCCCTTCCTTCGCTCAGAAACCGCCCCCACAACCCAGCCCCCCAGTCCTTCTGCGGGACCCGATGGGAGGTCATGGCGACCTCGTAGGCCCTGAACCATTGTTGAATGTCATCGTTTTTATAATATTCTTTGACCACGTCCTTGGGGATGTGGACCTTCTGTTCCGCTGGGGAGGCCGTCTCTCGGTTTCCCGGGGGCCTCCCTTCCTCGTTTCTGGCCTTGAGCTCGAGATCCTTCAAGCTGCGTTCGTGCTCCAGTTGGAGCTTCCTTCCTTCGTGCTCCCGTTGGAGCTTCTTTTCTTCCAGTTCGCCTTGTACACGCATTTGCTCTACTGCTAGCTTTTTTTCCGCTAACTTCAATTCGCCTTCGATTTTGAGTTTGGCTAACTCGAGTTCATGATTGCGACTTCTCTCTCTGTCCACGAGTTCTTCCGGGGATAGGCCCCCGTCTGGTACGATGCCTCGCACCTGATTGCTGCTGCTTTCGCTTTGGGGGGGTTCGGCTTCGTCGGGGCGCTCCCCCGTGCCTTCCGGGCGGGAGGCCCCGGTATCCACCCAAGTTTTCAGTGCTTTCTGCAAATCTTCTTTAGTGTTGAGACCGGTGGTAGCGATTTTAAGTTCTTTGTAAAATTGCTTTAGCTCTTTGTGTGTGTATTCTTCTAGATGCTCCACCTGGAACACCCTGTTGGCGTTGGTTTCTGCGGGGCTCATGGCGCTTCCTTCTGCCATCTTTGTCGGTAGTGCGTCCGTCGTTCACGGTACGATCTCTAGGTGATGGGCCCGAATCCCACAGCTGCCACCAATGTTGGACGGCGACCTCAGAGGAGCCCGGAAGGGGTCCTGACTACCCTGAGACCCACCCTCGAAGTATCGTAGCCGGGCACTGGCGGGAGACTCCCCAGGGGGAGGAATCTCGTAACTAGGATCGTACTTCGGGCACCACACGACACAGAGTGACCACACCGTGTTCTTAGAAATCAATCTTTATCAATGAGGTTATCACTGCAAATATGTACAAGGAGAGCACAGGCTCAATGAGTCTCGGAAGGGATAGGGGGTAGCGGGACAGTCTCTGTCAAAGGTTTCAGGCAAGGACGTATCTGGCGCACAGCTCACAATCCTCGAGCTGGGGGATACGTTGTTGTAGTCGGGGTCCGGCGGGACCGTGAGAGTCTGTCGGAGCCGCGAGTCACTCAGCAGGCTCAGGTACAAGTTCGGAGGTCTTACGATCTTCAGGGAGCCGCGAGTCACTCAGCGGGCTCAGGTACAAGTTCGGAGGTCTTACGATCTTCAGGGAGCCGCGAGTCACTCAGCAGGCTCAGGTACAAGTTCGGAGGTCTTACGATCTTCAAGGAGCCGCGAGTCACTCAGCAGGCTCAGGTACAAGTTCGGAGGTCTTACGATCTTCAGGGAGCCGCGAGTCACTCAGCAGGGCTCAGGAGGGTCCAAGTTCCAGGAGCCGCGACCACGTCGGCAGGCTCTCGTTGTTCCAGCGTCGAATCTGCCGGACAGACCCAGAGCACCCCTTGTTATAGGTCGACCCCTCTTTGATGTCCGGAGTCTGTGCAGGCAGGGGTCTTGTCACCTGGGGGTCGCTTGTCGGGTTTCCTGCCAGTGTCTTTTGATCCTTTCAGGGCCGGGTCGGGAGGAGTCCCAGACACCCAGCAGGCATGGAGCCAGCCCTCAGGGAGGCCGGAGGGCCGATCGAAACCCATCGTCCCAGGGGAGTTCAGAGGTGCGCTAGAAACTGCTCCTCCCTCTCTCATCCCCTGGCGAGTGTGATGTCCTCCAGCCGGAGTGGCGCCTCTAGGCCCGGGTCGCGCTGGGGCCGGGCGGCCATCTTGGTGCATGAAGTGGGCACGCGGGCCCGGGGTGGCCGAAAGGAGAGAGGCCATGGACGGGGATGTCCGGGTCGGGTGCGTGTGTCCTGGTGGGGAGGGTCGGCTGGGCCGTGTGCTTGGGGCTGCAGGTACCAGGTTTAGGTGGTGCGGGGGCACGTAGGGCCGTACTACGAGGCCGGGTCCAACAGTTTTGTATAAAAATATTCTTTTACTTACTTTATTTCCTAGAACTAAGCGAGCCTGGCACAGGTAAGTGATAAGTACTTTGCAGTAATAATACAGTTTGTAAACACTTTGTATTGCAGTTGTATATCTACTTTTAGTTTGACTTACAGTATTGTTACTGAGAAATGCAATGCTTTTAAATATTGTACGCATACTTTGTATTGGCTTGTCAATAGAATTTCAAGTAGATTACTTTACAGATTACTTTTCTTACACAGTGTAGTATACCTGGATACGTGTAAGTATAACAAGAGATTCCCAGGCATATCACTATAAACAATACCATGTGATTTAAACACATATAGATAGAAGCCCATATGTTAGAACATGTACACCTTCAAATTTAGACACACAACTTGCTAAAATCATTAAAAAAGTTTTTTTTATTTTTATATTGTTAAAAACACTGTAAAAATACTTTTGTGTTAAAATGTACAATAACTGATCGAAGAGAACAATTACACGCAACAAAATACAGTCCTATATATATAACACAATTGCATACCAAACCTAACAAATAATCTTGTTACTATTGTGATCTAATGTACTGCACAGAGAGACAAAGACAGACAGTTAATTTTTGGCATTATTTTGACACATCCGTATAGAGATTTCGAAGTACTACTCTCTGGAACAATCAAACTGTACTGTATCTCAAAGACGAAGCCGTTGGTACGAATTGTGTCTGGTATTAGCGTCGACGTGTTTCGATGGTTGCTATTATTAGTCCATCTTTATCAAGACAATATTACTGTCTCTCTCGTTATGGGCACTGGTTGGTTGCCGTAGTTATTAAATCCTTATGTCATCACGTTCTAATTCCACATCTGAAAGGGGATCGATAAGTTCGGTGGAACCTCGCTATTAAAATAAAAAATAAAATCTCTATCTGCTTAAGCAGTAGTCAGATGGAAGATATGTTGAAACATACAAAAAGGGGCACTCTTCAATTTTATGCTTGCATATATATTTGAACCGTAATAGTAGTGCGTCCACTGGTTCACTAGCAGGGTGGTCTCGACGTTACTGCATGTAAACGTGGTTCTCCCACCGCGTGCCCGCTCTAGGCTACTGAGGTATCGCGAGCCGCCTTATAGTTTTCTTCGTTTAGCGCAATGCTTCGCAAGTGCTCCCGAGTTTTGTAGCTGCACCACAAATATCCAAACAAACCCTCGTCTCAATCATTAAAAACAGGGTGGAACCGCATATGCGCGATGGACCAAATGTGCTATCTCTGGGAAAAACCGTCGATGTTCTTATCCCAACCTTAATGGAGATTCACCGTGGCAAAACGCTTCGCTTGTTCTCCCGCGTTCGTTGTACCTGGATACAACACTGGGACATTTCCTGTAAACGAGAAGGCCACAAGGTTGTGGGAGCAAAGCTCCTGAACTTAAGCTCGGGCTAATGGGGGTTTAAGATAGCACTAAAGGTGCACCCCCAGCGGCACTAGGGCGGCCGGGTGCAGGGTGCTGGTTTGTCATCGGGTGCCCTGTTACTTTCAATAAGGGAGTCTCCGGTTTGCAAACAAACTGAAGGCTTGGGGACGAAGGTCTTCTGGGTGTGATCACAACTTGGAGAGGTAAGGTTGGAATGCTGAGGGTTGGTTAGACACCGTTAGTTGGGCCACCCAAGACCGTGGGGCATCAGTGCAGGGGTGTCTTTTAGGGCAGGATCTTCATACCAGCTCCTGGTTGCACTTGGGGGGCCTTCTGGATTAAGGCTGCAGGTGTTGGCTGGAGGCTTGAGGCAGGTCAGGGATCACCGGATCTCAGGTCTGGATTGCCGCATGAGACCTTCTCATGGTGTTGGGCCACTCGAACTCGGGCCATGTGCGATGGGTACAGAGTGGTGCAGACTTGCGGATAGCTGTAGTCTGTGAGAGAACAGATCCAGTGCTCACGGGAGACAAAGTATTTTCTTTGGAAGGCAAGGCAGGTCCTGGGTGTTCTTGAGATTGCTGGTTGCAGAACACGCCAGAGATTCGCTTCTGCAGGTTTGAGGTGGGGACAGGCCGGTAGGGCTGGGGCCACGTCAGTGTGCGTCTTCCTCTTCTTAGCTTCGGCACGGCGCTTCGGTCCTTCTTCTTCTTTTCTTCTTGTGATTTCTTTTCTGACTTCTTGGTTCAGTGTTGCCCCCTAAATACTGTATTTAGGGTCTGTTTTAGGGGTCTCGAGGTCAGTAGCCAATGAGCTACTGACTTTAGGGTGACTACCCACTTGGTGTGTCTAACCCACGTGGGGGAGTGAGCACAAACTCTAATCCTGATTGAGGAGTGCCTGCCATCTGCAAGACTGCGGGCACTGAAGAGTGGGCTTCACTGCCTCCCCCACCTTACGGGTAGAGTTGTCAGAGGTGGGCACACTTTCTGGGCTGTCTAATTTTTCCCACCTGTCTTCCCACCAAAAAGGAAGGGAGACAGGAAGGGGGCCTGCTCCTGATAGCAAGAGAGGCTGGAGTCGTATTTCAAAGGCTTCAGGGCCTCTGAAGCTCCCCTGCCACAGATGGCTCTTCCTGGCCTGGGGAGGTGTGAACACCTCACCCAGGAAAGGCTTTGTTTCTGGGCACAGGGTGCGAAGGCACCCACCCCAGGGGTCCAGAAACATGTCTTGTGGTGGCAGGCTGATGTGTACCAGTCAGGGAACTCGCCAGAGGCTGGTCATCTCTAAGATGCCCTCTGAGTGCATTTTTCATTAAATCCCACACTGGCATCAGTGTGGGTTTAATGTGCTAAGAGGTTTGATAACAAACTTCTGAGTTTTCATTAAACCAGTATGGTGCTGTGGAGTTGGAAATGACAAATTCCCAGCACTATATAGTCTTAATGGCAGAACTGCACTTACAATGTCTAAGAATTTGCTTAGACACTGTAGGGGTAAAGGGCTCATTCTCCTTTAACCCTCACCACTGGTATAGTGCACCCAGCTAGAGGGGTGGCTGACCTCAGCCAGGGCAGTGGGTTGTAGGCATGGCACACAGGGATGTGTGTCATGTTGACTCTTCACTTTGTTCTGCATCACAACTTGCAGCCTGCAATGACAGTGTGTGTATGTAAAGTTACAGGGCCTCTAAGGGTCGCACAATAAGTGCTGCAGCCCATAGAGGCCTTCCATGGCCACAGTGCCCTTGGTACCCATGGTCCCTTTTACAAGGGACTGACATTTGGGCAGAGAGGTGCCAATTGGGGGTACAAGGTACAGTTTTAGTGAAAGAACACAGGCCCTGGGAAACTGATTGGCAGGGACCCAGGGCACTTCAAATCAAAGTGCATCAGTAGTTTGGCAAAAAGGGGGGTGGGTTACTGCAACAGAAACCCAGCTTCCTACACTGTCTAGTCTATTCTTGGTGCTCCGCAGGATTTGTAGAAATGGTAGATGTCTCAATCTGTGGCATGTTGACATAGACGTTGTCAATTATCAGAAAGGACATTTCTGTACTTGTTGACTGCTTCTCTTTGGAAAATGGAGTCAATTATCCAAGCAAAGTGTCCGCTGCGCCTCTCACCAGGCCAGGTCACCCCCTTGCTCCTCCTGCCGCCTCCTGCTCCTGCCTGCCAGCCTTGCCGCAGAACCGCCCGCTCGCCAGTTTCCCGCCGCAGCTCACCACAGGCCCCACCCACCACCGGCCCATTGGCCGAGCCGCTCCCGCCGCCCAGCTGACCCGCCCTCTCGTCCCCCTTCTTATGACGCCCCCAGAGCGACCGCGCAGCGGACGCGCGCAGCGGGAGTGCCGACTGAGCGCCGAAGGTGCGCCAAAGGTAAGCCCGTCTGCGCCCGTCCGCATCTGGCCCGCGCCCAGCGCCAGGACCCCTGGCCCCCGCAGACCCCAGCCCACCCGCCGGACGTACGCCGCCGCCGCCCTCAACGCACTCAACGCCGGCCGAATCCCAGGATGCTACCGAGCCACCCCCAAACGCACCCACGGACCCTTCTGCTGCAACGCCTGCAAGTTCACCTGCATCCGGACCAGCACTGCTCCAGCACCAACCAAGACCAAGACGAGCAACAGCAGCAGCCACCTGAAATGCATCCTGCTCAACACCCGCTCCGTCCACAGACACGCCATCGAGCTCTGGAACCTGCTCGACACAACCTCACCAGACGTCGCCTTCCTCACGGAAACCTGGATGAACGCCTCTTCAGCGCCCGACATCGCCATCGCCATCCCAGACGGCTACAAGATCATCCGAAGGGACCGCATCAACCAGACCGGAGGAGGCATCGCCATCATCCACAGGAACACCATCCGCATCACGACCAACACCAACGACACCCTCGCACCCGCCGAGCACCTGCACTTCCAGGTCCACATCAACCCCAAGACCACCCTCAGAGGCACCCTCATCTACAGACCCCCGGGACCACGCACACAATTCAGCAAAGACATCGCCGACTTCATCAGCCCGCACGCCCTCCTCTCCGCTGACTACATCCTCCTCGGGGACCTCAACTTCCACCTGGAGAACAACAACGACCGCAACACCACCACCCTGCTGGACAACCTCGCAAACCTGGGACACAAGCAGCTGGTCACCACCCCCACCCACTACGCCGGACACACACTCGACCCCGTCTTCTCATCCAGCAAGGACATCACCTTCAGCCACGCCACCGGACTCCACTGGACGGACCACAGCTGCGTCCACTTCAGCTTCAGAAGGACCACGATCCACCACCACCAGCAACAGGTTGCACGCAGAAGCTGGAACAAGATCACAGCCGACCAGCTCGCGACCTCCCTGAGCATGAACCCTCCCACCAGCGCAACGAAACCCAAGCCAGGCGGCCACCAACCTCGCGTAGTGGATCAGCAACTGCGCAGACGACCTCGCCCCTCTGAAGACCCCGCCTAGCAGACCCAGTAGCAAGAAAGCCTCATGGTTCACCGACGAACTCAAGAACTCCAAGAAGAACTGCCGAGCCCTCGAGAGGACATGGCGCAGAGACCCAACACCGGACAACATGACTGCCCTCAAGCTCGCCACCCGAAAACACCACCAACTCATCCACGCCACCAAGAAAACCGCATTCAAGGAACGACTGGACAACAACGCACACAACAGCAAGGAACTCTTCAACATCGTTAAAGAGCTCTCCAACCCCAACGCCGGAAACAACGACATCACCCCTTCGCAAGACCTCTGCAACTCCCTCGCCTCCTACTTCCACAATAAGATCGCGGACATACACAACAGCTTCAGCACTCAACCGACGCACGCCACGACCGAACCACCGCCCCCCACCACCACCCTCCGCGCCTGGACCCCGATCAGCACCGAAGACACCGTCCGCACGATGAACTCCATCCACTCCGGATCTCCTACCGACCCCTGCCCTCACCACGTCTTCAACAAGGCCGACGCTGTCATCGCACCCCACCTGTGGGACGTCATCAACACCTCCTTCGACACCGCTACCTTCCCGGAGAGCTGGAAGCACGCCGAACTCAGCGCTCTACTAAAGAAGCCATCAGCCGACCCCACCGACCTCAAGAACTACCGCCCCATCTCGCTGCTCCCGTTTCCTGCAAAAGTCATCGAGAAGACCGTCAACAAGCAGCTGGCCGCCTTCCTCGAGACGAACGGTTCCCTCGACCTGTCGCAGTCTGGCTTCCGGGCCAACCACAGCACCGAGACCGCCCTGATCGCAGCCACCGATGACATCCGAGCACTGCTTGACAACGGAGAAACAGCAGCCCTCATCCTCCTAGACCTCTCCGCGGCCTTCGACACTGTCTGCCACCGTACACTAGTGCAGCGACTCAGAAACGTCGGAATCCAGGAGAAGGCACTGGAGTGGATCATCTCCTTCCTCGCCGGAAGAACACAGAGAGTCCGCCTCCCCCCGTTCAGATCTGAAGCCACCGAAGTCATCTGCGGCATTCCTCAAGGCTCCTCGCTCAGTCCAACCCTCTTCAACGTCTACATGAGCCCCCTCGCAGACATCGCACGCCAGCACAACCTCAACATCATCTCCTACGCCGACGACACCCAGCTGATTCTCTCCCTCACCAACGACCCCGTCACCGCCAGAGCCAACCTTCACGAAGGGATGAAAGAGGTAGCCGAATGGATGAAGAACAGCCGCCTGAAACTGAACTCGGACAAGACGGAAGTCCTCATCCTGGGATCCTCACCCTCCGCCTGGGACGACTCCTGGTGGCCCCCCGCCCTAGGCAGCGCACCCAAACCAACAGACCACGCACGCAACCTGTGCTTCAACCTGGACTCCTCCCTCTCCATGACCAGACAAGTCAACGCCGTCTCCTCGTCGTGCTTCAACATCCTGCGCATGCTACGTAAGATCTTCCGGTGGATCCCCACCGAGACCAGGAAGACGGTCACCCAGGCCCTCGTCACCAGCCGTCTGGACTACGGCAACTCCCTCTACGCCGGAACCACCGCCAAACTCCAGAAGAGACTCCAGCGAATCCAGAACGCCTCAGCACGACTCATCCTGGACATCCCCCGTCGCAGCCACATCTCCGGACACCTGAGAGACCTGCACTGGCTCCCGGTCAACAAGAGAATCACCTTCCGACTCCTCACCCACACACACAAAGCCCTACACAACCAAGGCCCAGGATACCTCAACAGCCACCTCAACTTCTACGCTCCCAAACGCCAGCTTCGATCGACCGGCCATGCCCTCGCCGCCGTCCCCCGCATCCGAAGAGCCACCACAGGGGGACGGTCCTTCTCCTACCTCGCCGCCAAGACATGGAACTCCCTCCCAACCCACCTCCGCCTGACCCAGGACCACCTCGCCTTCAGGAAGCAACTCAAGACCTGGCTGTTCGAGCAGTAGCGGACCCCCCTCCCCCAGCGCCTTGAGACCCTCTGGGTGAGTAGTGCGCTATATAAATGCTTTGATTGATTGATTGAAGCAAAGGCTCCTGGACGGATCAGTGACTTAATATCGAGAGACAAAATATCGACTACACACAATATCGACGACAAAATATCGTATACCACAATATCGACCACCAATACTTAAATAATAATGCACTAAAATATCGAACCCACTATATCGACTAAACAAAATATCGTTTCTAACATTATCGAAACACATAAAATCGATTATACAAATATCGATATCCATACAATTAACTAAGAAAGAACCATAATATCGAAAATCAAAATATAGACAGCCTACAATATCGAACCTACAATAATATCAACTAATTATAAAACACATTACAACATATAAATGCATATAAAACTGACTTTTTCCCAACATAAACATACATAATACAATTAATTAATATAAATACATTTTACAAACACATGAAAACCAAATAAAATACCTTTTACTAAAACCACTCATAAAATTATAAATAGATATACTAAACTAAACAAACACCAACATATAAAACATCAAATTACTTATAAATAACATTAAAACAATGAAATATACTTAAAATACATTACTACTACTTAATTAGCATCTTCCATATATTGAAACATCAAGAAAAAAAATTCAAACTGAACACAACAACAAATCAGAATCGAAGACTAACTAAACCAACCAATGAGACAAAGTAACCAATTAAGACAACAGTATAACAAAAAAATTATTTACTCTTTTCCACTTCAAAACGACAAGAAAACAGAAGAAAAACGCTACCAGATACTTTCCTAACAACAAGATATACTGTAGAAACAAAACCTCTAACAGAAACAAGTAAGTAAATAATGTTTGGTAAAACTTTAATTGTACTAACTATTTGTAAGAAATGCATACAATTTATATGTAACTAAAATACACTTTCATTTACTTATATCTCCACTACAGATACTTGCAAGCACAAGAAAATTCCTCTACAAATAAAGAAAGACAGCTAATCAAAAAGTAAGTAATTTTTTGTTTATAAAACATTAATAATGTAAAAAAGTCGTAAGAAATACTATGAAATTAAAATAAACTACAACATGCATGTATTTATATCTCCACTACAGACACTTCCAGCAATCTCCAAAATTATCTACAACAACAGAAAAAATAAAGCTAATCAAAAAGTAAGTATTTCAAATAATGACTTTAAAATAAATAGATATTATAGCTAATTAAAACAAACCCTTTTCCAATTCCCCTATCACCTACAACAAATAATTGAAAATGTATTAACATTAGTTTTTATTTATCAACAGATATACCAACTCTATATGAAAAATAACAGCCAACAACCACCAAAAGAAAATTCTTTTCCACATCTACATCAAAATTGTAAGTATATATCAACAAATATATATCTTTCTAACACATTATTTCATTACATGATATTAACTTAATTATATCTACATTTTCTTTAGAAATAAAGACATCACCATGACTGAAGGCGCAGAATTCATCTTATCACAAAAAGGAAAAATGCTCCTATGTTACATGGGTATGTCTATACGCAAGAAAGACAGAAAGATTTAACCCCTTCGGTGCTCATGACGGAACGGTTCCGTCATGAGCCACGGTTGAGCTGTGCTCATGACGGAACCGTTCCGTCATGACCACGCCCGCGCAAGATTCCGTCAGCACAGCGGCGGAATTTGCGCAGCATGGAAGGGGTTAAAAGTCTTCTGGAAATGTAGCAAGTACTATGCTAACAAATGCTACGGAAGAGCCACAACTCAAGAAACTACTGTATTATCTGTCAATGAGCACAACCACCCCCCAAATATTACTGAAATTGAAATTAGAGGAGCAATAGAAAATATCAAAGAAGCAAGCACTAGCACAGAAAAACCCACTGGTGAAATATTAAAAGAACAGCTACTACAAATACCCCAAAATGCATCTGGACAATTACCATCCATTGATGCATTAAACAAAATGATAATTAGACAAAAAAAGAAAACCACGCTCCCATACCTATCCCTAAAACTTTCCAAGAAGTAAACATCCCACAAGAACTAAGCATTACCCATAATAAAGAGCCATTTATTTTCTTTGACAATAAAAACAGTGAAAAACGTATAATAATGTTTGCCACTGCAAATAACTTAACAAAACTCCAACAATGCAACACCTGGATGATAGATGGCACATTTAAAATATGTCCTAAGCCATTTTATCAACTGTACACAGTACATGCTATGTACCAAAACACTATCATTCCCTTCATCTACTGCTTACTCCCAAATAAAACTCAAAGTACCTATCTAGAAATTCTCGACAAAATAAAATCAGAAATTCCAAATTACTTCCCACATAAAATAATAATGGATTTTGAAATAGTCATGATTCATGCTATTTTAAAAACATACCCCCATACATCTATACAAGGATGCTACTATCATTTTAATCAATGCCTCTGGAGATTTCTCCAAAAGTCAACACTGAGGTGCCAATTCGGATACTGGAGATACCGGGTACGAACCGTTGGTCGGAGCGTTTTCTCCGTCCGACTCGTACCCGGGAAATAAACATTACAAACATGGAAGTACGATTCCCACGGAAACACCATTTCCGTACGAATCGTAAAAAACATCGACCGACAAAAATATACATACGAATGTGATCCAGGAATGCTCCGACGTGAGGTCGGGACGCATTCAGGCTGCGGTTCACGAACCAGGAAGTACGATCCGCACCGACGTCACCCCGCACGGATTATATTTTCCGGCTGCCAAAAACTGCCGGGAAATCAGGACGACGCGCACAAGGAGCACCTGTACGCGACGGACAGCCATGGACCCGAACCTACGTGTCATCCCAGCCCTCATAGCAGTCCACCTGCTCTACAGGCACCGACCTCAGGACACCCCCGCGCCGCACGGCCACCAGCTGTAGCGTGTGCGTCCCCTCGCTACTGTCCTCAGCCTCGCTGAGCCCGCCCCGTCGACCCCGCCCCCCGCCGTCACATTTGGTGTGTGCTTTCTCCATTCTGTGCTGCCTGTATCGTTTTGCCCTTCTGGTCTGTGCCCTGATTGTTTATCCTATTTTTTCCGTGCCTGCATTGTTTTAGCGCCGCTCTCTGTGCCCCCCCACCCGCTTCCCGCTCCCCGCTTCCCGCCGCCTGCGTGCGGCCACGCCCCCTTACCTTCTGTGCCCTCCCCGCTCCCACCTCCCAGCTGCTCCGCCCTCCCTCCCACTTGGCCATAAGAGGCGACCGTGCAGCGCAGGTGAGTGTGACCTGACCTCAGGACAACCCCGCGCCGCACGGCCACCAGCTGTAGCGTGTGCGTCCCCTCGCTACTGTCCTCAGCCTCGTTGAGCCCGCCCCGTCGACCCCGCCCACCGCCGTCACATTTGGTGTGTGCTTTCTCCATTCTGTGCTGCCTGTATCGTTTTGCCCTTCTGGTCTGTGCCCTGATTGTTTATCCTATTTTTTTCCGTGCCTGTATTGTTTTAGCGCCGCTCTCTGTGCCCCCCCACCCGCTTCCCGCCGCCTGCGTGCGGCCACGCCCCCTTACCTTCTGTGCCCTCCCCGCTCCCACCTCCCAGCTGCTCCGCCCTCCCTCCCACTTGGCCATAAAAGGCGACCGTGCAGCGCAGGTGAGTGTGACCTGACCTCAGGACACCCCCGCGCCGCACGGCCACCAGCTGTAGCGTGTGCGTCCCCTCGCTACTGTCCTCAGCCTCGCTGAGCCCGCCCCGTCGACCCCACCCCCCGTCGTCACATTTGGTGTGTGCTTTCTCCATTCTGTGCTGCCTGTATCGTTTTGCCCTTCTGGTCTGTGCCCTGATTGTTTATCCTATTTTTTCCGTGCCTGCATTGTTTTAATGCCGCTCTCTGTGCCCCCCACCCGCTTCCCGCTCCCCGCTTCCCGCAGCCTGCGTGCGGCCACGCCCCCTTACCTTCTGTGCCCTCCCCGCTCCCACCTCCCAGCTGCTCCGCCCTCCCTCCCACTTGGCCATAAAAGGCGACCGTGCAGCGCAGGTGAGTGTGACCTGACCTCAGGACACCCCCGCGCCGCACGGCCACCAGCTGTAGCATGTGCGCCCCCTCGCTACTGTCCTCAGCCTCGCTGAGCCCGCCCCGTCGACCCCGCCCCCCGCCGTCACATTTGGTGTGTGCTTTCTCCATTCTGTGCTGCCTGTATCGTTTTGCCCTTCTGGTCTGTGCCCTGATTGTTTATCCTATTTTTTCCGTGCCTGCATTGTTTTAGCGCCGCTCTCTGTGCCCCCCCACCCGCTTCCCGCTCCCCGCTTCCCGCCACCTGTGTGCGGCCACGCCCCCTTACCTTCTGTGCCCTCCCCGCTCCCACCTCCCAGCTGCTCCGCCCTCCCTCCCACTTCGCCATAAATGGCGACCGTGCATACGCGCAGCGTTGATGCGCAGCGGGCGCGCCGATTGTGCGCCGAAGGTGCGCCAAAGGTAAGCCCGTCTGCGCCCGTCCGTGCCTGGCCCGTGCCCAGCGCCCTACCCCTGGCCCCCGGGGACCCCAGCCCACCCGCCAGACGTATGACGCCGCCACCCTCAACGCACTCAACACCGGCCGAACCCCGGGATGCCACCAAGCCACCCCGAGACGCACCCACGGACCCTTCAGCTGCCTCACCTGCAAGTTCACCTGCATCCGGACCTGCCCCACACCAGCGCCCGCCAAGCCGAACACCAGCAGCAACCACCTCAAGTGCATCCTGCTCAACACCCGCTCCGTCCACAGACACGCCATCGAACTCTGGAACCTCCTCGACACCACATCTCCAGACGTTGCCTTCCTCACGGAAACCTGGATGAACGACTCCTCAGCGCCCGACATCGCCATCGCCATCCCAGAGGGATACAAGATCACCCGGAGGGATCGCGACAACCAGACTGGAGGAGGCATCGCCATCGTCCACAAGACCACCATCCGCATCACGACCAACACCGACGACACCCTGACAACCGCCGAACACCTACACTTCCAGATCCACACCGACCCCAAGACCACCCTCAGAGGCACCCTGATCTACCGACCCCCGGGACCACGCACACCATTCAGCGAAGACATCGCCGACTTCATCAGCCCACACGCCCTCCCCTCCGCTGACTACATCCTCCTGGGGGACATCAACTTCCACCTGGAGAACAACAACGACCGCAACACCACCACCCTGCTTGACAACCTCGGACTCAAGCAGCTGGTGTCCACCCCCACCCACCTCGCCGGACACACACTCGACGCCGTCTTCTCAGCCAGCAAAGACATCGCCTTCAGCCACGCCACTGGACTCCACTGGACGGACCACAGCTGCGTCCACTTCACCTTCAGAAGAACCACGATCCACCACCACCAGCAACAGGATGCTCGAAGAAGCTGGAACAAGATCACAGCCGACCAGCTCGCCGCTTCCCTGAGCCAGCACCCTCCAGCCAGCTCAGCGAACCCTAGCCAGGCCGCCGACAACCTCACGAAGTGGATCAGCACCTGCGCGGACGAACTCGCCCCACTGAGGACCCCGCCCAGCAGACCCGGCAGCAAGAAGGCCCCATGGTTCACCGACTAACTCAAGAGCTCCAAGAAGAACTGCCGAGCCCTCAAGAAAGCCTGGAGAAGGGAGCCAACACCGGACAACATGACCAACCTCAAGCTCGCCATCCGGAAGCACCATCAACTGATCCACGCCACCAAGAAAACTGCATTCAAGGACCGGCTGGATAACAAAGCACACAACTGCAAGGAACTCTTCAACATCGTGAAAGAGCTCTCCAACCCCAACGCCGGAAACAACGACATCACCCCGTCGCAAGACCTCTGCAACTCCCTCGCCTCCTACTTCCACAACAAGATCGCGGACATACACAACAGCTTCATCCCACAAACAACGCCCCCCACGACCGCACCAACGCCCCCCACCACCACCCTCAGCGCCTGGACCCCGATCAACACAGAAGACACCATCCGCACGATGAACTCTATCCACTCCGGTTCTCCGACCGACCCCTGCCTTCACCACGTATTCAACAAGGCCGACGCTGTCATCGCACCCCACCTGCGGGACATCATCCACACCTCCTTCGACGCCGCCACCTTCCCTGACAGCTGGAAGCACGCCGAACTCAGCGCTCTACTAAAGAAACCAACAGCGGACCCCACCGAACTCAAGAATTACCGCCCCATCTCGCTCCTCCCGTTTCCAGCCAAAGTCATTGAGAAGACCGTCAACAAGCAGCTGGCCGCCTTCCTCGAGATGAATGGATCCCTCGACCCCTCACAGTCTGGCTTCCGAGCCAACCACAGCACCGAAACCGCCCTCATCGCTGCCACTGATGGAGAAACAGCGGCCCTCATCCTCCTAGACCTCTCCGCGGCATTCGACACTGTTGGAAAGGCGTTCGCCGGAGGGGGGTTCGATATACGTCCTGCCCACCCCTTTGACCCACCTCTCCCAAGTAGGCCGAACCAGGCGCGCACACCCTGAGCTTACACTACGAACAGAGTGACACCACACGTATTCTTTGTAGGACGATAGGTTCTTTTATCGAAGGTTTCAAGGGATCTTTATGATCCAAGGTGTAAGGAGTACATCAGCGGTACAAGAGACACAAATCGGTGGTAGGGGAATGGGGGTAGCGGGACAGTCTTTGAAGGTAGTGTCTCTGCAAAGTACCCTACGGATAGCTCACAGTCCTCGAGCTGGAGGGTGTTGTTTCTCTGGGCGATCTCTTGCCAATTCGTTCTCAAGGGGAGAGCCGCGAGTCACTCAGCAGGCACAGGTAGTCGGAGTTCGGGAGCCGCGATCTTATCAGCAGGGCTCGGCTGGTTCGGAGGTCGGGGGCCGCGAGTCACTCAGCAGGCCCAGGTGGTTCGGAGTTCGGGAGCCGCGATCTCGTCAGCAGGGCTCAGATGGTTCAATGGCTGGGGGCCGCGAGTCACTCAGCAGGCCCAGGTGCTTCGGTGTTCGGGAGCCGCGACAGCGTCAGCAGGCTTCGATGGTTCCAGGTCTTCTCTGCCATTCGTTCCTCCGGCACCCCTTATTATACTCCCCCTGCCCTTTGAAGTCCGGAGGCCTCGCAGAGAGGGGCCTTGGGTGACGGAGGGGGTTCGGCGGGATTTCCTGCCGCTCGTTTCTTTGGTCTTTTCAGGTGGGTCTGGGAGGGACCCCAGACGCTCGGCAGGTGAGGCGCCTGCTCCCCAGGGGCCTGGTGGCCGATCGAGTCCTCCCGGGGGAAGGCGACCCGAGGTGTGACTGGGCTGGCGCCTCTTGGTCTGGCTCGGGGGTTCCCACTCCCTCGGTCGGACATGCGTGGTAGGGTGTCGAGTCTGTCAGGGACTCTGGCCGGCCCTCGGGTCTGTGTGGCTGGGGCGGCCGGAGTCGGAGATGCTGTGTCTTGAGGGTGGTTGCAGGTTGGCTGGATGATCGGGAGGGCATACGCCGTGAGGCCGGTCTCACACGCGTCCCCCCCAGCTGAAAGGCGTGGAGAACTACCCATCCACTGGGGGGTTCTCCTCGCCGAAGCGGAAGAACCGGGACAGGCCGCCGGCGTTGGCATGATCCGTCCCGGGGCGATGCTCGACAGTGAAGTCCATCCCTTGGAGGGAGATTGACCATCGTAATAGCTTGGGGTTCTCTCCCCTCATCTGCATCAGCCACCGCAAGGGCCGGTGGTCCGTCTGCACTCGGAAGTGGGTTCCGAACAAGTAGGGCCGTAGTTTCTTGAGGGCCCAGACTACCGCAAAGGTCTCTCGTTCTATGGTACTCCAACGCTGTTCTCGGGGCAGCAGCCTTCGGCTGATGAAGGCTATGGGCTGATCGATGCCCTGGTCGTTGAATTGCGAGAGGACAGCTCCGATGCCGTGTTCGGATGCGTCGGTCTGGACCACAAACTCTTGGGAGTCGTCGGGGGCCTTGAGTACTGGGGCAGTGCACATGGCGGTTTTCAAGGCGTCGAACGCCTGCTGGCATGGGGGGGTCCACTGCACCTTCTTCGGGAGTTTTTTGGAGGTCAACTCCGTGAGAGGCCCTGCGAGGCTACCATAGTTTTTAATGAACCTCCGGTAGTATCCTGTGAGGCCCAGGAAGGCCTGGACTTCTGTCTGAGTGGTGGGGGGCTCCCAGGACTTGATGGCGTCGATCTTTGGTTGGAGGGGGGCGACCTGCCCGCTGCCCACCTGATGCCCCAGGTAGACCATGGAGCCTTGCCCGAGCTGGCATTTGCTGGCCTTCACTGTTAGGCCGGCTTGGCGCAGGGCCAGCAGTACTTGTCGGAGGTGCTGGAGATGCTCGTGCCATTGGGAGCTGAATACGGCTATGTCGTCAAGGTACGCTGCGCTGAACCCCTCGAGTCCGGCCAGGACCTTGTTTACCAACCGCTGGAAGGTGGCGGGGGCATTTTTCATCCCGAACGGCATGACCCTGAAGCGGTAGTGTCCATCGGGTGTGGAGAAGGCGGAGCGTTCTTTTGCTCCCTCCGTGAGCGCAATCTGCCAGTAACCGCAGGTCAGGTCGAAGGTGCTGAGGAACCGAGCGGCCCCAAGGCGGTCGATGAGTTCGTCGGCGCGGGGGATGGGATGAGCGTCCGCTCGGGTAACCGCTGTGAGAAGTTGGCCTGATGTATGATGTCACTAGTTATAGTGTACACCTTATATCAGTCCAGGGCTGAGACCATTACAGCCTTGCCAACCTTTTCAGGAAGGCACTCAGTTTGTGTTTGAGCTGTGACTGTCACAGCTATGCCAATTTCTACAGGGAAGTCTGTCTGTGCCTGGGCTGTGGCTACCACTGCCCTTCCAACCTTTTCAGGGAGGAAAGCTACTTGGACAGGGGTTGTGACTGGCACAACCCCACTACCCTTTTTGGAAAGGCCTACCATTTTAGAATGGGTGTCTTGTTCAACTCCAGCCCAAGCTGAGAGTTCTAAGTCATTCCCCAGCAAGCAGTCCACAGGCAAGGTTGGAGACACTGCCACCCTTTTAGGGCCAGTGACACCTCCCCAGCTGAGACATACCTCTGCCATGGGATGACTGTTCTGTTTGCCATCAATGTTAGTTACCTGGTATGAGAAACCAGGCAAAAGCTGCTCAGAGGGAACTAGCCTATGGGCCACCATAGTGATGCTAGCTCCAGTGTCTCTGTAGGCCTCAGCTTTTCTACCATTGATGTAGGGTTCCTGTCTGTACCTACCCAAAGTGTTGGGACAGGCAGTGAAGTTGGCAAACCCCATGCCACCATCACAGACAAGAGTAGCTGCTGCAGGGGAATTGGCTAAGCCAGGATCCCCCTGTGTTCCCCAAGAAAACCCAACCAAATTTTTGGGGGCACTCCCACCACCTGGGGGATTACTGCTGACAGTAATAGGTGGTGTGACAGGAGTAGTTGGAGGAACAGTTTTGTTTTTAGCCTGTGGACAACTGCTGTCAGTTTTCCAATGCCCAGGTGTTTTACAGACATGGCAGTAAGGCTTTTTAACTGTGGTCGAGGAGGGAGCTTGGGACCCACCACCCTGTGTGGAGTTTTGGGGCCATGAGGAAGATTTCTCTTTTGCTTTATCCCCACCCTTCTCATGAGGCTTGGTGGTATCTTTCTTTTGGTCACCACCCTGATTTTTAGGCCTAATCCTGGTCCTGACCCATTTATCTGCCCTCTTTCCCAATTCTTGGGGAGAGGTCAAATCTGAGTCTACCAGGTGTTGATGGAGAAGCTGGTTCTGACAATTATTAAGGATCTGCTCCCTCATAATCAAGTTGTACAATCCTGTATAGTCCTGCACCTTGCTGCCATTTAACCAACCTTCCAAAGCCTTAGTGGCACAATCCACAAAATCAGACCAGTCCTGTGTCTGTGTCTTCTGGGTGTCTCTGAACAACAACCTATATTGCTCAGTGGTTAAGCCAAACCCATCTATCAGAGCACTCTTCAGGACTTTGTAATTGTTTGCATCCTCATCACTGACTGTGAGGAGCTTGTCTCTACCTTTGTCAGAAAAGGAGAGCCACAAGATAGCTGCCCACTGACTTTGGGGTACCTGCTGTACTTTGCAGGCCCTCTCCAAAGCAGTCATCCATTTGTGGATGTCATCCCCATTCTGATATGGGGGGACTATCTTGCTTAGGTTTCTATGGTCATAAGACCTATCCCTATCTCTAGGGATGTTGCTGCCACCAGTGGGTTCTGACCCACACAATTTTTGCTCTCTAGCCAGAGCAAGCTTCTCTTTGGCAAGGGCAATTTCTTCCCTCTGAATCCTCAGATTAGCTTCCCTCATTCTGGCTTTATGCTCCTTTCTCTCAGGTGAAGTCATTCCCCTGTGAGAGGAAGCATTAGAGATGCTAGAAACATGGGAGTGGATGGATTCCCTTGAAGGGGATCTGTCCCTCCTGCTTCTCTGTGAATGTCTACTTGTGGGTCTGTATGGGGGGACCCCATGCAAACTCCCATGTAAACTTAAGTTAGCCTGGCTAAGTCTCCTTACTTGGCTCTGGCTGTCTACCTCCCCATCTGAAGTCCCATCTGACTCATCTGTGGTGGGTAGACCCTTATCTACAGCTATGGCACCATCCCTGGCAGCTCTTTCAGCATCATAGGCCTCCAGAAGCTCCACTAGCTGTCTAAGGGTAGGGTTTGCACCCTGTTTTATTCCTCTGGAGGTACACAATTGTCTCATCTCCTGGAATGTGAATGCATCATACCTAGAGGGAACCTGTCTAGGATTCTCCTCTCCTGAGGGAGCATCAGTGTGATCTCCATCCAGGGGCATGATTCTAGTGAGGGTGTGGTGTGTGCACCTACCTACACTAGTTGTATCTACTAAACCTCTCTAGTAGTTGTAGTCAGGGTGTGTTACTCCCTTCAACCTACAACTACTAAGTCCAGTAGGACTTAAGTATTATAAACTATGTTATATGTACCTAGACAATATCTGTGTGATCTTCCAATTTAGTATCTCAAGATTACAATGGTATTACAACAGCAAGCTCAGATCCCAACCGCTGCTCACCAATGTGAGAAGTTGGCCTGATGTATGATGTCACTAGTTATAGTGTACACCTTATATCAGTCCAAATACCCTTATGGTGATTGGTTGTGAAGTCAACCTTATAGACCAGCTATCCTAGTGGTAGCATGGACAAGAGCAGTCTTAGGCTAAACTCTGAATGGCATGTGAAGCCAGCTGTGATACCATATATAATCCCTTGAATACCAAATGAAAGGACACCACAACAGATATATATATATAAAATAAAGTGTATTTATTCTAAGCAAACCCTCAGCACTCTTTATGAGATTAGAGGTAAGTACAACACAGTCTTATTAATGCATACAGTAAGTCACACAGGTAAGTAATACAGTTAGGCCCTAGGGGCCACGCAAACCATATACTAAGTAAGTGGTATAAGAACCACTGTCACGGAAATAGAATAGGCCTAGGCCTAGGGAATCGCTGGGGCTACACTACACTAGCGTTAGTTAGGAAGTGGGAGGCCCACGGGATTCGTGTGCAGAGTGGAAACACTCACGCGTAATGCGTAAAAGTCAATAGCAATGTTACAGTTTAGAAATAGATAGATTTAGGACACTTCCGGAGTAGCTAGGAAGTTGAGACTTGAAAACTAGACACTAGGATAGTCACTACCCTGATGAGCACCGGAGTACCCAAGTTACCTAGCCCACAGGCTGCGGGTGCATAGGGGTGAAGATGCGTCGTTTTCGTCGTCGACTCCTATGGATGCCTGAAGAAAGATGCTGACAGGCAGTCAGTGAAGAGTGTCCGGTGGATCCCAAGGCTGGGATCAAGAAGAGAAGAAACCTGCAAGCAGAAGGGACAGAGTCAAGGTCACTAGCCAGTGACCACGTGGAACCAGGAAGGAACCAGGCGATGTCGTGAAGAGTTGCAGGTGAAGGTGAAGCTTGTCGCTGCAGCCAGGAGGACCAGGAAGCGTCGAGGACGACCAGGACCAGGAGGCGAGCTGTCCCACGAAGGCTCTTGCTGTCGGCGGCGTCGAAGTTGGACTAGGACTCACCAAGCCTTGGCAAGCGGAACCCACGAAGAACAAAGGACTTGCTTCTGGTGCAGACCAGGAAGGTCTGGGGTGCTTCTTCTTTGCAGAGGAGCGGGAGCCAGTCTGGAGGAGCCAAACCAGCGCAGAAGATTTCAGGGTGCATCGTCACAGAGGCCACTAGCCAGCGGGCAAGCAACCGGACAGACGCGGCAAGCAGGAAAATGCTGAAGGGCCCCACGCAGGACTCGTGGAGTGTGGGGGGCTGATCTTCGGTGCAGATGGTGCTTGGGGTTGGGGCTTCTCAATCCCCGGTGCACAACTTCGAGGGTACCTCAGAAGCTGCGCTGTAAGTTACTAGCCACTTTTCCCAGGTAGCCGGTCCCACGTCGCTCGTCGCCTCCACGGATCTCAGCTCTGCTGCAGATGTGGATGAGGGTCGGAGAAGTCTGGAAGTCAAGGCTCTGGTCGGGCTCTGCAGTCGGTTCCTCGTAGAACGGTCGCAAAGCAAAGGGTAGTCTCTTGATGGTGCCTGTTTGCACAGGGTAGCCACTCCTTGGCTACAAGGGAGATTCTTCAGTCTTCTTCTTTCGTCGAATGTCGAAGGTCCAGAGTTTCTGTTCAAGTTTGCAGGTTCAGGATAATCTAAAGTCTTGAGGCCCAACTCCCACTCTTATACTAATCTGGGGGGCTGGGATACCTGCTAGGTCACGCCTTATGGGTGGGACCTGGGAGGGGGTGGTTACACCCACTTCCCTTTGTCCAGTTTCGCGCCAGAGCTGGGGCTGGAGTGCCCCAGCGCCGGTTTGAACTGGACTATGCAAGGAACACCTTGTGTGCCCCAGGCATGTCTCATTCCTTTCAGCCCACCCTGCCCCAATTCACTAAAGGCTGTCTGGGGAGGTGCTAGCACCTCCCCAAGCAGGAAACCTATTGTCCAGGCCTCCCTGGCTGGGATCACTCCCAGCTGCAGGAGGTCAGACTTGTGTCGTGGCAGCAGCATCCATTTTGTGATGCTGAGGCTTTGGTCAGAGGCTAACAGTTGAAGTATGATTTTAACATGTCTTTCCCTCTAGAAGGGGGGAATAATATTCTCATGTCCAGAAATGGCATGGGGGTATTATTCCCGAGTGTTAGACACCTTACACGACATGTTTTGATAAAGCCAAACCATAGTTACCATAACCGTCTAAGATTATAAGGCACTTTAAGAGTATATGGTAGGCTATATCATAGAACAGCTATAAGGACATGGTTCCGAAAGCTGCAGACAGGCTCAGCTCATGCTAGAGCACCATCTCACATGTTACCAAGCACTCTGCCTCCAGGATTGTCAAGGCCTGCCATAGGAGTGACTGATAGGTACACAGGTGTCTATATATAAGGTAGGTATAGGAATACTACACCTAAGCAAGGGGTGATTACACGACCTTGCCCCAGCTGAGTGATCAGCCAGTTGTGTCTGATTGGAAGGCCAGACCAGGGGTGGCATAATACATGCTGCAGCCCCTGGGAGGCCTAGGGTACACCTATGCCCTGGGTACCTAGGGTACACTGTACAGGGTCCAATAAGGTGATCCTTACCAATTGGTTATGTACCTAGGGTACATGGAGTCCATTTTAAAGAGAGAGCAGACAGCCTGAGACCCTGAATGGCAGGATCTCAGGCCAACTAAGTCGAAAAACCAGCTAGACACTAGGCAAAAAGTTGGGGGTAACCATAGTCAGATATCCACCTTCCTACAACCGCATTGAGCCCCCGGTAGTCCACACAGAATCTTAGTTCGGGGGCGACCCCAGGGGCGGCCGCTTTCGGGACCAGGACTACCGGGCTGGCCCAGGGGCTATCGGAGGGTTCGATCACTCCAAGGGTTAACATCTTCTGGTCTTGATGCAGGTGCGGACCCGGTCAGGCACCCGGTAGGCTCGGTGTCTCACAGGTGGGCTGTCGCCGGTGTCCACATCGTGGACACACCAGTCGGTGACTCTTGGAATGAGGGAGAAGAGGTCTGCGAATTGTCTGAGCAGCTGGCGACAGTCGTCCGACTGTTGGGGAGTGAGGGTGGTCGACAGTTTCACTCCCTCTACGGAACCATCCAGTTCTTTAGCGCACAGGGGGTCGGGCAGGGGTTCAGTGTCTTCTTCCGCCCCATCATCGGTGGCTAGTAGCAAACTCAACTCCGTTCTCACAAGTGGGGCTTGAGACGGTTCACGTGGAGAACCCGGAGAGGGTTCCGTGGGGACTGTACATCGACCAGGTACGTGACCTGACTCTTCCGCTCGATCACCTTGAAGGGGCCAGTCCATTTGTCCTGTAGGGCGCAGGGTTTCACCGGGGCCATGACCCAAACCTGCTGGCCCGGCTGGAACTCGACCAGAGTTGCGTTCTGGTCATACCAGCGCTTCATTTCTTCTTGGCTGGCCTCGAGGTTAGCCTCTGCGAGTTCTCTGAACTTCCGGGTCTGGTTGCGGAGCGCCAGGAGGTAGCGGAACACATCAGGAGGGGTCCCCCGGGGGCTTGTCTCCCAGCCCTCTTTGACCAGGCTCAGGGGTCCCCGGACGGGGTGTCCGTATAGTAGTTCGAATGGGCTGAACCCCAGTGACTTTTGGGGAACTTCCCGGTACGCGAACAGGAGGCAAGGGAGGAGGACGTCCCATCTTCGGCACAGGAGCTCCTCGAGGCCCAGGATCATCCCCTTCAGGGTTCGGTTGAAGCGTTCCACCAGGCCGTTGCCCTGGGGGTGGTAGGGGGTCGTGAACTTATATGTTACTCCGCACTGCTGCCACAGGGACTTCATGTAGCGGGATATGAAGTTAGTGCCGCGATCACTCACAACCTCGCGAGGGAATCCGACACGGGAGAAGATCCCCATGAGAGCCCGGCCCACCACAGGAGCCGTCACGGAGGGACCCCAGACGCTCGGTAGGGGAGGCGCCTGCTCCCCAGGGGCCTGGAGGCCGATTGAGTCCTCCCGGGGAAGGCGACCCGAGGTGTGACTGGGCTGGCGCCCCTGGGTCTGGCTCGAGGGTTCCCGCTCCCTTGGTTGGGCATGCGTGGTAGGGTGTTGAGTCTGTCAGGTCTCTGGCCGGCCCGTGGATCGGGGGTGGCTGGGGCGGCCGGAGTCGGGGATGTCGTGTCTTGAGGGTGGTTGCAGGTTGGCGGGATGATGGAGAGGGCAACGCCGTGAGGCCGGTCTCACAGCCGTCGAGCAGTTACGGCTACAAGGGGAACTCGAGGAAAAGAGACGCCAAAGAGAGCACGACGAAAAGAAACTCCAGCTGGAACATGAACGCAGCCTGAAAGAGATCGAGTTGAGGGCTAAAAGCGAAGAGTCACGACCTTCCGAGAATCTACCATCCGCTCCCACCGGGGAAACCAAAGTTCACATCCCCAAGGATGTGGTCAAGGAGTATTATAAGAACGATGATATCCAGCAGTGGTTTAAAGCCTACGAAGTCGCCATGACCTCTCACCGAGTCCCGCAGAAGGATTGGGGGGCTGGCCTATGGGGCCGGTTCTTAAGCGAAGGAAGGGACACTCTGCTCCATCTGCCCTCCGCGGTCATGAACTCCTACAGCCACATGAAGGAAGCCCTCGTGGGCCGGTACGGACTCACCCCCGAAATGTACCGACAACGGTTCCGAGATTGCAAAAAGATACCGGGCACCACGTGGGTCGAATACGTGAACTTTTACAGCCGAGCTCTGGACGGGTGGATCAAGGGCAGCAAGGTCTCCACCTTCGAAGAACTGTTCGATCTGATCGCCTGGGAACATTTAGCGGCCAATTGCTTTATAGAACTGCGCCAGCATCTCCTAGACAGTAAACTCACCGACCCTCGGAAGCTGGCCGCTGAGGCTGATCGTTGGGGACTACGGCCGCAACAGTCAGGGTCCCCCCTGCCAGAGGGGTGGAGGGAACCACGGCCGACCAAGAGACTTTGCCGGGGGGTCCTCCACCAGCCCCCCCAGCAGCCCACCAGCAGCGGATTCGGCCCAGTCTCCAGCCAGCACCGGAGCCCCAGGACGACCAGGTCCACGAGCTAGGATCACCTGCTTCCGCTGCCAGCAGCCCGGACACTACGCCAATGACCCCCAGTGTCCCCAGTATCAGCGAACCACAACGACCAACCCCACGACCCGGCAGATGGCCTCCGTGGCTCTGGGGGAAGAAATGGAAGACTCCGAGGAATGGGAACCGGCGGCCATGGCCCCGGTCTCCCTTGGGGACCGAGAAATGGTCCCCGGGACACCCTTGCCCGCCAACACCGAGAAATACCGACAGCAGGTGACTATCAACGGCCACCGAGTCGAGGGCCTTCGCGACACCGGGGCGAGTGTCACCGCGGTCCACCGCAGCCTAATTTCCGAAGACCAGATCCTAGCAGGGGCCCTCTGTCCGGTCGTATCCTCCGACAATTCTGAGAGCATCTGCCAGATGGCCCTGGTGCCCTTCGAGTGGGGAGGGGTCTCCGGAGAACTGAAGGTAGCGGTCCGGACCTCGCAGCCCGTAGACTGCCTCCTGGGCAACGACCTGGAAAATTCCCCGTGGAGGCAGGTAGAACGAAGAGCCCACCTAGAGATGATGGGCCTACCGGAATGGGTCTGCGCCACCACGCGCTCCATGACCGCACGAGTGGCCCCCTCCAAGGGCGGGGAAGCCCTCTTACCGAACACTTTCCCCGAGAACAGGGACCCCCTACCAGAAGCGGACAACCCTCCTCCCGAGGAAGAAGGAGACACTAACCCAGGGGAAGGACCGAAACCTTCCGCCCCAGAGGCCCCGATGGAACCCGAAGAACTGCCTGAGTTGGCCCAGTGGCACTGCGAAGGGGGGCCCTCCCGCGAAGAGTTCTGCCAGGAACAGACCACTTGCCCCTCCCTCGAGGGACTTAGACAACAAGCCGAAGCCCAGGTCGCCGGTGATCAAACCGGAACCCATTGGGTTTATTGGGACAATGGCCTCCTCTACAGCGAGCAAAAGTCCGCCGAGCTAGGTGCAGCACGAGTACTGGTGGTACCCCTGCGGTTCCGGAGCCTCCTCCTGGGCCTAGCCCACGATGTACCCTTGGCAGGACACTTAGGCCAAGACAAGACATACCAGCGATTGGTGACCCACTTCTATTGGCCCAAGATGCGAGCGAATGTAGAAACACACTGCAAATCCTGCCTCACGTGCCAGGGCAGTGGGAAGAGTGGCGGAAAACGCAAAGCTCCCTTACAACCGTTCCCCGTTGTAAGTACCCCGTTCGAGCGGGTCGGCATCGACATCGTGGGACCCCTGGATCCGAAGACCGCCCAGGGCCACAGATTCATCCTCGTCCTGGTGGACCATGCCACCCGCTACCCCGAGGCCATCCCCCTCCGCACCGTGACGGCTCCCGTGGTGGGCCGGGCTCTCATGGGGATCTTCTCCCGGGTCGGATTTCCCCGCGAGGTTGTGAGTGATCGCGGCACGAACTTTATATCCCGCTACATGAAGTCCCTGTGGCAGCAGTGCGGAGTCACGTATAAATTCACGACCCCCTACCACCCCCAGGGCAACGGCCTGGTGGAACGCTTCAACCGAACTCTGAAGGGAATGATCCTGGGCCTCGAAGAGCCCCTGCGCCGGAAATGGGACGTCCTCCTCCCTTGCCTCCTGTTCGCGTACCAGGAGGTTCCCCAAAAGTCTTTGGGGTTCAGCCCCTTCGAACTGCTGTACGGACATCCCGTTCGAGGACCCCTAAGCCTGGTCAAGGAGGGCTGGGAGACAAGCCCCCGGGGGACACCCCCAGATGTGTTCCGCTACATCCTGGCGCTCCGCAACCAGACGAGGAAGTTTAGGGAACTTGCAGAAGCTAACCTCGAGGCCAGCCAAGAAGAAATGAAGCGCTGGTATGACCAGAACGCAACCTTTTTCGAGTTCCAGCCGGGCCAGCAGGTTTGGGTCATGGCTCCGGTGAGACCCTGCGCCCTACAAGACAAATGGACTGGTCCATTCAAGGTGGTCGAACGGAAGAGCCAGGTCACGTATCTGGTCGACGTACAATCCCCACGGAACCCCCTCCGGGTCCTCCACGTAAACCGTCTCAAGCCCCACTTCGTAAGGACAGAACTGAGTTTGCTACTGGCCACCGATGAGGGGGCAGAAGAGGACATTGAACCCCTGCCCGATCTCCTGTGCACAAAAGAACTGGACGGTTCCGTGGAGGGTGTGAAACTGTCGGACACCCTCACTCCCCAGCAGACCGACGACTGCCGCCAGCTGCTCGGACAATTCGCAGACCTTTTCGCCCTCATTCCAAGGGTGACCGACTGGTGTGTCCACGACGTGGACACCGGCGACTGCCCGCCTGTGAGACACCGAGCCTACCGGGTGCCTGACCGGGTCCGCACCTGCATCAAGACCGAGGTACAGAAAATGCTCAACCTAGGGGTCATCGAGCCCTCCGACAGCCCCTGGGCCAGCCCGGTGGTTCTGGTCCCGAAGGCTGCCTCCCCAGGGGTCGCCCCCGAACTAAGATTCTGTGTAGACTATCGGGGGCTCAATGCGGTCACCCGCGCAGACGCTCACCCTCTTCCCCGAGCCGACGAGCTCATCGACCGCCTGGGGGCCGCCCAGTTCCTCAGCACTTTCGAACTGACCTGCGGTTACTGGCAGATCGCTCTCACGGAAGGGGCGAAAGAGCGCTCTGCCTTCTCCACGCCAGATGGCCACTACCGCTTCAGGGTCATGCCGTTCGGGATGAAAAACGCCCCAGCCACGTTCCAGCGGTTGGTGAACAAGGTCCTGGCCGGACTCGAGGAGTACAGCGCGGCGTACCTTGACGACATCGCCGTATTCAGCTCTCAATGGCACGAGCATCTCCAGCACCTCCGACAAGTACTAATGGCCCTGCGCCAAGCGGGCCTGACAGTGAAGGCCAGCAAATGCCAGCTCGGACAAGGCTCCGTGGTCTACCTGGGGCATCAGGTGGGCAGCGGCCAGGTCACCCCCCTCCAGCCGAAGATCGATGCCATCAAGTCCTGGGAGCCCCCCACCACGCAGACAGAGGTTCGGGCCTTCCTGGGCCTTACGGGGTACTACCGGAGGTTCATTAAAAATTATGGTAGTATCGCAGGGCCCCTCACAGAGTTGACCTCCAAAAAGCTTCAGCAGAAGGTGCAGTGGACCCCCCAGTGCCAGCAGGCGTTCGACGCCTTGAAAACCGCCATGTGCACCGCTCCCGTACTCAAGGCCCCCGACTACTCCCGAGAGTTCGTGGTCCAGACCGACGCATCCGAACATGGCATCGGGGCCGTGCTCTCGCAGTTCGACGACAAGGGCATTGATCAGCCCATCGCCTTCATTAGCCGAAGGCTGCTGCCGAGAGAGCAGCGTTGGAGCACTATAGAGCGAGAGGCCTTTGCCGTAGTCTGGGCCCTCAAGAAACTGCGGCCCTACTTGTTCGGAACCCATTTTCGAGTACAGACGGACCACCGGCCCTTGCAGTGGCTAATGCGGATGAGGGGGGAGAACCCCAAGCTACTACGATGGTCCATCTCTCTCCAAGGGATGGATTTCACTGTCGAACATCGCCCCGGGACGGATCATGCCAACGCCGACGGCCTGTCCCGGTTCTTCCGCTTCGGCGAGGAGAACCCCCCAGTGGATGGGTAGTTCTCCACGCCTTTCAGCTGGGGGGGACGCGTGTGAGACCGGCCTCACGGCGTTGCCCTCTCCATCATCCCGCCAACCTGCAACCACCCTCAAGACACGACATCCCCGACTCCGGCCGCCCCAGCCACCCCCGATCCACGGGCCGGCCAGAGACCTGACAGACTCAACACCCTACCACGCATGCCCAACCAAGGGAGCGGGAACCCTCGAGCCAGACCCAGGGGCGCCAGCCCAGTCACACCTCGGGTCGCCTTCCCCGGGAGGACTCAATCGGCCTCCAGGCCCCTGGGGAGCAGGCGCCTCCCCTACCGAGCGTCTGGGGTCCCTCCCAGACCCACCTGAAAAGACCAAAGAAGTGAGCGGCAGGAAATCCCGCCGAACCCCCTCCGTCACCCCAGTCCCCCCTCTGCGAGCACTCCGGACTTCAAAGGACCAGCGGAGTATAACAAGGGGTGCCGGAGGAACAAGGATAGAGAAGACCTGGAACCATCTGAGCCTGCTGACGCTGTCGCGGCTCCTGAACGCTGAAGTCACCTGGGCCTGCTGAGTGACTCGCGGCCTCTTGCTATTGAACCATCTGAGCCCTGCGGACGAGGTCGCGGCTCCCGAACACTGATCCACCTAGGCCTGCTGAGTGACTCGCGGCCCCCCAGCTATTGAACCATCTGAGCCCTGCGGACGGAATCGCGGCTCCTGAACTCCGACCACCTGTGCCTGCTGAGAGACACGCGGCGCTCCCCTTGAGAACGACTCGATAAGAGATCGCCCAGAGACACGACACCCTCCAGCTCGAGGATTGTGAGCTTCCGCAGGGTATTTCGCAGAGACACTATCTTGAAAGACTGTCCCGCTACCCCCATTCCCCACGACTGATTTGTGGTACGTTGTGCCACCGCTGTACTAATTGCCTTTTGGGTCATAAAGATCCCTGAAACCATCGATAAAAGAACTTATCGTCCTACAAAGAATACGTGTGGTGTCCCTCTGTTCACGGTGCAGATCAGGGTGTGCGCGCCTGGTTCGGCTTACTTGGGAGAGGTGGGTCGAAGGGGTGGGCAAGACGAGTATCGAACCCCCTCCCGGCGGCGCCTTTCCAACAACGGCTAACTTTTTCTCGGCCAGTTTTAGTTCTCCCTCGATTTTCAGCTTGGCCAGTTCAAGTTCGTGGTTGCGGCCTCTCTCTCGGTCTGCTAGTTCCTCGGGGGACAGGTTCCCCTCTGGCCCGCTGTTTCTCACCGGGATGCTTTGTGGTTCATGGGCGGAGTCTCCTTCCGTTTGGGTCGGGGGCGCCCCCTTCTCGACCCAGGTCTTCAATGCTTTTTGGAGGTCTTCCTTTGTGCTTAATCCGGTGGTAGCGATTCCAAGGTCTTTGCAAAATTGTTTTAATTCTCTATGCGTATAATGGTCCAATTGATCTTCTCGGAACGTCGAGCTCATTTCGGTACCTGCGGCACCCAGGGAGGTTTCTCCTTCCATCTCTGTTTGGTAGTGCGTCAGTCGTTCACTGCACGCTCTCTTTCGGTGTCGGCTCGGATCCCGTCGTCTGCCACCAAATGTTGGAAAGGCGTTCGCCGGAGGGGGGTTCGATATACGTCCTGCCCACCCCTTTGACCCACCTCTCCCAAGTGGGCCGAACCAGGCACGCACACCCTGAGCTTACACTACGAACAGAGTGACACCACACGTATTCTTTGTAGGACGATAGGTTATTTTATCGAAGGTTTCAAGGGATCTTTATGATCCAAGGTGTAAGGAGTACATCAGCGGTACAAGAGACACAAATCGGTGGTAGGGGAATGGGGGTAGCGGGACAGTCTTTGAAGGTAGTGTCTCTGCAAAGTACCCTACGGATAGCTCACAATCCTCGAGCTGGAGGGTGTTGTTTCTCTGGGCGATCTCTTGCCAATTAGTTCTCAAGGGGAGAGCCGCGAGTCACTCAGCAGGCACAGGTAGTCGGAGTTCGGGAGCCGCGATCTTATCAGCAGGGCTCGGCTGGTTCGGAGGTCGGGGGCCGCGAGTCACTCAGCAGGCCCAGGTGGTTCGGAGTTCGGGAGCCGCGATCTCGTCAGCAGGGCTCAGATGGTTCAATGGCTGGGGGCCGCGAGTCACTCAGCAGGCCCAGGTGCTTCGGTGTTCGGGAGCCGCGACAGCGTCAGCAGGCTTCGATGGTTCCAGGTCTTCTCTGCCATTCGTTCCTCCGGCACCCCTTATTATACTCCCCCTGCCCTTTGAAGTCCGGAGTCCTCGCAGAGAGGGGCCTTGGGTGACGGAGGGGGTTCGGCGGGATTTCCTGCCGCTCGTTTCTTTGGTCTTTTCAGGTGGGTCTGGGAGGGACCCCAGACGCTCGGCAGGCGAGGCGCCTGCTTCCCAGGAGCCTGGTGGCCGATCGAGTCCTCCCGGGGGAAGGCGACCCGAGGTGTGACTGGGCTGGCGCCTCTTGGTCTGGCTCGGGGGTTCCCGCTCCCTCGGTCGGACATGCGTGGTAGGGTGTCGAGTCTGTCGGGGACTCTGGCCGGCCCTTGGGTCTGTGTGGCTGGGGCGGCCGGAGTCGGAGATGCTGTGTCTTGAGGGTGGTTGCAGGTTGGCTGGATGATCGGGAGGGCATACGCCGTGAGGCCGGTCTCACAGACACTGTCTGCCACCGCACCCTAGTGCAGCGCCTCAGCAACGTCGGAATCCAGGAGAAGGCACTGGAATGGATCATCTCCTTCCTCGACGGAAGAACACAGAGAGTCCGCCTACCACCGTACAAGTCAGAGGCCACCAGAGTCATCTGCGGCGTCCCCCAAGGATCATCACTGAGCCCCACCCTCTTCAACGTCTACATGAGCCCCCTTGCGGCCATCGCACGCCATCACCTACCTCAACATCATCTCCTACGCAGACGACACCCAGCTGATCCTCTCCCTGACCAACGACCCCGCCGCCGCCACGAAGGGATGAAAGACGTAGCTAAGTGGATGATGACCAGCCGCCTGAAACTGAACTCAGACAAGACGGAAGTCCTCATCCTGGGCTCCTCGCCCTCCGCCTGGGATGACTCCTGGTGGCCCCCCGCCCTGGGCACCGCACCCAAACCGACAGACCACGCACGAAACCTGGGCTTCATCCTGGACTCCTCCCTCTCCATGACCAGACAAGTCAACGCCGTCTCCTCGTCCTGCTTCAACATCCTGCGCATGCTACGGAAGATCTTCCGGTGGATCCCCACCGAGACCAGGAAGACGGTCACCCAGGCCCTTGTCACCAGCCGACTGGACTACGGCAACGCCCTCTACGCCGGAACCACCGCCAAGCTCCAGAAGAGACTCCAGCGGATACAGAACGCCTCAGCCAGACTCATCTTCGACATCCCCCGAAGCAGCCACATCTCCGGACATCTGAGAGACCTACACTGGCTCCCCGTCAACAAGAGAATCACCTTCCGTCTCCTCACCCACGCACACAAAGCCCTACACGACCAAGGCCCGAGCTACCTCAACAACCGCCTCAACTTCTACGCCCCCAAAGCCATCTCCGATCAACCAGCCACGCCCTCGCCGCCGTCCCCCGCATCCGAAGAGCGACAACAGGAGGAAGGTCCTTCTCCTACCTGGCCGCCAAGTCCTGGAACTCCCTCCCGACCGACCTGCGCCTGACCCAAGACCACCACTCCTTCAGGAAGAAGCTCAAGACCTGGCTGTTCGAGCAGTAGCGGCACCCCCCCCCCAAGCGCCTTGAGACCCTCCGGGTGAGTAGTGCGCTTTATAAATGGCTTGATTGATTGATTGATTGACGCAGACGCCGCAGAAGGTCAGAATAACACCCAGGGGCAAAGGGGGGGGCAGGGCAGGACACATAACCCCCACACAAGTCACAAATTACACATGCCCTGGACATACCTGACCTGCAGGACCTGGTCACCTCGAGGGGGTGGGGGCGTGTCCAGCAACGCAAGCGTCCGCCACAACGGAAGTGGATGTTGACGCGAACCGGCAACACAACAATACCGGTACGTACCGTCCCCAGGCCTTAAGAGCGTACTAAAGGCCTGGGGACGGGCCGTACCAGCATTGTTGGGGTGATGTAGGGGTACGCGTAGTACGACCCACGCTTTTTATATTGTTAAAAACACTGTAAAAATACTTTTGTGTTAAAATGTACAATAACTGATCGAAGAGAACAATTACACGCAACAAAATACAGTCCTATATATATAACACAATTGCATACCAAACCTAACAAATAATCTTGTTACTATTGTGATCTAATGTACTGCACAGAGAGACAAAGACAGACAGTTAATTTTTGTCATTATTTTGACACATCTGTATAGAGATTTCGAAGTACTACTCTCTGGAACAATCAAACTGTACTGTATCTCAAAGACGAAGCCGTTGGTACGAATTGTGTCTGGTATTAGCGGCGACGCGTTTCGATGGTTGCTATTATTAGTCCATCTTTATCAAGACAATATTACTGTCTCTCTCGTTATGGGCACTGGTTGGTTGCCGTAGTTATTAAATCCTTATGTCATCACGTTCTAATTCCACATCTGAAAGGGGATCGATAAGTTCGGTGGAACCTCGCCATTAAAATAAAAAATAAAATCTCTATCTGCTTAAGCAGTAGTCAGATGGAAGATATGTTGAAATATACAAAAAGGGGCACTCTTCAATTTTATGCTTGCATATATATTTGAACCGTAATAGTAGTGCGTCCACTGGTTCACTAGCAGGGTGGTCTCGACGTTACTGCATGTAAACGTGGTTCTCCCACCGCGTGCCCGCTCTAGGCTACTGAGGTATCGCGAGCCGCCTTATAGTTTTCTTCGTTTAGCGCAATGCTTCGCAAGTGCTCCCGAGTTTTGTAGCTGCACCACAAATATCCAAACAAACCCTCGTCTCAATCATTAAAAACAGGGTGGAACCGCATATGCGCGATGGACCAAATGTGCTATCTCTGGGAAACACCGTCGATGTTCTTATCCCAACCTTAATGGAGATTCACCGTGGCAAAACGCTTCGCTTGTTCTCCCGCGTTCGTTGTACCTGGATACAACACTGGGACATTTCCTGTAAACGAGAAGGCCACAAGGTTGTGGGAGCAAAGCTCCTGAACTTAAGCTCGGGCTAATGGGGGTTTAAGATAGCACTAAAGGTGCACCCCTAGCGGCACTAGGGGGCCGGGTGCAGGGTGCTGGTTTGTCATCGGGTGCCCTGTTACTTTCAATAAGGGAGTCTCCGGTTTGCAAACAAACTGAAGGCTTGGGGACGAAGGTCTTCTGGGTGTGATCACAACTTGGAGAGGTAAGGTTGGAATGCTGAGGGTTGGTTAGACACCGTTAGTTGGGCCACCCAAGACCGTGGGGCATCGGTGCAGGGGTGTCTTTTAGGGCAGGATCTTCATACCAGCTCCTGGTTGCACTTGGGGGGCCTTCTGGATTAAGGCTGCAGGTGTTGGCTGGAGGCTTGAGGCAGGTCAGGGATCACCGGATCTCAGGTCTGGATTGCCGCATGAGACCTTCTCATGGTGTTGGGCCACTCGAACTCGGGCCATGTGCGATGGGTACAGAGTGGTGCAGACTTACGGATAGCTGTAGTCTGTGAGAGAACAGATCCAGTGCTCACGGGAGACAAAGTATTTTCTTTGGAAGGCAAGGCAGGTCCTGGGTGTTCTTGAGATTGCTGGTTGCAGAACACGCCAGAGATTCGCTTCTGCAGGTTTGAGGTGGGGACAGGCCGGTAGGGCTGGGGCCACGTCAGTGTGCGTCTTCCTCTTCTTAGCTTCGGCACGGCGCTTCGGTCCTTCTTCTTCTTTTCTCCTTGTGATTTCTTGTCTGACTTCTTGGTTCAGTGTTGCCCCCTAAATACTGTATTTAGGGTCTGTTTTAGGGGTCTCGAGGTCAGTAGCCAATGAGCTACTGACTTTAGGGTGACCACCCACTTGGTGTGTCTAACCCACGTGGGGGAGTGAGCACAAACCCTAATCCTGATTGAGGAGTGCCTGCCATCTGCAAGACTGCGGGCACTGAAGAGTGGGCTTCACTGCCTCCCCCACCTTACGGGTAGAGTTGTCAGAGGTGGGCACACTTTCTGGGCTGTCTAATTTTTCCCACCTGTCTTCCCACCAAAAAGGAAGAGAGACAGGAAGGGGGCCTGCTCCTGATAGCAAGAGAGGCTGGAGTCGTATTTCAAAGGCTTCAGGGCCTCTGAAGCTCCCCTGCCACAGATGGCTCTTCCTGGCCTGGGGGAGGTGTGAACACCTCACCCAGGAAAGGCTTTGTTTCTGGGCACAGGGTGCGAAGGCACCCACCATAGGGGTCCAGAAACATGTCTTGTGGTGGCAGGCTGATGTGTACCAGTCAGGGAACTCGCCAGAGGCTGGTCATCTCTAAGATGCCCTCTGAGTGCATTTTTCATTAAATCCCACACTGGCATCAGTGTGGGTTTAATGTGCTAAGAGGTTTGATAACAAACTTCTGAGTTTTCATTAAACCAGTATGGTGCTGTGGAGTTGGAAATGACAAATTCCCAGCACTATATAGTCTTAATGGCAGAACTGCACTTACAATGTCTAAGAATTTGCTTAGACACTGTAGGGGTAAAGGGCTCATTCTCCTTTAACCCTCACCACTGGTATAGTGCACCCAGCTAGAGGGGTGGCTGACCTCAGCCAGGGCAGTGGGTTGTAGGCATGGCACACAGGGATGTGTGTCATGTTGACTCTTCACTTTGTTCTGCATCACAACTTGCAGCCTGCAATGACAGTGTGTGTATGTAAAGTTACAGGGCCTCAAAGGGTCGCACAATAAGTGCTGCAGCCCATAGAGGCCTTCCATGGCCACAGTGCCCTTGGTACCCATGGTCCCTTTTACAAGGGACTGACATTTGGGTAGAGAGGTGCCAATTGGGGGTACAAGGTACAGTTTTAGTGAAAGAACACAGGCCCTGGGAAACTGATTGGCAGGGACCCAGGGCACTTCAAATCAAAGTGCATCAGTAGTTTGGCAAAAAGGGGGGTGGGTTACTGCAACAGAAACCCAGCTTCCTACACTGTCTAGTCTATTCTTGGTGCTCCGCAGGATTTGTAGAAATGGTAGATGTCTCAATCTGTGGCATGTTGACATAGACGTTGTCAATTATCAGAAAGGACATTTCTGTACTTGTTGACTGCTTCTCTTTGGAAAATGGAGTCAATTATCCAAGCAAAGTGTCCGCTGCGCCTCTCACCAGGCCGGGTCACCCCCTTGCTCCTCCTGCCGCCTCCTGCTCCTGCCTGCCAGCCTTGCCGCAGAACCGCCCGCTCGCCAGTTTCCCGCCGCAGCTCACCACAGGCCCCACCCACCACCGGCCCATTGGCCGAGCCGCTCCCGCCGCCCAGCTGACCCGCCCTCTCGTCCCCCTTCTTATGACGCCCCCAGAGCGACCGCGCAGCGGACGCGCGCAGCGGGAGCGCCGACTGAGCGCCGAAGGTGCGCCAAAGGTAAGCCCGTCTGCGCCCGTCTGCACCTGGCCCGCGCCCAGCGCCAGGACCCCTGGCCCCCGCAGACCCCAGCCCACCCGCCGGACGTACGACGCCGCCACCCTCAACGCACTCAACGCCGGCCGAATCCCAGGATGCTACCGAGCCACCCCGAGACGCACCCACGGACCCTTCTGCTGCAACGCCTGCAAGTTCACCTGCATCCGGACCAGCACTGCTCCAGCACCAACCAAGACCAAGACGAGCAACAGCAGCAGCCACCTGAAATGCATCCTGCTCAACACCCGCTCCGTCCACAGACACGCCATCGAGCTCTGGAACCTGCTCGACACAACCTCACCAGACGTCGCCTTCCTCACGGAAACCTGGATGAACGCCTCTTCAGCGCCCGACATCGCCATCGCCATCCCAGACGGCTACAAGATCATCCGAAGGGACTGCATCAACCAGACCGGAGGAGGCATCGCCATCATCCACAGGAACACCATCCGCATCACGACCAACACCAACGACACCCTCGCACCCGCCGAGCACCTGCACTTCCAGGTCCACATCAACCCCAAGACCACCCTCAGAGGCACCCTCATCTACAGACCCCCGGGACCACGCACACAATTCAGCGAAGACATCGCCAACTTCATCAGCCCGCACGCCCTCCTCTCCGCTGACTACATCCTCCTCGGGGACCTCAACTTCCACCTGGAGAACAACAACGACCGCAACACCACCACCCTGCTGGACAACCTCGCAAACCTGGGACACAAGCAGCTGGTCACCACCCCCACCCACTACGCCGGACACACACTCGACCCCGTCTTCTCATCCAGCAAGGACATCACCTTCAGCCACGCCACCGGACTCCACTGGACGGACCACAGCTGCGTCCACTTCAGCTTCAGAAGGACCACGATCCACCACCACCAGCAACAGGTTGCACGCAGAAGCTGGAACAAGATCACAGCCGACCAGCTCGCGACCTCCCTGAGCATGAACCCTCCCACCAGCGCAACGAAACCCAAGCCAGGCGGCCACCAACCTCGCGTAGTGGATCAGCAACTGCGCAGACGACCTCGCCCCTCTGAAGACCCCGCCTAGCAGACCCAGTAGCAAGAAAGCCTCATGGTTCACCCTCGAGAGGACATGGCGCAGAGACCCAACACCGGACAACATGACTGCCCTCAAGCTCGCCACCCGAAAACACCACCAACTCATCCACGCCACCAAGAAAACCGCATTCAAGGAACGACTGGACAACAACGCACACAACAGCAAGGAACTCTTCAACATCGTTAAAGAGCTCTCCAACCCCAACGCCGGAAACAACGACATCACCCCTTCGCAAGACCTCTGCAACTCCCTCGCCTCCTACTTCCACAATAAGATCGCGGACATACACAACAGCTTCAGCACTCAACCGACGCACGCCACGACCGAACCACCGCCCCCCACCACCACCCTCCGCGCCTGGACCCCGATCAGCACCGAAGACACCGTCCGCACGATGAACTCCATCCACTCCGGATCTCCTACCGACCCCTGCCCTCACCACGTCTTCAACAAGGCCGACGCTGTCATCGCACCCCACCTGCGGGACGTCATCAACACCTCCTTCGACACCGCTACCTTCCCGGAGAGCTGGAAGCACGCCGAACTCAGCGCTCTACTAAAGAAGCCATCAGCCGACCCCACCGACCTCAAGAACAACCGCCCCATCTCGCTGCTCCCGTTTCCTGCAAAAGTCATCGAGAAGACCGTCAACAAGCAGCTAGCCGCCTTCCTTGAGACGAACGGTTCCCTCGACCTGTCGCAGTCTGGCTTCCGGGCCAACCACAGCACCGAGACCGCCCTGATCGCAGCCACCGATGACATCCGAGCACTGCTTGACAACGGATAAACAGCAGCCCTCATCCTCCTAGACCTCTCCGCGGCCTTCGACACTGTCTGCCACCGTACACTAGTGCAGCGACTCAGAAACGTCGGAATCCAGGAGAAGGCACTGGAGTGGATCATCTCCTTCCTCGCCGGAAGAACACAGAGAGTCCGCCTCCCCCCGTTCAGATCTGAAGCCACCGAAGTCATCTGCGGCGTTCCTCAAGGCTCCTCGCTCAGTCCAACCCTCTTCAACGTCTACATGAGCCCCCTCGCAGACATCGCACGCCAGCACAACCTCAACATCATCTCCTACGCCGACGACACCCAGCTGATTCTCTCCCTCACCAACGACCCCGCCACCGCCAGAGCCAACCTTCACGAAGGGATGAAAGAGGTAGCCGAATGGATGAAGAACAGCCGCCTGAAACTGAACTCGGACAAGACGGAAGTCCTCATCCTGGGATCCTCACCCTCCGCCTGGGACGACTCCTGGTGGCCCCCCGCCCTAGGCAGCGCACCCAAACCAACAGACCACGCACGCAACCTGTGCTTCAACCTGGACTCCTCCCTCTCCATGACCAGACAAGTCAACGCCGTCTCCTCGTCGTGCTTCAACATCCTGCGCATGCTACGTAAGATCTTCCGGTGGATCCCCACCGAGACCAGGAAGACGGTCACCCAGGCCCTCGTCACCAGCCGTCTGGACTACGGCAACTCCCTCTACGCCGGAACCACCGCCAAACTCCAGAAGAGACTCCAGCGAATCCAGAACGCCTCAGCACGACTCATCCTGGACATCCCCCGTCGCAGCCACATCTCCGGACACCTGAGAGACCTGCACTGGCTCCCGGTCAACAAGAGAATCACCTTCCGACTCCTCACCCACACACACAAAGCCCTACACAACCAAGGCCCAGGATACCTCAACAGCCGCCTCAACTTCTACGCTCCCAAACGCCAGCTTCGATCGACCGGCCATGCCCTCGCCGCCGTCCCCCGCATCCGAAGAGCCACCACAGGGGGACGGTCCTTCTCCTACCTCGCCGCCAAGACATGGAACTCCCTCCCAACCCACCTCCGCCTGACCCAGGACCACCTCGCCTTCAGGAAGCAACTCAAGACCTGGCTGTTCGAGCAGTAGCGGACCCCCCTCCCCCAGCGCCTTGAGACCCTCTGGGTGAGTAGTGCGCTATATAAATGCTTTGATTGATTGATTGAAGCAAAGGCTCCTGGACGGATCAGTGACTTAATATCGAGAGACAAAATATCGACTACACACAATATCGACGACAAAATATCGTATACCACAATATCGACCACCAATACTTAATTAATAATGCACTAAAATATCGAACCCACTATATCGACTAAACAAAATATCGTTTCTAACATTATCGAAACACATAAAATCGATTATACAAATATCGATATCCATACAATTAACTAAGAAAGAACCATAATATCGAAAATCAAAATATAGACAGCCTACAATATCGAACCTACAATAATATCAACTAATTATAAAACACATTACAACATATAAATGCATATAAAACTGACTTTTTCCCAACATAAACATACATAATACAATTAATTAATATAAATACATTTTACAAACACATGAAAACCAAATAAAATACCTTTTACTAAAACCACTCATAAAATTATAAATAGATATACTAAACTAAACAAACACCAACATATAAAACATCAAATTACTTATAAATAACATTAAAACAATGAAATATACTTAAAATACATTACTACTACTTAATTAGCATCTTCCATATATTGAAACATCAAGAAAAAAAATTCAAACTGAACACAACAACAAATCAGAATCGAAGACTAACTAAACCAACCAATGAGACAAAGTAACCAATTAAGACAACAGTATAACAAAAAAATTATTTACTCTTTTCCACTTCAAAACTACAAGAAAACAGAAGAAAAACGCTACCAGATACTTTCCTAACAACAAGATATACTGTAGAAACAAAACCTCTAACAGAAACAAGTAAGTAAATAATGTTTGGTAAAACTTTAATTGTACTAACTATTTGTAAGAAATGCATACAATTTATATGTAACTAAAATACACTTTCATTTACTTATATCTCCACTACAGATACTTGCAAGCACAAGAAAATTCCTCTACAAATAAAGAAAGACAGCTAATCAAAAAGTAAGTAATTTTTTGTTTATAAAACATTAATAATGTAAAAAAGTAGTAAGAAATACTATGAAATTAAAATAAACTACAACATGCTTTCATGTATTTATATCTCCACTACAGACACTTCCAGCAATCTCCAAAATTATCTACAACAACAGAAAAAATAAAGCTAATCAAAAAGTAAGTATTTCAAATAATGACTTTAAAATAAATAGATATTATAGCTAATTAAAACAAAACCTTTTCCAATTCCCCTATCACCTACAACAAATAATTGAAAATGTATTAACATTAGTTTTTATTTATCAACAGATATACCAACTCTATATGAAAAATAACAGCCAAAAACCACCAAAAGAAAATTCTTTTCCACATCTACATCAAAATTGTAAGTATATATCAACAAATATATATCTTTCTAACACATTATTTCATTACATGATATTAACTTAATTATATCTACATTTTCTTTAGAAATAAAGACATCACCATGACTGAAGGCGCAGAATTCATCTTATCACAAAAAGGAAAAATGCTCCTATGTTACATGGGTATGTCTATACGCAAGAAAGACAGAAAGATTTAAAAGTCTTCTGGAAATGTAGCAAGTACTATGCTAACAAATGCTACGGAAGAGCCACAACTCAAGAAACTACTGTATTATCTGTCAATGAGCACAACCACCCCCCAAATATTACTGAAATTGAAATTAGAGGAGCAATAGAAAATATCAAAGAAGCAAGCACTAGCACAGAAAAACCCACTGGTGAAATATTAAAAGAACAGCTACTACAAATACCCCAAAATGCATCTGGACAATTACCATCCATTGATGCATTAAACAAAATGATAATTAGACAAAAAAAGAAAACCACGCTCCCATACCTATCCCTAAAACTTTCCAAGAAGTAAACATCCCACAAGAACTAAGCATTACCCATAATAAAGAGCCATTTATTTTCTTTGACAATAAAAACAGTGAAAAACGTATAATAATGTTTGCCACTGCAAATAACTTAACAAAACTCCAACAATGCAACACCTGGATGATAGATGGCACATTTAAAATATGTCCTAAGCCATTTTATCAACTGTACACAGTACATGCTATGTACCAAAACACTATCATTCCCTTCATCTACTGCTTACTCCCAAATAAAACTCAAAGTACCTATCTAGAAATTCTCGACAAAATAAAATCAGAAATTCCAAATTACTTCCCACATAAAATAATAATGGATTTTGAAATAGTCATGATTCATGCTATTTTAAAAACATACCCCCATACATCTATACAAGGATGCTACTATCATTTTAATCAATGCCTCTGGAGATTTCTCCAAAAGTCAACACTGAGGTGCCAATTCGGATACTGGAGATACCGGGTACGAACCGTTGGTCGGAGCGTTTTCTCCGTCCGACTCGTACCCGGGAAATAAACATTACAAACATGGAAGTACGATTCCCACGGAAACACCATTTCCGTACGAATCGTAAAAAACATCGACCGACAAAAATATACATACGAATGTGATCCAGGAATGCTCCGACGTGAGGTCGGGACGCATTCAGGCTGCGGTTCACGAACCAGGAAGTACGATCCGCACCGACGTCACCCCGCACGGATTATATTTTCCGGCTGCCAAAAACTGCCGGGAAATCAGGACGACGCGCACAAGGAGCACCTGTACGCGACGGACAGCCATGGACCCGAACCTACGTGTCATCCCAGCCCTCATAGCAGTCCACCTGCTCTACAGGCACCGACCTCAGGACACCCCCGCGCCGCACGGCCACCAGCTGTAGCGTGTGCGTCCCCTCGCTACTGTCCTCAGCCTCGCTGAGCTCGCCCCGTCGACCCCGCCCCCCGCCGTCACATTTGGTGTGTGCTTTCTCCATTCTGTGCTGCCTGTATCGTTTTGCCCTTCTGGTCTGTGCCCTGATTGTTTATCCTATTTTTTCCGTGCCTGCATTGTTTTAGCGCCGCTCTCTGTGCCCCCCCACCCGCTTCCCGCTCCCCGCTTCCCGCCGCCTGCGTGCGGCCACGCCCCCTTACCTTCTGTGCCCTCCCCGCTCCCACCTCCCAGCTGCTCCGCCCTCCCTCCCACTTGGCCATAAGAGGCGACCGTGCAGCGCAGGTGAGTGTGACCTGACCTCAGGACACCCCCGCGCCGCACGGCCACCAGCTGTAGCGTGTGCGTCCCCTCGCTACTGTCCTCAGCCTCGTTGAGCCCGCCCCGTCGACCCCGCCCACCGCCGTCACATTTGGTGTGTGCTTTCTCCATTCTGTGCTGCCTGTATCGTTTTGCCCTTCTGGTCTGTGCCCTGATTGTTTATCCTATTTTTTTCCGTGCCTGCATTGTTTTAGCGCCGCTCTCTGTGCCCTGTAGGAGAGTAGGGTCTGCTTTCTATGTTCACCCCCACTTTTTGCTTTTGCTTTACTGGTTTTCGACTTAGATGTGGCTGTGGGCCTGCTAATCAGACCCACAGCCCTGCTGTTCTCTCTCTAAATTAATACTATGTACTTTAGGTGCATAACCCATTTGGATAGGATCACCTTATTGGCCCCTGTACAGTGTACCCTAGGTACCCAGGGCATAGGTGTACCCTAGGCCTACCAGGGGCTGCAGCATGTATTGTGCCACCCCTGGCCTGGCCTTCCATTTTGACACAACTGGCTGATCACTCAGCTGGGGCAAGGTCGTGTAATCACCCCTTGCTTAGGTGTAGTATTCCTATACCTAACTTACATATAGACACATGTGTACCTATCAGTCACTCCTATGGCAGGCCTTGACAATCCTGGAGGCAGAGTGCTTGGTAACATGTGAGATGGGGCTCTAGCATGAGCTGAGCCTGTCTGCAGCTTTCGGAACCTTGTCCTTATAGCTGTTCTATGATATAGCCTACCATATACTCTTAAAGTGCCTTATAATCTTAGACGGTTATGGTAACTATGGTTTGGCTTTATCAAAACATGTCGTGTAAGGTGTCTAACACTCGGGAATAATACCCCCATGCCATTTCTGGACATGAGAATATTATTCCCCCCTTCTAGAGGGAAAGACATGTTAAAATCATACTTCAACTGTTAGCCTCTGACCAAAGCCTCAGCATCACAAAATGGATGCTGCTGCCACGACACAAGTCTGACCTCCTGCAGCTGGGAGTGATCCCAGCCAGGGAGGCCTGGACAATAGGTTTCCTGCTTGGGGAGGTGCTAGCACCTCCCCAGACAGCCTTTAGTGAATTGGGGCAGGGTGGGCTGAAAGGAATGAGACATGCCTGGGGCACACAAGGTGTTCCTTGCATAGACCAGTTCAAACCGGCGCTGGGGCACTCCAGCCCCAGCTCTGGCGCGAAACTGGACAAAGGGAAGTGGGTGTAACCACCCCCTCCCAGGTCCCACCCATAAGGCGTGACCTAGCAGGTATCCCAGCCCCCCAGATTAGTATAAGAGTGGGAGTTGGGCCTCAAGACTTTAGATTATCCTGAACCTGCAAACTTGAACAGAAACTCTGGACCTTCGACATTCGACGAAAGAAGAAGACTGAAGAATCTCCCTTGTAGCCAAGGAGTGGCTACCCTGTGCAAACAGGCACCATCAAGAGACTACCCTTTGCTTTGCGACCGTTCTACGAGGAACCGACTGCAGAGCCCGACCAGAGCCTTGACTTCCAGACTTCTCCGACCCTCATCCACATCTGCAGCAGAGCTGAGATCCGTGGAGGCGACGAGCGACGTGGGACCGGCTACCTGGGAAAAGTGGCTAGTAACTTACAGCGCAGCTTCTGAGGTACCCTCGAAGTTGTGCACCGGGGATTGAGAAGCCCCAACCACAAGCACCCTCTGCACCGAAGATCAGCCCCCCACACTCCACGAGTCCTGCGTGGGGCCCTTCAGCATTTTCCTGCTTGCCGCGTCTGTCCGGTTGCTTGCCCGCTGGCTAGTGGCCTCTGTGACGATGCACCCTTAAATCTTCTGCGCGGTTTGGCTCCTCCAGACTGGCTCCCGCTCCTCTGCAAAGAAGAAGCACCCCAGACCTTCCTGGTCTGCACCAGAAGCAAGTCCTTTGTTCTTCGTGGGTTCCGCTTGCCAAGGCTTGGTGAGTCCTAGTCCAACTTCGACGCCGCCGACAGCAAGAGCCTTCGTGGGACAGCTCGCCTCCTGGTCCTGGTCGTCCTCGACGCTTCCTGGTCCTCCTGGCTGCAGCGACAAGCTTCACCTTCACCTGCAACTCTTCACGACATCGCCTGGTTCCTTCCTGGTTCCACGTGGTCACTGGCTAGTGACCTTGACTCTGTCCCTTCTGCTTGCAGGTTTCTTCTCTTCTTGATCCCAGCCTTGGGATCCACCGGACACTCTTCACTGACTGCCTGTCAGCATCTTTCTTCAGGCATCCATAGGAGTCGACGACGAAAACGACGCATCTTCACCCCTATGCACCCGCAGCCTGTGGGCTAGGTAACTTGGGTACTCCGGTGCTCATCAGGGTAGTGACTATCCTAGTGTCTAGTTTTCAAGTCTCAACTTCCTAGCTACTCCGGAAGTGTCCTAAATCTATCTATTTCTAAACTGTAACATTGCTATTGACTTTTACGCATTACGCGTGAGTGTTTCCACTCTGCACACGAATCCCGTGGGCCTCCCACTTCCTAACTAACGCTAGTGTAGTGTAGCCCCAGCGATTCCCTAGGCCTAGGCCTATTCTATTTCCGTGACAGTGGTTCTTATACCACTTACTTAGTATATGGTTTGCGTGGCCCCTAGGGCCTAACTGTATTACTTACCTGTGTGACTTACTGTATGCATTAATAAGACTGTGTTGTACTTACCTCTAAACTCATAAAGAGTGCTGAGGGTTTGCTTAGAATAAATACACTTTATTTTATATATATATCTGTTGTGGTGTCCTTTCATTTGGTATTCAAGGGATTATATATGGTATCACAGCTGGCTTCACATGCCATTCAGAGTTTAGCCTAAGACTGCTCTTGTCCATGCTACCACTAGGATAGCTGGTCTATAAGGTTGACTTTACAACCAATCACCATAAGGGTATTTGGACTGATATAAGGTGTACACTATAACTAGTGACATCATACATCAGGCCAACTTCTCACATGCCACCCCAACCACTTCCCGCAGCCTGCGTGCGGCCACGCCCCCTTACCTTCAGTGCCCTCCCCGATCCCACCTCCCAGCTGCTCCGCCCTCCCTCCCACTTGGCCATAAAAGGCGACCGTGCAGCGCAGGTGAGTGTGACCTGACCTCAGGACACCCCGGCGCCGCACGGCCACCAGCTGTAGCGTGTGCGTCCCCTCGCTACTGTCCTCAGCCTCGCTGAGCCCGCCCCGTCGACCCCGCCCCCCGTCGTCACATTTGGTGTGTGCTTTCTCCATTCTGTGCTGCCTGTATCGTTTTGCCCTTCTGGTCTGTGCCCTGATTGTTTATCCTATTTTTTCCGTGCCTGCATTGTTTTAACGCCGCTCTCTGTGCCCCCCACCCGCTTCCCGCTCCCCGCTTCCCGCAGCCTGCGTGCGGCCACGCCCCCTTACCTTCTGTGCCCTCCCCGCTCCCACCTCCCAGCTGCTCCGCCCTCCCTCCCACTTGGCCATAAAAGGCGACCGTGCAGCGCAGGTGAGTGTGACCTGACCTCAGGACACCCCCGCGCCGCACGGCCACCAGCTGTAGCGTGTGCGCCCCCTCGCTACTGTCCTCAGCCTCGCTGAGCCCGCCCCGTCGACCCCGCCCCCCGCCGTCACATTTGGTGTGTGCTTTCTCCATTCTGTGCTGCCTGTATCGTTTTGCCCTTCTGGTCTGTGCCCTGATTGTTTATCCTATTTTTTCCGTGCCTGCATTGTTTTAGCGCCGCTCTCTGTGCCCCCCCACCCGCTTCCCGCTCCCCGCTTCCCGCCACCTGCGTGCGGCCACGCCCCCTTACCTTCTGTGCCCTCCCCGCTCCCACCTCCCAGCTGCTCCGCCCTCCCTCCCACTTGGCCATAAAAGGCGACCGTGCAGCGCAGGTGAGTGTGACCTGACCTCAGGACACCCCCGCGCCGCACGGCCACCAGCTGTAGCGTGTGCGCCCCCTCGCTACTGTCCTCAGCCTCGCTGAGCCCGCCTCGTCGACCCCGCCCCCCGCCGTCACATTTGGTGTGTGCTTTCTCCATTCTGTGCTGCCTGTATCGTTTTGCCCTTCTGGTCTGTGCCCTGATTGTTTATCCTATTTTTTCCGTGCCTGCATTGTTTTAGCGCCGCTCTCTGTGCCCCCCCACCCGCTTCCCGCTCCCCGCTTCCCGCCACCTGTGTGCGGCCACGCCCCCTTACCTTCTGTGCCCTCCCCGCTCCCACCTCCCAGCTGCTCCGCCCTCCCTCCCACTTCGCCATAAATGGCGACCGTGCATACGCGCAGCGTTGATGCGCAGCGGGCGCGCCGATTGTGCGCCGAAGGTGCGCCAAAGGTAAGCCCGTCTGCGCCCGTCCGTGCCTGGCCCGTGCCCAGCGCCCTACCCCTGGCCCCCGGGGACCCCAGCCCACCCGCCAGACGTATGACGCCGCCACCCTCAACGCACTCAACACCGGCCGAACCCCGGGATGCCACCAAGCCACCCCGAGACGCACCCACGGACCCTTCAGCTGCCTCACCTGCAAGTTCACCTGCATCCGGACCTGCCCCACACCAGCGCCCGCCAAGCCGAACACCAGCAGCAACCACCTCAAGTGCATCCTGCTCAACACCCGCTCCGTCCACAGACACGCCATCGAACTCTGGAACCTCCTCGACACCACATCTCCAGACGTTGCCTTCCTCACGGAAACCTGGATGAACGACTCCTCAGCGCCCGACATCGCCATCGCCATCCCAGAGGGATACAAGATCACCCGGAGGGATCGCGACAACCAGACTGGAGGAGGCATCGCCATCGTCCACAAGACCACCATCCGCATCACGACCAACACCGACGACACCCTGACTACCGCCGAACACCTACACTTCCAGATCCACACCGACCCCAAGACCACCCTCAGAGGCACCCTGATCTACCGACCCCCGGGACCACGCACACCATTCAGCGAAGACATCGCCGACTTCATCAGCCCACACGCCCTCCCCTCCGCTGACTACATCCTCCTGGGGGACATCAACTTCCACCTGGAGAACAACAACGACCGCAACACCACCACCCTGCTTGACAACCTCGGACTCAAGCAGCTGGTGTCCACCCCCACCCACCTCGCCGGACACACACTCGACGCCGTCTTCTCAGCCAGCAAAGACATCGCCTTCAGCCACGCCACTGGACTCCACTGGACGGACCACAGCTGCGTCCACTTCACCTTCAGAAGAACCACGATCCACCACCACCAGCAACAGGATGCTCGAAGAAGCTGGAACAAGATCACAGCCGACCAGCTCGCCGCTTCCCTGAGCCAGCACCCTCCAGCCAGCTCAGCGAACCCTAGCCAGGCCGCGGACAACCTCACGAAGTGGATCAGCACCTGCGCGGACGAACTCGCCCCACTGAGGACCCCGCCCAGCAGACCCGGCAGCAAGAAGGCCCCATGGTTCACCGACGAACTCAAGAGCTCCAAGAAGAACTGCCGAGCCCTCGAGAAAGCCTGGAGAAGGGAGCCAACACCGGACAACATGACCAACCTCAAGCTCGCCATCCGGAAGCACCATCAACTGATCCACGCCACCAAGAAAACTGCATTCAAGGACCGGCTGGATAACAAAGCACACAACTGCAAGGAACTCTTCAACATCGTGAAAGAGCTCTCCAACCCCAACGCCGGAAACAACGACATCACCCCGTCGCAAGACCTCTGCAACTCCCTCGCCTCCTACTTCCACAACAAGATCGCGGACATACACAACAGCTTCATCCCACAAACAACGCCCCCCACGACCGCACCGACGCCCCCCACCACCACCCTCAGCGCCTGGACCCCGATCAACACAGAAGACACCATCCGCACGATGAACTCTATCCACTCCGGTTCTCCGACCGACCCCTGCCCTCACCACGTATTCAACAAGGCCGACGCTGTCATCGCACCCCACCTGCGGGACATCATCCACACCTCCTTCGACGCCGCCACCTTCCCTGACAGCTGGAAGCACGCCGAACTCAGCGCTCTACTAAAGAAACCAACAGCGGACCCCACCGAACTCAAGAATTACCGCCCCATCTCGCTCCTCCCGTTTCCAGCCAAAGTCATTGAGAAGACCGTCAACAAGCAGCTGGCCGCCTTCCTCGAGATGAATGGATCCCTCGACCCCTCACAGTCTGGCTTCCAAGCCAACCACAGCACCGAAACCGCCCTCATCGCTGACACTGATGACATCCGAGCCCTGCTGGACAACGGAGAAACAGCGGCCCTCATCCTCCTAGACCTCTCCGCGGCATTCGACACTGTTGGAAAGGCGTTCGCCGGAGGGGGGTTCGATATACGTCCTGCCCACCCCTTTGACCCACCTCTCCCAAGTAGGCCGAACCAGGCGCGCACACCCTGAGCTTACACTACGAACAGAGTGACACCACACGTATTCTTTGTAGGACGATAGGTTCTTTTATCGAAGGTTTCAAGGGATCTTTATGATCCAAGGTGTAAGGAGTACATCAGCGGTACAAGAGACACAAATCGGTGGTAGGGGAATGGGGGTAGCGGGACAGTCTTTGAAGGTAGTGTCTCTGCAAAGTACCCTACGGATAGCTCACAGTTCTCGAGCTGGAGGGTGTTGTTTCTCTGGGCGATCTCTTGCCAATTCGTTCTCAAGGGGAGAGCCGCGAGTCACTCAGCAGGCACAGGTAGTCGGAGTTCGGGAGCCGCGATCTTATCAGCAGGGCTCGGCTGGTTCGGAGGTCGGGGGCCGCGAGTCACTCAGCAGGCCCAGGTGGTTCGGAGTTCGGGAGCCGCGATCTCGTCAGCAGGGCTCAGATGGTTCAATGGCTGGGGGCCGCGAGTCACTCAGCAGGCCCAGGTGCTTCGGTGTTCGGGAGCCGCGACAGCGTCAGCAGGCTTCGATGGTTCCAGGTCTTCTCTGCCATTCGTTCCTCCGGCACCCCTTATTATACTCCCCCTGCCCTTTGAAGTCCGGAGTCCTCGCAGAGAGGGGCCTTGGGTGACGGAGGGGGTTCGGCGGGATTTCCTGCCGCTCGTTTCTTTGGTCTTTTCAGGTGGGTCTGGGAGGGACCCCAGACGCTCGGCAGGCGAGGCGCCTGCTCCCCAGGGGCCTGGTGGCCGATCGAGTCCTCCCGGGGGAAGGCGACCCGAGGTGTGACTGGGCTGGCGCCTCTTGGTCTGGCTCGGGGGTTCCCACTCCCTCGGTCGGACATGCGTGGTAGGGTGTCGAGTCTGTCGGGGACTCTGGCCGGCCCTCGGGTCTGTGTGGCTGGGGCGGCCGGAGTCAGAGATGCTGTGTCTTGAGGGTGGTTGCAGGTTGGCTGGATGATCGGGAGGGCATACGCCGTGAGGCCGGTCTCACACGCATCCCCCCCAGCTGAAAGGCGTGGAGAACTACCCATCCACTGGGGGGTTCTCCTCGCCGAAGCGGAAGAACCGGGACAGGCCGCCGGCGTTGGCATGATCCGTCCCGGGGCGATGCTCGACAGTGAAGTCCATCCCTTGGAGGGAGATTGACCATCGTAATAGCTTGGGGTTCTCTCCCCTCATCTGCATCAGCCACCGCAAGGGCCGGTGGTCCGTCTGCACTCGGAAGTGGGTTCCGAACAAGTAGGGCCGTAGTTTCTTGAGGGCCCAGACTACCGCAAAGGTCTCTCGTTCTATGGTACTCCAACGCTGTTCTCGGGGCAGCAGCCTTCGGCTGATGAAGGCTATGGGCTGATCGATGCCCTGGTCGTTGAACTGCGAGAGGACAGCTCCGATGCCTGTTCGGATGCGTCGGTCTGGACCACAAACTCTTGGGAGTAGTCGGGGGCCTTGAGTACTGGGGCAGTGCACATGGCGGTTTTCAAGGCGTCGAACGCCTGCTGGCACGGGGGGGTCCACTGCACCTTCTTCGGGAGTTTTTTGGAGGTCAACTCCGTGAGAGGCCCTGCGAGGCTACCATAGTTTTTAATGAACCTCCGGTAGTATCCTGTGAGGCCCAGGAAGGCCTGGACTTCTGTTTGAGTGGTGGGGGGCTCCCAGGACTTGATGGCGTCGATCTTTGGTTGGAGGGGGGCGACCTGCCCGCTGCCCACCTGATGCCCCAGGTAGACCATGGAGCCTTGCCCGAGCTGGCATTTGCTGGCCTTCACTGTTAGGCCGGCTTGGCGCAGGGCCAGCAGTACTTGTCGGAGGTGCTGGAGATGCTCGTGCCATTGGGAGCTGAATCCGTATTCCGCTATGTCGTCAAGGTACGCTGCGCTGAACCCCTCGAGTCCGGACAGGACCTTGTTTACCAACCGCTGGAAGGTGGCGGGGGCATTTTTCATCCCGAACGGCATGACCCTGAAGCGGTAGTGTCCATCGGGTGTGGAGAAGGCGGAGCGTTCTTTTGCTCCCTCCGTGAGCGCAATCTGCCAGTAACCGCAGGTCAGGTCGAAGGTGCTGAGGAACCGAGCGGCCCCAAGGCGGTCGATGAGTTCGTCGGCGCGGGGGATGGGATGAGCGTCCGCTCGGGTAACCGCATTGAGCCCCCGGTAGTCCACACAGAATCTTAGTTCGGGGGCGACCCCAGGGGTGGCCGCTTTCGGGACCAGGACTACCGGGCTGGCCCAGGGGCTATCGGAGGGTTCGATCACTCCAAGGGTTAACATCTTCTGGTCTTGATGCAGGTGCGGACCCGGTCAGGCACCCGGTAGGCTCGGTGTCTCACAGGTGGGCTGTCGCCGGTGTCCACGTCGTGGACACACCAGTCGGTGACTCTTGGAATGAGGGAGAAGAGGTCTGCGAATTGTCTGAGCAGCTGGCGACAGTCGTCGGACTGTTGGGGAGTGAGGGTGGTCGACAGTTTCACTCCCTCTATGGAACCATCCAGTTCTTTAGCGCACAGGGGGTCGGGCAGGGGTTCAGTGTCTTCTTCCGCCCCATCATCGGTGGCTAGTAGCAAACTCAACTCTGTTCTCACAAGTGGGGCTTGAGACGGTTCACGTGGAGAACCCGGAGAGGGTTCCGTGGGGACTGTACATCGACCAGGTACGTGACCTGACTCTTCCGCTCGATCACCTTGAAGGGGCCAGTCCATTTGTCCTGTAGGGCGCAGGGTTTCACCGGGACCATGACCCAAACCTGCTGGCCCGGCTGGAACTCGACCAGAGTTGCGTTCTGGTCATACCAGCGCTTCATTTCTTCTTGGCTGGCCTCGAGGTTAGCCTCTGCGAGTTCTCTGAACTTCCGGGTCTGGTTGCGGAGCGCCCGGAGGTAGCGGAACACATCAGGAGGGGTCCCCCGGGGGCTTGTCTCCCAGCCCTCTTTGACCAGGCTCAGGGGTCCCCGGACGGGGTGTCCGTATAGTAGTTCGAATGGGCTGAACCCCAGTGACTTTTGGGGAACTTCCCGGTACGCGAACAGGAGGCAAGGGAGGAGGACGTCCCATCTTCGGCACAGGGGCTCCTCGAGGCCCAGGATCATCCCCTTCAGGGTTCGGTTGAAGCGTTCCACCAGGCCGTTGCCCTGGGGGTGGTAGGGGGTCGTGAACTTATATGTTACTCCGCACTGCTGCCACAGGGACTTCATGTAGCGGGATATGAAGTTAGTGCCGCGATCACTCACAACCTCGCGAGGGAATCCGACACGGGAGAAGATCCCCATGAGAGCCCGGCCCACCACAGGAGCCGTCACGGAGGGACCCCAGACGCTCGGTAGGGGAGGCGCCTGCTCCCCAGGAGCCTGGAGGCCGATTGAGTCCTCCCGGGGAAGGCGACCCGAGGTGTGACTGGGCTGGCACCCCTGGGTCTGGCTCGAGGGTTCCCGCTCCCTTGGTTGGGCATGCGTGGTAGGGTGTTGAGTCTGTCAGGTCTCTGGCCGGCCCGTGGATCGGGGGTGGCTGGGGCGGCCGGAGTCGGGGATGTCGTGTCTTGAGGGTGGTTGCAGGTTGGCGGGATGATGGAGAGGGCAACGCCGTGAGGCCGGTCTCACAGCCGTCGAGCAGTTACGGCTACAAGGGGAACTCGAGGAAAAGAGACGCCAAAGAGAGCACGACGAAAAGAAACTCCAGCTGGAACATGAACGCAGCCTGAAAGAGATCGAGTTGAGGGCTAAAAGCGAAGAGTCACGACCTTCCGAGAATCTACCATCCGCTCCCACCGGGGAAACCAAAGTTCACATCCCCAAGGATGTGGTCAAGGAGTATTATAAGAACGATGATATCCAGCAGTGGTTTAAAGCCTACGAAGTCGCCATGACCTCTCACCGAGTCCCGCAGAAGGATTGGGGGGCTGGCCTATGGGGCCGGTTCTTAAGCGAAGGAAGGGACACTCTGCTCCATCTGCCCTCCGCGGTCATGAACTCCTACAGCCACATGAAGGAAGCCCTCGTGGGCCGGTACGGACTCACCCCCGAAATGTACCGACAACGGTTCCGAGATTGCAAAAAGATACCGGGCACCACGTGGGTCGAATACGTGAACTTTTACAGCCGAGCTCTGGACGGGTGGATCAAGGGCAGCAAGGTCTCCACCTTCGAAGAACTGTTCGATCTGATCGCCTGGGAACATTTAGCGGCCAATTGCTTTATTGAACTGCGCCAGCATCTCCTAGACAGTAAACTCACCGACCCTCGGAAGCTGGCCGCTGAGGCTGATCGTTGGGTGAACACCCGGGCCACCCGGGGCCCCGTGGGGGACTACGGCCGCAACAGTCAGGGTCCCCCCCGCCAGAGGGGCGGAGGGAACCACGGCCGACCAAGAGACTTTGCCGGGGGGTCCTCCACCAGCCCCCCCAGCAGCCCACCAGCGGCGGGTTCGGCCCAGTCTCCAGCCAGCACCGGAGCCCCAGGACGACCAGGTCCACGAGCTAGGATCACCTGCTTCCGCTGCCAGCAGCCCGGACACTACGCCAATGACCCCCAGTGTCCCCAGTATCAGCGAACCACAACGACCAACCCCACGACCCGGCAGATGGCCTCCGTGGCTCTGGGGGAAGAAATGGAAGACTCCGAGGAATGGGAACCGGCGGCCATGGCCCTGGTCTCCCTTGGGGACCGAGAAATGGTCCCCGGGACACCCTTGCCCGCCAACACCGAGAAATACCGACAGCAGGTGACTATCAACGGCCACCGAGTCGAGGGCCTTCGCGACACCGGGGCGAGTGTCACCGCGGTCCACCGCAGCCTAATTTCCGAAGACCAGATCCTAGCAGGGGCCCTCTGTCCGGTCGTATCCTCCGACAATTCTGAGAGCATCTGCCAGATGGCCCTGGTGCCCTTCGAGTGGGGAGGGGTCTCCGGAGAACTGAAGGTAGCGGTCCGGACCTCGCAGCCCGTAGACTGCCTCCTGGGCAACGACCTGGAAAATTCCCCGTGGAGGCAGGTAGAATGAAGAGCCCACCTAGAGATGATGGGCCTACCGGAATGGGTCTGCGCCACCACGCGCTCCATGACCGCACGAGTGGCCCCCTCCAAGGGCGGGGAAGCCCTCTTACCGAACACTTTCCCCGAGAACAGGGACCCCCTACCAGAAGCGGACAACCCTTCTCCCGAGGAAGAAGGAGACACTAACCCAGGGGAAGGACCGAAACCTTCCGCCCCAGAGGCCCCGATGGAACCCGAAGAACTGCCCGAGTTGGCCCAGTGGCACTGCGAAGGGGGGCCCTCCCGCGAAGAGTTCTGCCAGGAACAGACCACTTGCCCCTCCCTCGAGGGACTTAGACAACAAGCCGAAGCCCAGGTCGCCGGTGATCAATCCGGAACCCATTGGGTTTATTGGGACAATGGCCTCCTCTACAGCGAGCAAAAGTCCGCCGAGCTAGGCGCAGCACGAGTACTGGTGGTACCCCTGCGGTTCCGGAGCCTCCTCCTGGGCCTAGCCCACGATGTACCCTTGGCAGGACACTTAGGCCAAGACAAGACATACCAGCGATTGGTGACCCACTTCTATTGGCCCAAGATGCGAGCGAATGTAGAAACACACTGCAAGTCCTGCCTCACGTGCCAGGGCAGTGGGAAGAGTGGCGGAAAACGCAAAGCTCCCTTACAACCGTTCCCCGTTGTAAGTACCCCGTTCGAGCGGGTCGGCATCGACATCGTGGGACCCCTGGATCCGAAGACCGCCCAGGGCCACAGATTCATCCTCGTCCTGGTGGACCATGCCACCCGCTACCCCGAGGCCATCCCCCTCCGCACCGTGACGGCTCCCGTGGTGGGCCGGGCTCTCATGGGGATCTTCTCCCGGGTCGGATTTCCCCGCGAGGTTGTGTGATCGCGGCACGAACTTTATATCCCGCTACATGAAGTCCCTGTGGCAGCAGTGCGGAGTCACGTATAAATTCACGACCCCCTACCACCCCCAGGGCAACGGACTGGTGGAACGCTTCAACCGAACTCTGAAGGGAATGATCCTGGGCCTCGAAGAGCCCCTGCGCCGGAAATGGGACGTCCTCCTCCCTTGCCTCCTGTTCGCGTACCGGGAGGTTCCCCAAAAGTCTTTGGGGTTCAGCCCCTTCGAACTGCTGTACGGACATCCCGTTCGAGGACCCCTAAGCCTGGTCAAGGAGGGCTGGGAGACAAGCCCCCGGGGGACACCCCCAGATGTGTTCCGCTACATCCTGGCGCTACACAACCAGACGAGGAAGTTTAGGGAACTTGCAGAAGCTAACCTCGAGGCCAGCCAAGAAGAAATGAAGCGCTGGTATGACCAGAACGCAACCTTGGTCGAGTTCCAGCCGGGCCAGCAGGTTTGGGTCATGGCTCCGGTGAGACCCTGCGCCCTACAAGACAAATGGACTGGTCCATTCAAGGTGGTCGAACGGAAGAGCCAGGTCACGTATCTGGTCGACGTACAATCCCCACGGAACCCCCTCCGGGTCCTCCACGTAAACCGTCTCAAGCCCCACTTCGTAAGGACAGAACTGAGTTTGCTACTGGCCACCGATGAGGGGGCAGAAGAGGACACTGAACCCCTGCCCGATCTCCTGTGCACAAAAGAACTGGACGGTTCCGTGGAGGGTGTGAAACTGTCGGACACCCTCACTCCCCAGCAGACCGACGACTGCCGCCAGCTGCTCGGACAATTCGCAGACCTTTTCGCCCTCATTCCAAGGGTGACCGACTGGTGTGTCCACGACGTGGACACCGGCGACTGCCCGCCTGTGAGACACCGAGCCTACCGGGTGCCTGACCGGGTCCGCACCTGCATCAAGACCGAGGTACAGAAAATGCTCAACCTAGGGGTCATCGAGCCCTCCGACAGCCCCTGGGCCAGCCCGGTGGTTCTGGTCCCGAAGGCTGCCTCCCCAGGGGTCGCCCCCGAACTAAGATTCTGTGTAGACTATCGGGGGCTCAATGCGGTCACCCGCGCAGACGCTCACCCTCTTCCCCGAGCCGACGAGCTCATCGACCGCCTGGGGGCCGCCCAGTTCCTCAGCACTTTCGAACTGACCTGCGGTTACTGGCAGATCGCTCTCACGGAAGGGGCGAAAGAGCGCTCTGCCTTCTCCACGCCAGATGGCCACTACCGCTTCAGGGTCATGCCGTTCGGGATGAAAAACGCCCCAGCCACGTTCCAGCGGTTGGTGAACAAGGTCCTGGCCGGACTCGAGGAGTACAGCGCGGCGTACCTTGACGACATCGCCGTATTCAGCTCTCAATGGCACGAGCATCTCCAGCACCTCCGACAAGTACTAATGGCCCTGCGCCAAGCGGGCCTGACAGTGAAGGCCAGCAAATGCCAGCTCGGACAAGGCTCCGTGGTCTACCTGGGGCATCAGGTGGGCAGCGGCCAGGTCACCCCCCTCCAGCCGAAGATCGATGCCATCAAGTCCTGGGAGCCCCCCACCACGCAGACAGAGGTTCGGGCCTTCCTGGGCCTTACGGGGTACTACCGGAGGTTCATTAAAAATTATGGTAGTATCGCAGGGCCCCTCACAGAGTTGACCTCCAAAAAGCTTCAGCAGAAGGTGCAGTGGACCCCCCAGTGCCAGCAGGCGTTCGACGCCTTGAAAACCGCCATGTGCACCGCTCCCGTACTCAAGGCCCCCGACTACTCCCGAGAGTTCGTGGTCCAGACCGACGCATCCGAACATGGCATCGGGGCCGTGCTCTCGCAGTTCGACGACAAGGGCATTGATCAGCCCATCGCCTTCATTAGCCGAAGGCTGCTGCCGAGAGAGCAGCGTTGGAGCACTATAGAGCGAGAGGCCTTTGCCGTAGGCTGGGCCCTCAAGAAACTGCGGCCCTACTTGTTCGGAACCCATTTTCGAGTACAGACGGACCACCGGCCCTTGCAGTGGCTAATGCGGATGAGGGGGGAGAACCCCAAGCTACTACGATGGTCCATCTCTCTCCAAGGGATGGATTTCACTGTCGAACATCGCCCCGGGACGGATCATGCCAACGCCGACGGCCTGTCCCGGTTCTTCCGCTTCGGCGAGGAGAACCCCCCAGTGGATGGGTAGTTCTCCACGCCTTTCAGCTGGGGGGGACGCGTGTGAGACCGGCCTCACGGCGTTGCCCTCTCCATCATCCCGCCAACCTGCAACCACCCTCAAGACACGACATCCCCGACTCCGGCCGCCCCAGCCACCCCCGATCCACGGGCCGGCCAGAGACCTGACAGACTCAACACCCTACCACGCATGCCCAACCAAGGGAGCGGGAACCCTCGAGCCAGACCCAGGGGCGCCAGCCCAGTCACACCTCGGGTCGCCTTCCCCGGGAGGACTCAATCGGCCTCCAGGCCCCTGGGGAGCAGGCGCCTCCCCTACCGAGCATCTGGGGTCCCTCCCAGACCCACCTGAAAAGACCAAAGAAGTGAGCGGCAGGAAATCCCGCCGAACCCCCTCTGCGAGCACTCCGGACTTCAAAGGACCAGCGGAGTATAACAAGGGGTGCCGGAGGAACAAGGATAGAGAAGACCTGGAACCATCTGAGCCTGCTGACGCTGTCGCGGCTCCTGAACGCTGAAGTCACCTGGGCCTGCTGAGTGACTCGCGGCCTCTTGCTATTGAACCATCTGAGCCCTGCGGACGAGGTCGCGGCTCCCGAACACTGATCCACCTAGGCCTGCTGAGTGACTCGCGGCCCCCCAGCTATTGAACCATCTGAGCCCTGCGGACGGAATCGCGGCTCCTGAACTCCGACCACCTGTGCCTGCTGAGAGACTCGCGGCGCTCCCCTTGAGAACGACTCGATAAGAGATCGCCCAGAGACACGACACCCTCCAGCTCGAGGATTGTGAGCTTCCGCAGGGTATTTCGCAGAGACACTATCTTGAAAGACTGTCCCGCTACCCCCATTCCCCACGACTGATTTGTGGTACGTTGTGCCACCGCTGTACTAATTGCCTTTTGGGTCATAAAGATCCCTGAACCCATTGATAAAAGAACTTATCGTCCTACAAAGAATACGTGTGGTGTCCCTCTGTTCACGGTGCAGATCAGGGTGTGCGCGCCTGGTTCGGCTTACTTGGGAGAGGTGGGAGGAAGGGGTGGGCAAGACGAGTATCGAACCCCCTCCCGGCGGCGCCTTTCCAACAACGGCTAACTTTTTCTCGGCCAGTTTTAGTTCTCCCTCGATTTTCAGCTTGGCCAGTTCAAGTTCGTGGTTGCGGCCTCTCTCTCGGTCTGCTAGTTCCTCGGGGGACAGGTTCCCCTCTGGCCCGCTGTTTCTCACCGGGATGCTTTGTGGTTCATGGGCGGAGTCTCCTTCCGTTTGGGTCGGGGGCGCCCCCTTCTCGACCCAGGTCTTCAATGCTTTTTGGAGGTCTTCCTTTGTGCTTAATCCGGTGGTAGTGATTCCAAGGTCTTTGCAAAATTGTTTTAATTCTCTATGCGTATAATGGTCCAATTGATCTTCTCGGAACGTCGAGCTCATTTCGGTACCTGCGGCACCCAGGGAGGTTTCTCCTTCCATCTCTGTTTGGTAGTGCGTCAGTCGTTCACTGCACGCTCTCTTTCGGTGTCGGCTCGGATCCCGTCGTCTGCCACCAAATGTTGGAAAGGCGTTCGCCGGAGGGGGGTTCGATATACGTCCTGCCCACCCCTTTGACCCACCTCTCCCAAGTAGGCCGAACCAGGCGCGCACACCCTGAGCTTACACTACGAACAGAGTGACACCACACGTATTCTTTGTAGGACGATAGGTTATTTTATCGAAGGTTTCAAGGGATCTTTATGATCCAAGGTGTAAGGAGTACATCAGCGGTACAAGAGACACAAATCGGTGGTAGGGGAATGGGGGTAGCGGGACAGTCTTTGAAGGTAGTGTCTCTGCAAAGTACCCTACGGATAGCTCACAATCCTCGAGCTGGAGGGTGTTGTTTCTCTGGGCGATCTCTTGCCAATTAGTTCTCAAGGGGAGAGCCGCGAGTCACTCAGCAGGCACAGGTAGTCGGAGTTCGGGAGCCGCGATCTTATCAGCAGGGCTCGGCTGGTTCGGAGGTCGGGGGCCGCGAGTCACTCAGCAGGCCCAGGTGGTTCGGAGTTCGGGAGCCGCGATCTCGTCAGCAGGGCTCAGATGGTTCAATGGCTGGGGGCCGCGAGTCACTCAGCAGGCCCAGGTGCTTCGGTGTTCGGGAGCCGCGACAGCGTCAGCAGGCTTCGATGGTTCCAGGTCTTCTCTGCCATTCGTTCCTCTGGCACCCCTTATTATACTCCCCCTGCCCTTTGAAGTCCGGAGTCCTCGCAGAGAGGGGCCTTGGGTGACGGAGGGGGTTCGGCGGGATTTCCTGCCGCTCGTTTCTTTGGTCTTTTCAGGTGGGTCTGGGAGGGACCCCAGACGCTCGGCAGGCGAGGCGCCTGCTTCCCAGGAGCCTGGTGGCCGATCGAGTCCTCCCGGGGGAAGGCGACCCGAGGTGTGACTGGGCTGGCGCCTCTTGGTCTGGCTCGGGGGTTCCCGCTCCCTCGGTCGGACATGCGTGGTAGGGTGTCGAGTCTGTCGGGGACTCTGGCCGGCCCTTGGGTCTGTGTGACTGGGACGGCCGGAGTCGGAGATGCTGTGTCTTGAGGGTGGTTGCAGGTTGGCTGGATGATCGGGAGGGCATACGCCGTGAGGCCGGTCTCACAGACACTGTCTGCCACCGCACCCTAGTGCAGCGCCTCAGCAACGTCGGAATCCAGGAGAAGGCACTGGAATGGATCATCTCCTTCCTCGACGGAAGAACACAGAGAGTCCGCCTACCACCGTACAAGTCAGAGGCCACCAGAGTCATCTGCGGCGTCCCCCAAGGATCATCACTGAGCCCCACCCTCTTCAACGTCTACATGAGCCCCCTTGCGGCCATCGCACGCCATCACAACCTCAACATCATCTCCTACGCAGACGACACCCAGCTGATCCTCTCCCTGACCAACGACCCCGCCGCCGCCAGAGCCAACCTCCACGAAGGGATGAAAGACGTAGCCAAGTGGATGATGACCAGCCGCCTGAAACTGAACTCAGATAAGACGGAAGTCCTCATCCTGGGCTCCTCGCCCTCCGCCTGGGATGAGTCCTGGTGGCTCCCCGCCCTGGGCACCGCACCCAAACCGACAGACCACGCACAAAACCTGGGCTTCATCCTGGACTCCTCCCTCTCCATGACCAGACAAGTCAACGCCGTCTCCTCGTCCTGCTTCAACATCCTGCGCATGCTACGGAAGATCTTCCGGTGGATCCCCACCGAGACCAGGAAGACGGTCACCCAGGCCCTTGTCACCAGCCGACTGGACTACGGCAACGCCCTCTACGCCGGAACCACCGCCAAGCTCCAGAAGAGACTCCAGCGGATACAGAACGCCTCAGCCAGACTCATCTTCGACATCCCCTGAAGCAGCCACATCTCCGGACATCTGAGAGACCTACACTGGCTCCCCGTCAACAAGAGAATCACCTTCCGTCTCCTCACCCACGCACACAAAGCCCTACACGACCAAGGCCCGAGCTACCTCAACAACCGCCTCAACTTCTACGCCCCCAAAGCCATCTCCGATCAACCAGCCACGCCCTCGCCGCCGTCCCCCGCATCCGAAGAGCGACAACAGGAGGAAGGTCCTTCTCCTACCTGGCCGCCAAGTCCTGGAACTCCCTCCCGACCGACCTGCGCCTGACCCAAGACCACCTCTCCTTCAGGAAGAAGCTCAAGACCTGGCTGTTCGAGCAGTAGCGGCACCCCCCCCCCCAAGCGCCTTGAGACCCTCCGGGTGAGTAGTGCGCTTTATAAATGGCTTGATTGATTGATTGATTGACGCAGACGCCGCAGAAGGTCAGAATAACACCCAGGGGCAAAGGGGGGGGGCAGGGCAGGACACATAACCCCCACACAAGTCACAAATTACACATGCCCTGGACATACCTGACCTGCAGGACCTGGTCACCTCGAGGGGGTGGGGGCGTGTCCAGCAACGCAAGCGTCCGCCACAACGGAAGTGGATGTTGACGCGAACCGGCAACACAACAATACCGGTACGTACCGTCCCCAGGCCTTAAGAGCGTGGGTATGGGCCGTACCACGCCCACCACTACGTCACCCCAACAATGGCGGTACGGCCCGTACCCACGTACTAAAGGCCTGGGGACGGGCCGTACCAGCATTGTTGGGGTGATGTAGGGGTACGCGTGGTACGACCCGTACCCACGCTCTGAAGGGCTGGGGTGGTACGTACCCCTACGGCACCCCATTGGGGGTCTGCACCGTACCCAGGCCCTCAGAGCGTTGGTACGGGTCGTACCACGCGTACCCCCACATAACCCCAACAATGCTGGTACGGCCCGTACCCAGGCCATTAGAACGTGGGTACGGGCCGTACCGCCATTGTCGGGGTGACTTAGTGGTGGGCGTGGTACGACTCGTACCCACGCTCTTAAGGCCTGGGTACGGTACGTACCCAGGCCTGCAAACCGTGGGTACGGGAATGTACGGAGCGTACCCCCACCCGTGTATGAATGGAGCGTACTCACACCCCACCAGTGTATGTACGGAGCGTACCCACACCCGTGTATGAATGGAGCGCACCCCCACCCGTGTATGTACGGACCGTACCCCCACCCGTGTATGCATGGAGCGTACCCACACCCCACCAGTGTATGTACGGAGCGTACCCACACCCGTGTATGAATGGAGCCTACCCACATCCCACCAGTGTATGTACGGAGCGTACCCACACCCGTGTATGAATGGAGTGTACCCACACCCCACCAGTGTATGTACGGAGCGCACCCCCATCCGTGTATGAATGGAGCGTACCCCCACCCCACCAGTGTATGTACGGACCGCACCCCCACCCCACCAGTGTATGTACGGACCGTACCCCCACCCGTGTATGCATGGAGCGTACCCCCACCCCACCAGTGTATGTACGGACTGTACCGCCACCCCACCAGTGTATGTACGGACCGTTCCCCCACCCATGTATGAATGGAGCGTACCCACACCCCACCAGTGTATACACGGAGCGTACCCACACCCGTGTATGAATGGAGCGCACCCACACACGTGTATGATTGGAGCGTACCCACACCCGTGTATGTCCCGACCGTACATGCCCAGACATAGGAGGGGTGTGTGCAGAGTACTCCCAGCAGTGCCCAGATGTTGGACCCGGCCTCGTAGAAAGGCCCTCCGTGCCCCCGCACCACCGAAACCTGGTGCCTGCAGCCCAAGCACGCGGCCCAGCCGACCTTTCCCACCAGGACACCTGCACCAACCCCGGACATCCCCGTCCATGGCCTCCCTCCTTTCGGCCACCCCGGGCCCGCGTGCCCACTCCCGGCAACAAGATGGCCGCCCGGCCCCAGCGCGACCCGGGCCTCGAGGCGCCACTCTGGCTGGAGGACATCACGCTTCCAGGGGATGAGAGAGGGAGGAGCAGTTTCTATCGGACCTCTGAACTCCCCTGGGACGATGGGTTTCGATCGGCCCTCCGGCCTCCCTGCGGGCTGGCTCCGTGCCTGCTGGGTGTCTGGGACTCCTCCCGACCCGGCCCTGAAAGGATCAAAGGACAATAGCAGGAAACCCCGACAAGCGGCCCCCAGGTGACAAGACCCCTGCCTGCGCAGACTCCGGACATCAAAGCGGGGTCGACCTATAACAAGGGGTGCTCTGAGACTGTCCGGCAGATTCGACGCTGGAACAACGAGAGCCTGCTGACGTGGTCGCGGCTCCTGGAACTGGAACCTACCTGAGCCCTGCTGAGTGACTCGCGGCTCCCTGAAGATCGTAAGACCTCCGAACTTGTACCTGAGCCCTGCTGAGTGACTCGCGGCTCCCTGAAGATCGTAAGACCTCCGAACTTGTACCTGAGCCCCGCTGAGTGACTCGCGGCTCCCTAAAGATCGTAAGACCTCCGAACTTGTACTTGAGCCCCGCTGAGTGACTCGCGGCTCCCTGAAGATCGTAAGACCTCCGAACTTGTACCTGAGCCCTGCTGAGTGACTCGCGGCTCCCCCAGACTCTCACGGTCCCGCCGGACCCCGACTCCGACCACGTATCCCCCAGCTCGAGGATTGTGAGCTGTGCGCCGGATACGTCCCTGCTTTTGAACCGTTACCGGAGACTGTCCCGCTACCCCCTACCTTTCCGAGACTCTTGAGCCCGTGCTCACCCTGTACATATTTGCAGTGATACCTATTTGATAAAGCTTGTTTCTGAAGATACCCAGTGTGGTCTCTCTGTGTCGTGTGGTGCCAGAAGTACGATCCTAGTTGCGAGATTCCTCCCCCTGGGGAATCTCTCGCCAGTGCCCGGCTACAATACAACACGGGTGGGACTCAGGGAAGTCAGGACCCCTTTCCGGGCTCCTCTGAGGTCACCGTCTAACATTGGTGGCAAGCGACGGGATTCGGGCCCATCACCTAGAGATCGTACAGTGAACAACGGATGCACGACCAACAGAGATGGCAGAAGGAAGCGCCATGAGCTCCGCAGAAACCAACGCCAACAGAGTGTTCCAGGTGGAGCATCTGGAAGAATACACACACAAAGAGCTAAAACAATTTTGCAAAGAACTTAAAATAGCTACCACTGGCCTCAACACTAAGGAAGACTTGCAGAAAGCACTGAAAACTTGGGTGGAGACCGGGGCATCCCGCCCGGAAGGCACGGGGGAGCGCCCCGACGAAGCCGAACCCCCTCCAAGTGAAAGCAGCGACAATCAGGTGCAAGGCATTGTACCAGACGGGGGCCTATCCCCGGGAGAACTCGCGGACAGAGAGAGACGCCGCAGTCATGAACTCGAGTTAGCTAAACTCAAAATCGAGGGCGAATTGAAGTTAGCGGAGAAAAAGCTAGCGGTAGAGCAAATGCGCGTACAAGGCGAACTGGAAGAAAAGAAGCTCCAACGGGAGCACGAAGGAAGAAAGCTCCAACTAGAGCACGAACGCAGCTTAAAAGAACTCGAGCTCAAGGCCCGAAATGAGGACGGGAGGCCCTCGGGGAACCGAGAGACGGCCCCCCCAGCGGAACAGAAGGTCCACATCCCCAAGGATGTGGTCAAAGAATATTATAAAAACGATGACATTCAGCAATGGTTTCGGGCCTACGAGGTCGCCATGACCTCCCATCGGATTCCACAGAAGGACTGGGGGGCGGGGTTGTGGGGGCGGTTTCTGAGCGAAGGAAGGGACACCCTGCTCGACCTACCCCCCTCCCTGCAGACCTCCTACAGCCACATGAAAGAGGCTCTCCTCACAAGATACGGCCTCACCCCAGAAATGTACCGCCAACGGTTCCGGGACTGCCGGAAGATCCCGGGCACCACCTGGGTGGAGTATGTAAACTTTTTTAGTCGGGCCTTCGATGGGTGGGTCAAGGGCAGCAAGGTCACCACCCTTGCCGAACTCACTGACCTCATGTTATGGGAACATCTGGCTGCGAACTGCTTCATAGAGCTTCGTCAACATCTGCTGGATAGCAAGCTCACAGATCCCCGGAAGCTGGCTGTGGAGGCCGACCGCTGGACCAACACCCGGGTCTCCCGGGGCATGGTAGGAGAGTACCCCCGAACCAGTCAGGGACCACCCCGCCAGAGAGGGGGAGGGAACCAGGGAGGGCCGACAGAGTCCCAGCCTAGCCCCCCGAAGACACCACCTCCACCTTTCCCGGCGCCCCCCCCACCAGTAACAGGGCCCCCTGGGAGACGAGGACACCGGGTGACCGTTACATGTTTTCGTTGCCAGAAACCCGGGCACTACGCCAATGACCCAGAGTGCCCCATGGCCACCCAAGTCACCCCTGCGAGACAGATAGCCAACGTAGCCCTGGGGGAGGAGGTTGAGGAAGCCGAGGAGTGGGAACCCGCCGCTATGGCCCTAGTATCCCTGGGAGATAGGGAAATGATCCCTGGTAGCCTCCTACCGTCCAACACACAGAAATATGGGCAGCTCATCAAGATCAATGGCCACCAGGTAGAGGCCCTGCGGGACACCGGGGCCAGTATCACCGGTGTCCTCAGGCACCTAGTTCCCGAGGAGCAGATCCTCCCCAATGTCTTTTGCCCCGTAATCTCTGCAGACAATAGGGAAAGTATGTGTCAGGTAGCCCTGGTGCCATTTGAGTGGGGAGGGGTGATAGGTAAACTCAAGGTGGCCGTAAGAACCTCCCAGCCGGTCGACTGCCTCTTAGGGAACGACCTGGAGAGTTCTCCCTGGAAGCACGTCGAGCGCAAGGCCCACCTAGGAATGATGGGACTCCCCGAATGGTGTGTGCCACCACCCGATCTATGACCGCCCGACTCACTCCCCGGAGAGAAGTCGAGAGCACCCCGGTCGAAGAAGCCCGTACCGTCCCCGCCGAGGGTCCTCCCGTTCCCCCATCAGAAGGGTCCGTCGCCAGCGACGAACCCGCACCATCCGACCCCGCCCCGGTCCCCGAGTTGGGGGATCTACCCGAGTTGGCCCATTGGCGCCACGAGGGCGGACCCACCCGGGAAGAATTTTGCCGGGAGCAAGCCACCTGTCCTTCCCTGGTCGGGCTGCGGCGCCAGGCCGAGGGCCAAGCCGCAGGTGACCAGACCGGAACGCACCGAATCTATTGGGAAAATAACATCCTGTATAGTGAGCAGAAATCAGTGGAGCTGGGATCCGGACGGGTGCTGGTGGTACCCCCCCGCTTCCGGGATTTCCTCCTGGGCTTAGCCCACGATGTCCCCCTCGCCGGTCACCTGGGTCAGGACAAGACCTACAGCCGTCTCGTGACCCATTTTTATTGGCCTAAGATGAAAGCAGCGGTAGAGGCACACTGCAAGTCCTGCCCCACGTGCCAAGCCAGTGGGAAGAGTGGGGGGAAGCGCAAGGCTCCCCTCCAACCCTTCCCGGTCGTCAGTACCCCCTTCGAACGAGTCGGAATCGACATCGTGGGGCCACTGGACCCCCCCACCTCCCAAGGTCACCGCTTCATCTTGGTCCTAGTAGACCACGCCACCCGCTATCCAGAGGCTATTCCCCTGCGCACCATTACGGCCCCCGTGGTGGGCCGGGCCCTGATGGGGATCTTTTCCAGGGTGGGTTTCCCCCGCGAGGTCGTGAGCGATCGCGGCACTAATTTTATATCAAGGTATATGACGTCCCTGTGGCAACAATGTGGGGTGTCCTATAAGTTCACCACCCCGTACCATCCCCAAGGGAACGGCCTAGTAGAGAGGTTTAATAGGACTTTGAAAGGGATGATCGCTGGCCTAGAAGAGCCCCTCCGGCGTAAGTGGGACGTCCTGCTCCCCTGCCTCTTGTTCGCTTACCGGGAGGTCCCCCAGAAGTCCTTAGGGTTCAGCCCGTTTGAATTACTCTATGGGCACCCCGTCCGAGGTCCCCTCAGTTTGGTTAAGGAAGGGTGGGAGGCAGCACCCCAGACCACCCCCCGAGATGTGTTCCAATATGTCCTGGCCCTCTGGAACCAGACCAGGAGGTTCCGAGAACTGGCCGAAGCCAACCTGGAAGCGAGTCAAGAAGAAATGAAGCGCTGGTACGACCAGAATGCTACTCTGGTCGAGTTCCAGCCGGGCCAGCAGGTGTGGGTCATGGCCCCCGTGAAGCCTGGCGCTCTCCAGGACCGATGGACTGGGCCCTACAAAGTGGTTGAGAGGAAGAGCCAAGTCACCTACTTGGTGGACGTCCAGTCGCCTCGGGATCCCCTCCGGGTCCTGCACGTGAACCGCCTCAAGCCTCACTTCGTGCGGACAGAACTGAGCCTCCTGCTGGCCACCGATGACGGGGCCGAAGATGAGTCGGATCCCCTCCCGGACCTCCTGTGTGTCAAGGAGCAGGATGGCTCCGTGGAGGGAGTGAACCTCTCCCCAGCCCTCACTGCCCAGCAACAAGCGGACTGCCGCCAACTCCTCAGACAATTTTCTGACCTCTTCTCCCTGACCCCCCGGGTCACCAACTGGTGTGTTCACGATGTGGACACCGGGGACAGCCCGCCGGTGAGACACCGAGCCTACCGGGTTCCTGACCGGGTCCGGTCCTGTATTCAAGCCGAAGTCTCGAAGATGTTGACCATGGGGGTGATCGAGCCCTCTGACAGTCCCTGGGCCAGCCCCGTGGTCCTGGTTCCGAAGGCAGCAGCCCCCGGTGTCGCCCCCGAGCTCCGGTTCTGCGTGGATTACCGGGGGCTCAATGACGTTACCCGAGCCGATGCCCACCCCATTCCACGAGCCGACGAGCTCATTGACCGACTAGGGGCCGCCCGGTTCCTCAGCACTTTCGACCTCACCTGCGGCTACTGGCAGATTGCGCTCACCGAGGGGGCCAAGGAGAGGTCTGCGTTCTCCACCCCCGATGGGCACTACTGCTTCCGCGTGATGCCCTTCGGGATGAAAAATGCCCCGGCCACTTTCCAGAGACTGGTAAATAGGGTCCTGGCCGGGCTAGAACAGTTCAGCGCGGCCTATCTGGACGACATCGCTGTCTTCAGTTCAGAGTGGAGTGAGCACCTCCAGCACCTCCGGAGAGTGCTAACCGCCCTGCGCCAGGCAGGCCTCACCATAAAAGCCAGCAAGTGCCAGATCGGGCAAGGATCCGTAGTCTACCTGGGGCACCAAGTCGGGAGTGGCCAGGTCGCTCCTCTACAGCCGAAGATCGACGCCATCCTGGCCTGGGACCCACCCATCACCCAAACAGAAGTCCGAGCCTTTCTGGGACTCACGGGCTACTACCGCCGATTCATTCAGGGGTATGGCAGCCTGGTCGGCCCTCTCACGGAACTCACGTCTAAAAAACAGCCAAAGAAGGTGCAATGGACGGCTGCCTGCCAGGAAGCTTTCGATGCTCTAAAAAAGGCCATGTGCACGGCCCCCGTCCTCCAGGCTCCCGACTACACCAAGGAGTTCATAGTCCAGACCGATGCCTCCGAGCATGGCATTGGGGCCGTCCTGTCCCAAGTGAATGATCAAGGCCTAGACCAGCCCGTCGCCTTCCTCAGTCGGCGACTGCTACCCCGAGAACAAAAGTCGAGCACCATAGAGCGCGAAGCCTTTGCCGTGGTCTGGGCACTCAAAAAACTACGACCCTACCTGTTCGGCACTCATTTCAGGGTCCAAACTGACCATCGGCCCTTGCGATGGCTCATGCAGATGCGAGGAGAAAACCCCAAGCTACTGCGGTGGTCAATCTCCCTCCAGGGAATGGACTTCACCGTAGAACACCGCCCTGGTACGGACCACGCCAACGCTGACGGCCTCTCCCGGTTCTTCCGCCTCAGCGAAGAGAACCCCCCAAGCTGATGGGCAGTTCTCTCCGGCTTTCAGCTGGGGGGGACGCGTGTTGGACCCGGCCTCGTAGAAAGGCCCTCCGTGCCCCCGCACCACCGAAACCTGGTGCCTGCAGCCCAAGCACGCGGCCCAGCCGACCTTTCCCACCAGGACACCTGCACCAACCCCGGACATCCCCGTCCATGGCCTCCCTCCTTTCGGCCACCCCGGGCCCGCGTGCCCACTCCCGGCAACAAGATGGCCGCCCGGCCCCAGCGCGACCCGGGCCTCGAGGCGCCACTCCGGCTGGAGGACATCACGCTTCCAGGGGATGAGAGAGGGAGGAGCAGTTTCTATCGCACCTCTGAACTCCCCTGGGACGATGGGTTTCGATCGGCCCTCCGGCCTCCCTGCGGGCTGGCTCCGTGCCTGCTGGGTGTCTGGGACTCCTCCCGACCCGGCCCTGAAAGGATCAAAGGACAATAGCAGGAAACCCCGACAAGCGGCCCCCAGGTGACAAGACCCCTGCCTGCGCAGACTCCGGACATCAAAGCGGGGTCGACCTATAACAAGGGGTGCTCTGAGACTGTCCGGCAGATTCGACGCTGGAACAACGAGAGCCTGCTGACGTGGTCGCGGCTCCTGGAACTGGAACCTACCTGAGCCCTGCTGAGTGACTCGCGGCTCCCTGAAGATCGTAAGACCTCCGAACTTGTACCTGAGCCCTGCTGAGTGACTCGCGGCTCCCTGAAGATCGTAAGACCTCCGAACTTGTACCTGAGCCCCGCTGAGTGACTCGCGGCTCCCTAAAGATCGTAAGACCTCCGAACTTGTACTTGAGCCCCGCTGAGTGACTCGCGGCTCCCTGAAGATCGTAAGACCTCCGAACTTGTACCTGAGCCCTGCTGAGTGACTCGCGGCTCCCCCAGACTCTCACGGTCCCGCCGGACCCCGACTCCGACCACGTATCCCCCAGCTCGAGGATTGTGAGCTGTGCGCCGGATACGTCCCTGCTTTTGAACCGTTACCGGAGACTGTCCCGCTACCCCCTACCTTTCCGAGACTCTTGAGCCCGTGCTCACCCTGTACATATTTGCAGTGATACCTATTTGATAAAGCTTGTTTCTGAAGATACCCAGTGTGGTCTCTCTGTGTCGTGTGGTGCCAGAAGTACGATCCTAGTTGCGAGATTCCTCACCCTGGGGAATCTCTCGCCAGTGCCCGGCTACAATACAACACGGGTGGGACTCAGGGAAGTCAGGACCCCTTTCCGGGCTCCTCTGAGGTCACCGTCTAACACCAGACATAGGAGGGGTGTGTGCCTATCTGTTAGACGGCGACCTCAGAGGAGCCCGGAAAGGGGTCCTGACTACCCTGAGACCCACCCTCGAAGTATCGTAGCCGGGCACTGGCGGGAGACTCCTCAGGGGGAGGAATCTCGTATCTAGGATCGTACCCCTGGCACCACACGACACAGAGACACCACACCGTGCGTTCTTAGGAATCAATCTTTATCAATCAGGTTAGCACTGCAAATATGTACAAGGAGAGCGCGGGCTCAATGAGTCTCAGAAGGGATAGGGGGTAGCGGGACAGTCTCTGGCAAAGGTTCAAGGCAGGGGCGTACCCGGCGCACAGCTCACAATCCTTGAGCTGGGGGATACACTTGTTGTAGGTGGGGTCCGGCGGGACCGTGAGAGTCTGTGGGAGCCGCGAGTCACTCAGCAGGGCTCAGGTACAAGTTCGGAGGTCTTACGATCTTCAGGGAGCCGCGAGTCACTCAGCAGGGCTCATGTACAAGTTCGGAGGTCTTACGATCTTCAGGGAGCCGCGAGTCACTCAGCAGGGCTCAGGTACAAGTTCGGAGGTCTTACGATCTTCAGGGAGCCGCGAGTCACTCAGCAGGGCTCAGGTACAAGTTCGGAGGTCTTACGATCTTCAGGGAGCCGCGACCACGTCAGCAGGGCTCTCGTTGTTCCAGCGTCGAATCTACCGGACAGTCCCAGAGCACCCCTTGTTATAGGTCGACCCCTCTTTGATGTCCGGAGTCTGTGCAGGCAGGGGTCTTGTCACCTGGGGGTCGCTTGTCGGGGTTTCCTGCCATTGTCTTTTGATCCTTTCAGGGCCGGGTCGGGAGGAGTCCCAGACACCCAGCAGGCATGGAGCCAGCCCTCAGGGAGGCCGGAGGGCCGATCGAAACCCATCGTCCCAGGGGAGTTCAGAGGTGCGATAGAAACTGCTCCTCCCTCTCTCATCCCCTGGCAAGCGTGATGTCCTCCAGCCGGAGTGGCGCCTCTAGGCCCGGGTCGCGCTGGGGCCGGGCGGCCATCTTGGTGCATGAAGTGGGCACGCGGGCCCGGGGTGGCCGAAAGGAGAGAGGCCATGGACGAGGATGTCCGGGTCGGGTGCGTGTGTTCTGGTGGGAAGGATCGGTTAGGCCGTGTGCTTGGGGCTGCAGGTACCAGGTTAGGTGGTGCGGGGGCAAGTAGGGCCATGCTACGAGGCCGGGTCCAACACACGTCCCCCCCAGCTGAAAGCCGGAGAGAACTGCCCATCATCTTGGGGGGTTCTCTTCGCTGAGGCGGAAGAACCGGGAGAGGCCGTCAGCGTTGGCGTGGTCCGTACCAGGGCGATGTTCTACGGTGAAATCCATCCCCTGGAGGGAGATTGACCACCGCAGTAGCTTGGGGTTTTCTCCTCGCATCTGCATGAGCCATCGCAAGGGCCGATGGTCGGTTTGGACTTTGAAATGGGTGCCGAACAGGTAGGGGCGTAGCTTCTTGAGTGCCCAGACCACGGCAAAGGCTTCGCGCTCAATGGTGCTCCATCTCTGTTCTCTGGGCAACAGCCGCCGGCTGAGGAAGGCGATGGGCTGGTCTAGGCCTTGGTCATTCATCTGGGACAGGACGGCCCCAATGCCATGCTCGGAGACATCGGTTTGGACTACAAACTCCTTGGAGTAGTCGGGAGCCTGGAGGACGGGGACAGTACATGGCCTTCTTTAGGGCATCGAACGCCTCCTGGCAGGCAGTCGTCCACTGCACCTTCTTTGGCTGTTTTTTGGACGTGAGTTCTGTGAGGGGGCCGACAAGGCTGCCATACCCCCGGATGAATCTTCGGTAGTAGCCAGTGAGGCCCAGAAAGGCTCGGACCTCCGTTTGGGTGGTGGGTGGTTCCCAGGCTAAGATGGCGTCGATCTTCGGCTGTAGAGGGGCGACCTGGCCGCTCCCGACCTGGTGCCCCAGGTAGACTACTGATCCCTGCCCAATCTGGCACTTGCTGGCTTTTACTGTGAGGCCTGCCTGGCGCAGGGCGGTTAGCACCCTCCGGAGGTGCTGGAGGTGCTCACTCCATTCGGAACTGAAAACGGCGATGTCGTCTAGATAGGCCGCGCTGAACTGTTCCAGCCCGGCCAGGACTCTATTCACCAGTCGCTGGAAGGTGGCCGGGGCATTTTTCATTCCGAAGGGCATTACGCGGAAATGGTAGTGCCCATCTGGGGTGGAGAAGGCGGACCGCTCCTTGGCTCCCTCGGTGAGCGCAATCTGCCAGTATCCGCAGGTGAGGTCGAATGTGCTGAGGAACCGGGCTGCCCCGAGTCGGTCAATGAGCTCGTCGGCTCGTGGAATGGGGTGGGCATCGGCTCGGGTGACGTCATTGAGCCCCCGGTAGTCCACGCAGAATCGGAGCTCGGGGGCGACACCGGGGGCCGCTGCCTTCGGGACTAGGACCACGGGGCTGGCCCAGGGACTGTCAGATGGCTCGATCACCCCCAGGGTCAACATCTTCGAGACTTCCGCTTGAATGCAGGACCGGACCCGGTCAGGGACTCGGTATGCTCGGTGTCTCACCGGCGGGCTGTCCCCGGTGTCCACGTCATGGACACACCAGTCGGTGACTCGGGGGATCAGGGAGAAGAGGTTGGAAAATTGTCCTAGGAGCTGGCGGCAGTCCTCTTGTTGCTGGGCAGTGAGGGCTGGGGAGAGGTTCACTTCTTCCACGGAGCCATCCTGCTCCTTGACACACAGGAGGTCCGGGAGGGGATCGAACTCATCTTCGGCCCTGTCATCGGTGGCCAGCAGGAGGCTCAGTTCTGTCCGCACGAAGTGAGGCTTGAGGCGGTTCACGTGAAGGACCCGAAGGGGATTCCGAGGCGACTGGACGTCCACCAAGTATGTGACTTGACTCTTCCGCTCAATCACCTTGTAGGGCCCGGTCCACCTGTCCTGGAGGGCGCCAGGCTTCACAGGGGCCATGACCCATACCTGATGACCCGGCTGCAACTCGACCAGAGTGGCATTCTGGTCGTACCAGCGCTTCATCTCTTCTTGGCTTGCCTCCAGGTTGGCCTCGGCCAGTTCTCGGAACTTCCTGGTCTGGTTCCGGAGGGTCAGAACGTATTGGAACACATCTCGTGGGGTGGTCTGGGGTGCCGCCTCCCACCCTTCCTTAACCAAACTGAGGGGACCTCGGACGGGGTGTCCATAGAGTAACTCAAACGGGCTGAACCCTAGGGACTTCTGGGGGACTTCCCGGTAAGCGAACAAGAGGCAGGGGAGCAGGACGTCCCACTTACGCCGGAGGGGCTCTTCTAGGCCGGTGATCATCCCTTTCAGAGTCCTGTTAAACCTCTCTACTAGGCCGTTCCCTTGGGGATGGTACGGGGTGGTGAACTTATAGGACACTCCACATTGTTGCCACAGGGACGTCATGTACTTCGAGATAAAATTAGTTCCGCGATCGCTCACGACCTCGCGGGGAAAACCCACCCGGGAAAAGATCCCCATCAGGGCCTGGCCCACCACGGGGGCCGTGACGGTGCGTAGGGGGATAGCCTCAGGATAGCAGGTGGCGTGATCCACTAGGACCAGGATGAAACGGTGACCTTGGGAGGTGGGGGGGTCCAGGGGCCCCACGATGTCGATCCCGACTCGTTCGAATGGGGTACTGATGACCGGGAAGGGTTGGAGGGGAGCCTTGCGCTTCCCCCCACTCTTCCCACTAGCTTGGCACGTGGGACAGGACTTGCAGTGGGGTTCTACAGCTGCTCTCATTCTAGGCCAGTAAAAGTGGGTCACGAGACGGCTGTAGGTCTTGTCTTGACCCAGGTGGCCGGCGAGGGGGACGTCGTGGGCTAAGCCCAGGAGGAAGTCTCGGAAGCGTAGGGGTACCACCAGCACCCGGCCGGATCCCAGCTCCACCGACTTCTGCTCACTGTACAAAATGTTATTCTCCCAGTAAACTCGGTGCGTTCCGGTTTGGTCGCCTGCGGCTTGGCCCTCGGCCTGGCGCCGCAGTCCGACCAGGGAAGGACAAGTGGCTTGCTCCCGGCAAAATTCCTCCCGGGTGGGCCCGCCCTCGTGGCGCCATTGGGCCAATTTGGGTAGATCGCCTAACTCGGGGACCGGGGCGGTGTCGGACGGTGAGGGTTCGTCGCTGGCGACTGACCCTTCCGATGGGGGGACGGGAGGACCCTCGGCGGGGACTGTTCTGACTTCTTCGGTCGGGGCGTCTTCGACTTCTCCCAGGGGGGTGAGTCGGGCTGACATAGATCGGGTGGTGGCGCACACCCACTCGGGGAGTCCCATCATTCCTAGGTGGGCCTTGCGCTCGACGTGCTTCCAGGGAGAACTCTCCAGGTCGTTCCCTAAGAGGCAGTCGACCGGCTGGGAGGTTCTTACGGCAACCCTTAGTTTACCTGTCACCCCTCCCCACTCAAACGGCACCAGGGCTACCTGACACATACTCTCTCTATTATCTGCGGAAATTACCGGGCAAAAGACGTTGGGGAGGATCTGCTCCTCGGGGACTAAGTGCCTGAGGACACCGGTGATGCTGGCCCCGGTGTCCCGCAGGGCCTCTATTTGGTGGCCATTGATCTTGACGAGCTGCCCGTATTTCTTTGTGTTGGAGGGCAGGAGGCTACCAGGGACCATCTCTCTATCTCCCAGTGATACTAGGGCCATAGCTGCGGGTTCCCACTCCCCGGTTTCCTCAACCTCCTCCCCCAGGGCTACGTTGGCTATCTGTCTCGCAGGGGTTGCCGCAGGGGGGACTTGGGTGGCCATGGGGCACTCCGGGTCATTGGCGTAGTGCCCGGGCTTCTGGCAACGGAAACAAGTGACGGTTACCCGGTGTCCCCGTCTCCCGGGGGGCCCGGTTACTGGTGGGGGGGGGCGCTGGGAAAGGGGGAGGTAGGGTCTTTGGGGGGCTAGGCTGGGACTCTCTCTGTCCTCCCTGGTTCCCTCCTCCTCTCTGGCGGGGTGGTCCCTGACTGGCTCGGGGGTATTCTCCTACCATGCCCCGGGGGACCCGGGTGTTGGTCCAGCGGTCTGCTTCCACAGCCAGCTTCCTGGGATCGGTGAGTTTGCTGTCGAGCAGATGCTGGCGTAGTTCCACAAAGCAGTTCGCAGCCAGGTGTTCCCACAACATGAGGTCGGTGAGTTCCTCAAGGGTGGTGACTTTGCTGCCCTTGATCCACCCATCGAAGGCCCGACTGAAAAAGTTTACATACTCCACCCAGGTGGTGCCCGGGATCTTCCTGCAGTCCCGGAATCGCTGACGGTACATCTCGGGGGTGAGGCCGTACCTTGTGAGTAGAGCCTCTTTCATGTGGCTGTAGGAGGTCTGCAGGGAGATGGGTAGGTCGAGCAGGGTGTCTCTTCCTTCGCTCAGAAACCGTCCCCACAACCCTGCCCCCCAGTCCTTCTGCGGGACCCGATGGGAGGTCATGGCGACCTCGTAGGCCCTGAACCATTGTTGAATGTCATCGTTTTTATAATATTCTTTGACCACGTCCTTGGGGATGTGGACCTTCTGCTCCGCTGGGGAGGCCGCCTCTCGGTTTCCCGGGGGCCTCCCTTCCTCGTTTCTGGCCTTGAGCTCGATTTCCTTCAAGCTGCGTTCGTGCTCTAGTTGGAGCTTCCTTCCTTCGTGCTCCCGTTGGAGCTTCTTCTCTTCTAGTTCGCCTTGTACGCGCATTTGCTCTACTGCTAGCTTTTTTTCCGCTAACTTCAATTCGCCTTCGATTTTGAGTTTGGCTAACTCGAGTTCGTGATTGCGACTTCTCTCTCTGTCCGCGAGTTCTTCCGGGGATAGGCCCCCGTCTGGTACGATGCCTCGCACCTGATTGCTGCTGCTTTCGCCTTGGGGGGGTTCGGCTTCGTCGGGGCGCTCCCCCGTGCCTTCTGGGCGGGAGGCCCCGGCATCCACCCAAGCTTTCAGTGCTTTCTGCAAATCTTCTTTGGTGTTGAGACCGGTGGTAGCGATTTTAAGTTCTTTGCAGAATTGCTTTAGTTCTTTGTGCGTGTATTCTTCTAGTTGTTCCACCTGGAACACCCTGTTGGCGTTGGTTTCTGCGGGGCTCATGGCGCTTCCTTCTGCCATCTTTGTCGGTAGTGCGTCCGTCGTTCATGGTACGATCTCTAGGTTATGGGCCCGAATCCCGTCGCTTGCCACCAATGTTAGACGGCGACCTCAGAGGAGCCCGGAAAGGGGTCCTGACTACCCTGAGACCCACCCTCGAAGTATCGTAGCCGGGCACTGGCGGGAGACTCCTCAGGGGGAGGAATCTCGTATCTAGGATCGTACCCCTGGCACCACACGACACAGAGACACCACACCGTGCGTTCTTAGGAATCAATCTTTATCAATCAGGTTAGCACTGCAAATATGTACAAGGAGAGCGCGGGCTTAATGAGTCTCGGAAGAGATAGGGGGTAGCGGGACAGTCTCTGGCAAACGTTCAAGGCAGGGGCGTACCCGCACAGCTCACAATCCTCGAGCTGGGGGATGCGCTTGTTGTAGGTGGGGTCCGGCGGGACCGTGAGAGTCTGTGGGAGCCGCGAGTCACTCAGCAGGGCTCAGGTACAAGTTCGGAGGTCTTACGATCTTCAGGGAGCCGCGAGTCACTCAGCAGGGCTCATGTACAAGTTCGGAGGTCTTACGATATTCAGGGAGCCGCGAGTCACTCAGCAGGGCTCAGGTACAAGTTCGGAGGTCTTACGATCTTCGGGGAGCCGCGAGTCACTCAGCAGGGCTCAGGTACAAGTTCGGAGGTCTTACGATCTTCAGGGAGCCGCGACCTCATCAGCAGGGCTCTCGTTGTTCCAGCGTCGAATCTACCGGACAGTCCCAGAGCACCCCTTGTTATAGGTCGACCCCTCTTTGATGTCCGGAGTCTGTGCAGGCAGGGGTCTTGTCACCTGGGGGTCGCTTGTCGGGGTTTCCTACCATTGTCTTTTGATCCTTTCAGGGCCGGGTCGGGAGGAGTCCCAGACACCCAGCAGGCATGGAGCCAGCCCTCAGGGAGGCCGGAGGGCCGATCGAAACCCATCGTCCCGGGGGAGTTCAGAGGTGCGATAGAAACTGCTCCTCCCTCTCTCATCCCCTGGCAAGCGTGATGTCCTCCAGCCGGAGTGGCGCCTCTAGGCCCGGGTCGCGCTGGGGCCGGGCGGCCATCTTGGTGCATGAAGTGGGCACGCGGGCCCGGGGTGGCCGAAAGGAGAGAGGCCATGGACGAGGATGTCCGGGTCGGGTGCGTGTGTTCTGGTGGGAAGGATCGGCTAGGCCGTGTGCTTGGGGCTGCAGGTACCAGGTTAGGTGGTGCGGGGGCAAGTAGGGCCATGCTACGAGGCCGGGTCCAACACTATCCCTCCCAGCAGTGCCCAGACACAGGAGGGGTGTGTGCATGGTCCTCCCAGCAGTGCCCAGACACAGGAGGGGTGTGTACCTATCACTCCCAGCAGTGCCCAGACACAGGAGGGGTGTGTGCAGAGTCCTCCCAGCAGTGCCCAGACATAGAAGGGGTGTGTGCAGAGTCCTCCCAGCAGTGCCCAGACATAGGAGGGGTGTGTGCCTATCACTCCTAGCAGTGCCCAGACACAGGAGGGGTGTGTGCAGAGTCCTCCCAGCAGTGCCCAGACATAGGAGGGGTGTGTGCCTATCACTCCCAGCAGTGCCCAGACACAGGAGGGGTGTGTGCAGAGTCCTCCCAGCAGTGCCCAGACATAGGAGGGGTGTGTGCCTATCACTCCCAGCAGTGCCCAGACACAGGAGGGGTGTGTGCATGGTCCTCCCAGCAGTGCCCAGACACAGGAGGGGTGTGTGCCCATCACTCCCAGCAGTGCCCAGACACAAGAGGGGTGTGTGCAGAGTTTTCCCAGCAGTGCCCAGACATAGGAGGGGTGTGTGCCTATCACTCCCAGCAGTGCCCAGACACAGGAGGGGTGTGTGCAGAGTCCTCCCAGCAGTGCCCAGACATAGGAGGGGTGTGTGCCTGTTAGAAAGGGTAGACGGACCGGGAGGGTCGGCCGGGGTCAGGAGGAGAGGTCTCCGGGGAGAGCCGTCTCCAGCGATCGTACAGACAAGTAACTTCCCCCCCACAGACAGATACCACACACGGATAAGGTTCAGTGTTCTTTATAAGCACTTCTTAAGGTACGGTTGAATGGTACAAGGAGGTCTGGACTCAGGGGTCCCCTCGATTCAAGTCTCTCAAAGCAGGGTAAGGGGTAGCGGGACAGTCTGTCTACCAGTCAGGTAGGTCGGATGAGATGATGACTAGCTCACAATCCTCGAGCTTGGTGGTTTCGTTGGTACGGGCCGCGGCAGCGCCAGCAGGTCCCGGTTGAGATGGTCGGTACACGGTCCGCGGCAGCGCCAGCAGGTCCCGGAAAGATGGTCGATGTACGGTCCGCGGCAGCGCCAGCAGGTCCCGGTGAGGATGGTCGATACAACGGGCCGCGGCAGCGCCAGCAGGTCCCGACTAGGATGGATGTTGCAGAAGGCCGCGGCAGCGCCAGCAGGCAGGACGATGGTTCACAAGAGCGGGCTACGGCAGCGCCAGTAGTCCGTCAAGGCTGAGTTCTCTCGGTGTCTCTCGACTCCAGGATACAACTGCCTTCCTGCTCCGGAGCTGCCCCAGTTATAGGACAGGCGCCCTTTGATGTCCGGACCCTCGCACTTGGAGGTCGGAGGGCCCGGGATGAAGGTGTCCAGACACCCAGCAGGGGGTGGAGCCAGCGCCTGGGGGAGCTGGAGGCGATCGGCACCTGGCGGGGGAAGAGCTCTTGACACTTCGTTCTCCCATTGCCCTGCCAAGTGGTCCGCTCACCTCCTGGGTGGAGGGTGGTGCCGGGATGTCGGGGCCGGCCAGGCCCGGGGTTAGGGTCGGGCCGAGGCCACGCGGCCTCGTGGTGCAGGGCCCATGATGGCGGCTTGAACCGGCCGGGGGAGCCGGTGGGGCTGGGCCCCGTGATGAGTAGAGGTCCGAGGGCAGAAGATCCGTCGGGAGACGGGGCACAGGTGCTTTTCGTGGGTTATGCCTGGTGGGTCGGAGCTCGGGCCCTGTCGTGCGGGGAGGGAGCAAGCCCTTCGTGTGGCCTGTCCAACATGCGTCCCCCCCAGCTGAAGGCGGGGAGAGTCACCCATCTCCTTGGGGACTCTCTTCGTCGAGGCGGAAAAAGCGGGACAGGCCATCCGCGTTGGCGTGGTCTTGGCCTGGTCGGTGCTCCACAGTGAAGTCCATTCCCTGCAGGGAAATGGACCAGCGCAAGAGTTTTGGGTTCTCCCCCCGCATCTGCATCAGCCACTGCAGGGGTCGATGGTCGGTTTGTACCCGGAAGTGGGTACCGAAGAGATAGGGCCGGAGCTTTTTGAGGGCCCACACCACTGCGAAGGCCTCCCTCTCGATGGTGCTCCAGCGCTGTTCTCGGGCCAGGAGACGTCGACTGATGAAGGCCACCGGCTGGTCATGACCCTCGGGGTTTAGCGAAAGGACGGCTCCGATGCCGTGGTCGGAGGCGTCGGTCTGTACCACGAATTCCCGACTGTAATCGGGGGCCTGGAGCACAGGGGCGGTGCACAGGGCGGCCTTCAGCTTCTCGAAGGCCGCTTGACAATCGGGGGTCCAGTTAACCCGCCTCGGCTGGTTCTTGGACGTGAGACCCGTGAGGGGGTTCCGGGAGGTCCCCAGGTCGATGAGATAAGTAACGGGGCTTTTGCGCTCGACCACTTTGAAGGGCCCCGTCCACTTATCTTGCAAGGCACATGGTTCGGTGGGGGACATCACCCATACTTGTTGTCCGGGCTCGAACTCAACGGAGGAGGCATTGTGATCATACCACCTCTTCATGTCCTCCTGGCTGGCCTCGAGGTTCGCCTTGGCCATCTCTCTGAAGCGCCGGGTCTGGTTGCGTAGGGCCAGGATGTATTTGAAGACGTCTGGAGGGGTCTTTAGGGGGGCCATCTCCCAACCTTCTTTTACGAGGCTGAGGGGCCCTCGCACAGGGTGCCCGTACAGGAGTTCGAAAGGGCTAAAACCGAGGGACTTCTGGGGAACTTCTCGGTAGGCGAAGAGGAGGCACGGGAGTAGTACATCCCACTGGCGACGGAGGGGCTCTTCCAATCCCCCAATCATCCCTTTGAGAGTGCGGTTAAAACGCTCCACTAGTCCGTTCCCTTGGGGGTGATAGGGGGTCGTGAATCTGTAGGTGACCCCGCATTGTTGCCAGAGGGACTTCATGTATTTGGATATAAAGTTCGTGCCTCGGTCGCTGACGACTTCTCGGGGGAAGCCTACCCGGGAGAAGATCCCCATTAGGGCCCGGCCAACCACCGGAGCTGTCACGGTCCGTAGGGGCACCGCCTCGGGGTAGCGGGTGGCATGGTCCACCAGTACTAAGATGAACCTGTGTCCTTGTGCCGTGCGGGGGTCCAGAGGCCCCACAATGTCTATCCCCACCCTCTCGAACGGGGTGGTGACCACAGGGAAGGGTTGCAGAGGGGCTTTCAGCTTCCGGCCACTCTTCCCGCTGGCTTGGCATGGGGGCAAGATCGGCAGTGGTTCAGGACGTCGTTCCTCATTTTCGGCCAGAAAAAGTGGGTCACTAGGCGGCTGTACGTTTTGTCCTGGCCCAGGTGTCCAGCCAGGGGGACATCGTGGGCCAGGTTGAGCAGAAAGTCTCTGAAGCGGAGAGGTACCACCAGTACTCGACCGGCCCCCAGCTCGGCGATTCTTTGCTCGCTGTATAGCAGGTCGTTATCCCAGTAGACCCAGTGAGTTCCGGTGGAGTCCCCTGCGTTCTGGGCGCTGGCTTGTTGGCGGAGTCCCTCGAGGGAGGGACAGGTCTTTTGTTCCTGGCGGAACTGTTCTTGGGTGGGCCCCCCTTCTTGACGCCACTGAGCCAGGTCAGGGAGGTCCTGGGGTTGCGCGTCCCCTTCGGTCGTCGGGTCTGGGAGGCTGGCCTTGTCGTTGTCTTCTACTGGGGCGACCGGGGGCGGAGGTGCTGGCCATTCCGGTTCTTCTGATCGAGGGACGGCACGGGCGGCCATGGACCGGGTGGTTATGCAAGCCCAGTCCGGGAGGCCCAGCATCCCCAGGTGCTCTCTTCTCTCAACGGTGGCCCACGGGGAACTCTCGAGGTCATTCCCCAGGAGGCAGTCCACGGGGGCATCGTCCCGGACCGTCACCTTCAACAGGCCGGAGACCCCTCCCCATTCGAATGGGACGCAGGCCATTTGACACATACTTTCAGAGTTGTCTGCCGAGCGGACGGGGCAGAGAATGTTCGGCAGGATCTGCTCGGGCTTCACCAGGTGACAGCAGACGGCCGTCACACTGGCGCCTGTGTCGCGCAAGGCCTCGGCTCGCTGTCCATTAATGGTCACCCACTGACCGTATTTCCTGGTGTTAGCGGGTAGGGGAGCCCGCGGGACCATGTCTCTTCCCCCTAAGCACGCCAGGACCATGGCGGCCGGTTCCCACTCTTGCTGGGCCGGCTCATACTCTTCTGGTTCCTCCGATGAGCGCTCTTCCCCCAGGGCGGCGGCAGCTACCTGGCGGGGCTTGGGTGTTTGGTTCTGCGGGCAGCTCGGGTCATTGGCGTAGTGGCCGACTCGCTGGCATCGGTGGCACGTGACGTTGGCTCGGACCCCAGGACGCCACGGGGGGTTGCCCCGGCCGGCCGGAGGCGGGGTGCTGGTCACGGGTGTTGCTGGCAAGGCGTCTCTCCCTCGCCCCTGGCCCCCTCCTCCTCCCCGAGGACGGTGCTGGCCTTGGTTGCTTCTGTTCTGTTCGTGTGGCCCCCTCCGGCCCACTCGGGTGTTTTCCCATCGGTCAGCTTCGGCGGCGAGCTGCCGGGGGTCAGTCAGCTTACTGCCGAGGAGGTGCTGCCTGAGCTCGACGAAACAGTTGTTCGACAGGTGCTCCCATACCATAAGGTTAAAGAGTTGTTCGTAGGTGGTGACATGGCTCCCCTTTATCCAACCCTCGAAGGCACGGCTGAAATAGTTCACGTATTCTACCCAAGTTGTACCTGGGATCCGGGTGCAATCTCTGAACCTCTGGCGGTACATCTCGGGTGTGAGGCCGTAGCGGGTGAGGAGGGCAGCCTTCATGTGGTCGTAGGACGACATTTGGTGATCTGGGAGCTGCAGCAGGGCATCGCGACCCTCGTTGATAAACCTCCCCCAAAGTCCGGCTCCCCAATCACTCCGGTCGATCCGGTGGGAGGTCATGGCGATCTCGTAGGCTTTAAACCACTGTTGTATGTCGTCTTCTCGGACATACTCGCGGACAACATCCTTGGGGATGTGGACTTTTTTCTCGATTGGCCCCGGGGTGTGTGGTCGCTCAGGCACCCCCAGTTCTTTATTCTGTTTCCGAAGTTCTATCTCCGCTAGTTGGCGCTCGTGCTCGAGCGTTATTTTTTTCTCCTCCAGCTCTCTCTGTCTCTGCTTCTCTTCTCGTTCATCTCGGAGCCGCATATGCTCGAGGTTGAGTTTCTGTTCAGCTAACTTGAGTTCCCCATCCATCTTGAGTCGTGCCATTTCCAACTCGTGCAATCTGGTTCTTTCTCTTTCTCGGATCTCCTCCTGCGAGAGGCCCGTTCCCCGCTCCTCGGGAGCCGTGGCGTTCCCCTCTGGTGTGATGCTGCTTTGGTCGGAGGGTCCGGCGACCCCAGTTTCTGTCCACGACTCTAGGGCGTGCTTTAGATCATCCTTGGTACTCAGGCCGGTGGTAGCAATGCCAAGTTCTATGCAGAATTGTCTCAGTTCGCGGTGGTTGTATTCTTCTAATTTATCCATTTGGAATTTCTCGGTGGAGCTGCTATCTTTGGCTGACATCGTGTTTTTGTCGTGGGGTGAGCTACTCTCTGTACGATTACGCGTTGATTCAGATCGCGCCGCTGGCCACCAATGTTAGAAAGGGTAGACGGACCGGGAGGGTCGGCCGGGGTCAGGAGGAGAGGTCTCCGGGGAGAGCCGTCTCCAGCGATCGTACAGACAAGTAACTTCCCCCCCACAGACAGATACCACACACGGATAAGGTTCAGTGTTCTTTATAAGCACTTTTTAAGGTACGGTTGAATGGTACAAGGAGGTCTGGACTCAGGGGTCCCCTCGATTCAAGTCTCTCAAAGCAGGGTAAGGGGTAGCGGGACAGTCTGTCTACCAGTCAGGTAGGTCGGATGAGATGATGACTAGCTCACAATCCTCGAGCTTGGTGGTTTCGTTGGTACGGGCCGCGGCAGCGCCAGCAGGTCCCGGTTGAGATGGTCGGTACACGGTCCGCGGCAGCGCCAGCAGGTCCCGGAAAGATGGTCGATGTACGGTCCGCGGCAGCGCCAGCAGGTCCCGGTGAGGATGGTCGATACAACGGGCCGTGGCAGCGCCAGCAGGTCCCGACTAGGATGGATGTTGCAGAAGGCCGCGGCAGCGCCAGCAGGCAGGACGATGGTTCACAAGAGCGGGCTACGGCAGCGCCAGTAGTCCGTCAAGGCTGAGTTCTCTCGGTGTCTCTCGACTCCAGGATACAACTGCCTTCCTGCTCCGGAGCTGCCCCAGTTATAGGGCAGGCGCCCTTTGATGTCCGGACCCTCGCACTTGGAGGTCGGAGGGCCCGGGATGAAGGTGTCCAGACACCCAGCAGGGGGTGGAGCCAGCGCCTGGGGGAGCTGGAGGCGATCGGCACCTGGCGGGGGAAGAGCTCTTGACACTTCGTTCTCCCATTGCCCTGCCAAGTGGTCCGCTCACCTCCTGGGTGGAGGGTGGTGCCGGGATGTCGGGGCCGGCCAGGCCCGGGGTTAGGGTCGGGCCGAGGCCACGCGGCCTCGTGGTGCAGGGCCCATGATGGCGGCTTGAACCGGCCGGGGGAGCCGGTGGGGCTGGGCCCCGTGATGAGTAGAGGTCCGAGGGCAGAAGATCCGTCGGGAGACGGGGCACAGGTGCTTTTCGTGGGTTATGCCTGGTGGGTCGGAGCTCGGGCCCTGTCGTGCGGGGAGGGAGCAAGCCCTTCGTGTGGCCTGTCCAACAGTGCCTATCAATCCCAGCAGTGCCCAGACACAGGAGGGGTGTGTGCATGGTCCTCCCAGCAGTGCCCAGACACAGGAGGGGTGTGTGCAGAGTCCTCCCAGCAGTGCCCAGACACAGGAGGGGTGTGTGCAGAGTCCTCCCAGCAGTGCCCAGACACAGGAGGGGTGTGTGCCTATCACTCCCAGCAGTGCCCAGACATAGGAGGGGTGTGTGCAGAGTCCTCCCAGCAGTGCCCAGACACAGGAGGGGTGTGTGCCTATCACTCCCAGCAGTGCCCAGACACAGGAGGGGTGTGTGCAGAGTCCTCCCAGCAGTGCCCAGACATAGGAGGGGTGGGTGCCTATCACTCCCAGCAGTGCCCAGACACAGGAGGGGTGTGTGCAGAGTCCTCCCAGCAGTGCCCAGACATAGGAGGGGTGTGTGTCTATCACTCCCAGCAGTGCCCAGACACAGGAGGGGTGTGTGCATGGTCCTCCCAGCAGTGCCCAGACACAGGAGGGGTGTGTGCCTATCACTCCCAGCAGTGCCCAGACACAGGAGGGGTGGGTGCAGAGTCCTCCCAGCAGTGCCCAGACATAGGAGGGGTGTGTGCCTATCACTCCCAGCAGTGCCCAGACACAGGAGGGGTGTATGCAGAGTCCTCCCAGCAGTGCCCAGACACAGGAGGGGTGGGTGCAGAGTCCCCCCAGCTATGCCCATGCAAAGAAAGGGGTTGAGTACACACAGATACAATGGCCACAATTGTCAGTCAGGTGCTCAAAGACCCAGCAGAACACGAAACACATGTGTGCGAGGCTGGGAGTACACACATGCATAGTGCGGAAAAGGGAACATGTACACATGAAGTCCTGTTAATATACTCCACTCACAAGTACAGTGACCCCCAAGGATGACACAAATGATGCAGGTGGAGACCTTGGCCAGCATGCATGGCCAAAGTTGAAGGGGTCCGTCACACACCCAGCAAATGTAGACACAGCACTGCACAAATGTCTTCACAACACCCTGCAGGGAAGATGTCAGGGTCCACAGAAGAAGGTACACACCTTGGGACAATGTCACCATGCAGTAACAGCTTACATGAGCAAAGATTGATAGCAAATACCGTGTGATGGCACACAGATAACAGGGTCCACCCCACGAACAGCACACTACAACATATCCCAGACACCTAACACATTATCGCCACCCCAAATCATGGAGCAGCACCACCAACAGCAATGCCAGAAAAGCAGTAGTGTGCCAAGGAAAATAAAATAGCTTTATTCAGCAATGTTCTAAAATGAATTGTAGAAGAGTTCCAAATGCACAAGGCCCCTAGGGCAGTCCATAGTTCCAATCCAGGTGGGGGACACATTGGGATGCGTCTCCCCTAGCTTGCCTGCACAGTTCAGACTACCTTGTCATCCACAGGGGGGGGCATCATGTGGGGGGGAAGGACTAGGCACCGCAGGGACAGGAGGGGCAAGGGTAGGTGTTGTGGGTGCAGGGACAGACTACTCCAACACAGGGGGTGGGGCAGCGCCAAAGGTGGATTGGAGCACGGCGCTGCACACTACTGCCAGGTCGCCCAGCGTCTCCCCTGCACCAGAAGGAACCACAGGCCCCAAGGAGGGGGAGGGGTCACAGGGATGGGTCGCAGCGCTACCGGGGGAGGGTGTGGACGGGGGGGGGACTCTACCACCCTGACCGGGGACTCCTTTGACCGCTTGCGGGTGGTGTCACTTTGGGGCTCAGGGACAGAGCGGCCATGAAGGAGTCTTTGGTGGAATCCTGGCCAGGAGAGCTGAGGGGAGTGGATTTGGAGGGTGGTGGTCGTGAGGAATGTGGACTCCCACTCTGGCTGCGTGTCTTCCGTTTCCCCCCGACCCAGTGGGTGTGCCTACTTCACCCTGTGTGTGCTTGCCAGGAGGTGTGCGCTTTGCCTTCCCTGGTGGTGTGGTGCCTGTGTCTGGTGGTGTGCGTGCATGGCTACGTCTGGGTGTGCTTTGGACAGGCATGGGAGTGGGAAGTGTGGATGGTTCAGGGGTAGGGGGGGGACGTAGCGCTGCAGGAGACCCACTGCGGCAGTCAGTGTCGAGTCTATGGACCACAGCAAGTTGCGTTGGTCAGACTGCGCAGCAGAAATGCCCTCCATGTATGCCTCCATCTGGTTGAGCACTCGGCTGTGGCCATGGAGGACATTAAGCATCGCAGTCTGACCAACCTGCAACTGCCGCAGGATGTCCACAGACTCGGCATTGGTGGCAGCAGTGGAGACAGGGGCAGGGGGTGCGGTGCGGTGCCTGGCAAGAAGGAGACACATGGTGACCTAGCACGGCGGGAAGGGACACGAGCAAGTGGGAGGCCGGTGATTGGAATGGAGGGGGCGGGTAGTGATGGAGTGCTGGTGTCAGCTGTGGGAGCAGCCTCCGCCCCCTCGGAGTGCTCAGCCTCGGACCCGTCTGCGTCATAGTCGGTGGTGGTTTGACTGGACAGGTCCTCCGCTGCACTCCCGTCGGCCTCCGTGCCACTTGATGTGCCAGACAACTCAGCACTGCTGGCACTGGTGCTCGCTCCCTCCTCATGGTCCATGCCAGTGTCTCCCTCGTTGTCCCCCGACGATGCTGTGAGCAAGGTGAAGAGACAGGAGAAATCAGACACCTGTATACATATGTCACATGAGTCAACTCTACATAGGTCACAGTGCATAGCCTGAAAAGCAACAAGAGTAACATCTACAATACAAGGTACATATGTAGTCCCTGCAACACACAGTTTGTTGACCCACCATGCCATTGTTAAAATATGGAGAGCATGACACAATAGCAAATAACTTGATATCAAATTGTACAGAGGAGCCAGGCTCTGGGGACAATCTAGCACAGCATCAGCGACACACAGCGTAGCCAAGAAAGGGATGAGCAGGAACCATGTTTAGCAACTCTTGGGACATGCTGCAAAGGTAATACTGAAAACCATGGCCAACATGACTGGGGCACTGCACCTTGAGTGTTTGGCCACACAAACATCACACACTGGCCAGACCAAGCAAGGAGACTTCAGGTTTGGACATGTACGCCTTGCCCGCACCAACCCCCCCCTACCTGGGACAATGTGATTGAGACAGAGGAAGTACTTACACCTCTTAGTCTGGGATGAAAACACATGGCCTGCAATTAATCCTGATCGCACACAAACTACCCCTGGTGCGCCTGTCCACACATATCACTGACAAACAACCATCATCAGATAGTTGTACCAAGACACACAGGCACTGGCCCCTGTGAGTATGCACCAGCTAAATTAGGTCACCCTGTACAGTGGACACATGTAGCACAGTATACGTGAATACAAATGAGGCCAGGGTACTATGCCACAGGGCCCAAACTATGCTGAAGACACAGAGAATGTCCACATTGTCTGATGACACACATGATACCTAGGAAAAGGTGCCCCAGGGGACTGTAGTGGCCACACTACTCCATGGCCCTGGATGGATATGACTGGAACACAAGCCACCATCCCTGCACTATGCATATCTCACACTCAAGCACATCATGTCAGAGGGCACAACATTCGACATGCAGGCAATAAGGCAGTACACATGAAACACACACTCCCATGTTGGGACTCAGCATCAGTGCCAACTAACATGGACCCCACAATGACAGAACTGGCCAGGGCACAGGCAACGTGCAAAAACCTGTTACACACCACCCCCACACATGATGCTGCAAGCATTGGGCACTTGGAGTAACTACCAGCCTAGATGACCTTGTGCAAGAGTGACTACACACAGACCAGGGAACACATGGCAAGGAGGGGAAGGGAGGAAGAACAGCACCGCTTTACTTTGGGGAACAGGATATGCACTGCACATTTAAACCCTGGCAGTTTATCCATGCAACAGCGCACTTCCAAAAGCTGGTCACACACAACAAACACACATGAACCTACCCCCTTCCTGCTGCTGTTTCTCCGCTAGGCGCCTATCCAAGTCAGGGAAGACCACCGCCAGCACACGCTTCTGGATGTGGGTCAGACGCCGGCGCCCACGGTTTTTGTGGCTCACAGGTGAGTCCCCCAGCAGGACCTGTGCGATCCTCCGCGTCCAGCACCGGATGTCCTGCCAGCGTTTCCTCACCTGGGCTAGGCGCCGCTTCCGACCCTCCGTCCTCCTCACGGCACTGATGGCTTGCTTCCAGATCTCCCCCTTGGCACAGATGCCTACCTGTGAGGATGCAAAAGGGACAATACATCAATCCACCTTATCAATGATACAGAGACACACATATTACAAATTATGCATGTTGGAACTGGCCATAGTATGCAGCCAACTCATTGCACCTTTGTCATAGTGACATCATCCTCCTGGGAATGGGCAAATGCAGTAGGTGCCATTGAAAGTAGAAAGGTGGCATGAGGGGTGCAACACAATCAATGATGCAGGCTCACACTGTGCATCCCAAGCTACAACAGGAATCTGAACAGTACCCCTAAGCAGTCACATGCCCCAGCCCACTTACGCTACCTCAGCAGAGTACACAGACACACACAGGCACTGAACAATCACCTGGCATTGGCAACTGCTGCTACAAACCTCACTCTGCACATGTGCCACTAGACTGGGGGTGTCACAGATGTGGGGCTGTCTCAGCACGGCAGACATCCAGCACAACTCCCTGCTCACATCAGATGGGCAGGGTGTATCCATCCCACATGCAGCTGGGGTGCAACACTCCACATATGCACACACCCACATGACAGGGGACTCACACACACACACCAATGTCCAGGGGACGACCACATCATTTGGACACTCTCACCACAGGTACACTGAACAGACACACATCTGTGGGTCCTGGCACCTGTCACCCTGGGGGGAGCACAGACTCACATCAGGACTGTAGAAACAACATTTCCAGGAGGATTAGGCAGTCAGAAAGCGGCATGCACCATGCAGTGATCGTCACAGTAACCACCATGCTAGTGCGTTGTGCACACAGGAACTACAGCATGCTCTGCATGGGAGACATGAGCCCTTCCCCCCCCCCTGGGAACCACTATGAAGAGCCCTGCATGTCTGTCACACCTGGACACAATGCCAGAAGTCACAGTCACAAAAAGGGGCACAGTTTAAGCTAGTGGAGTTTGCCCTCACCTGCTCCCCTGGTCGACCATACAGCATGGTGTACTGTGGGAGGATCACATCCACCAACGCCATATTCTCCTCCATGGTGAATGGCTGGGGCCTCTCCACAGACCTGGACATGGTGCCAGAGGAATGACAAGCAGCAGCAGTGTTGTGGAATGAAGGGATGTGCAGGCAAGTGCTCTCTCAAGGGACCTGGCTGCCTTATATCTTCCTTGCTGGCCTGTTTCATTTACAGGAGTACAGAGTGATTGGCTCAGTCACATTTGCATCCTACGTGTCCTCCAATCAATTTAAAACTACCCCAGTGACAGGCTATGCATGGTTTTAAAATTGAGCATGATGTAATGTCAACAACCACATTGCAACAAAGTATATTGTCTCCAACCGACTTCTGCTGGCCACATGATGCAAAATTCAAACCTGAAACTCGGTCTCCATGACAACCAGCATGCATTTAGGCCCCTATACTTGTCCCTCATGTGTCCCCTATGGCAATCCTATGTCACAACACAGGTACGGTGCGTTCCACAGCCCTAGGGCACCCCAAATGCATTGCAACGGACCGTACACGCATGTGTACGGTCCCCATCACTATGGGAGTGCTGGCGAATGCGTACGCCATAGTGATACGGACCGTACACGCGTGTGTAGGGTCCCTATCACTATGGTGGTGCTGGCGTATGCGTACGCCATAGTGATACGGACCGTACACGCGTGTGTAGGGTCCCTATCACTATGGTGGTGCTGGCGTATGCATACGCCATAGTGATACGGACCGTACACGCGTGTGTAGGGTCCCTATCACTATGGTGGTGCTGGCGCATGCGTATGCCATAGTGATACGGACCGTACACGCGTGTGTAGGGTCCCTATCACTATGGTGGTGCTGGCGTATGCGTACGCCATAGTGATACAGACCGTACACGCGTGTGTAGGGTCCCTATCACTATGGGGGTGCTTGCGTACGTGTACGCCATAGTAGTCCGGACCGTACACACGTGTGTGTACGGTCCCTATCACTATGGGGGTGCTCGCGTACGTGTACGCCATAGTAGTCCAGACAGTACACGCGTGTGTAGGGTCCCTATCATTATGGTGGTGCTGGCGTATGCGTACGCGAGCACCCCCATAGTGATAGGGACCGTACACACGCGTGTGTACGGTCCGGACTACTATGGCGTACACGTACGCAAGCACCCCCATAGTGATAGGGACCCTACACACGCGTGTACGGTCTGTATCACTATGGCGTACGCATACGCCAGCACCACCATAGTGATAGGGACCCTACACACGCGTGTACGGTCCGTATCACTATGGCATACGCATGCGCCAGCACCACCATAGTGATAGGGACCCTACACATGCGTGTACGGTCCGTATCACTATGGCGTATGCATACGCCAGCACCACCATAGTGATAGGGACCCTACACACGCGTGTACGGTCCGTATCACTATGGCGTACGCATACGCCAGCACCACCATAGTGATAGGGACCCTACACACGCGTGTACGGTCCGTATCACTATGGCGTACGCATACGCCAGCACCACCATAGTGATAGGGACCCCACACACGCCCTCGGAGCGTATGTACGGTGGGATTCACACCTGACAGTGGTGACAGGCGGCACACAGGAATTAATTGAGCTGTCATACATGGCCAAGGCTGGACATCAAGGCATTGTCTGTGCAGTACTACATGTGTCGGGCACAGGTGGGTCAGGCTGTGATGTGGCACCATACTCCTGAGGTGTGAAGCTAATTACAGTATGATGAGCTGTGTACACATGTCACGTGTGATGGTGCCCTATGTGCCACACATCCCCTTCACTCCTTTGACATGTGTGCATGTAGTACTGACTTGGTGGGCCATGCGTCACTGGCATGGCACAGTCACCGACACCCGCAAATGTCCCCTGATGCCAGGTACACGGAATGTTACCCCTGACAAGTGAATGCCCGCGTTGCACTCTGTAGCTATGTCATGTGTGTGTCATGTGTTCCCATAGGTTTGCTGTAGGTGTTTGGTCAAATGCATCTGCAGTTGCTGCAACCAACATGTGTCTGTGTGTAGATGGGCATGGCACACTGTTACGCACACCAGCACACATGTGTAATCCGACGTTAGGTGTGTATGTATGCATAGACACGGAGTTCCAAAACAAGGACATATCTGCATACTCTCAATGTATGTGTGATCAGTCTTGACATGTAATCCTTCATGGCAAGGTGTGTGGTCTGTCCTTATTCTATGACATGTGACCTGTGCCTCTAGTGTTCCGCAACCTGTCTGTACAATAAACATCCTTCTTCTGCACATATTTGGATGTCTGTAACTCCCATAATGCGTCTGCCTGCTCACTTACACTGGCCCACAGCTAGTTTCATGGCATGGCATATTGAGGTTGAGAATCAACGTTTGTAGCTGGCTCCTGGTAGGAGTGTCACATGCCTGGCATACGTGTCCAGGGCATATTGCACAGACCTGACTCTGTATGTAGCATATGTGTATTGCCTGTTGAGCATGTGCTCTGTACATTGACATTGGTGTTGTGCTGTACTCACTCTTCGTTGTCCCTTCTAATTCACTGCAGGGCTCCGCCTCTCCTTCGACCAATTCCGGACTTGGCTGACATGCGGGAAAATTACTGTATACGCCGCTACCGCTTCCCCCAACGCTTGATTGAGGACCTGACGACACGGCTGGCACCACACCTCCAACCGCTACACAGGTATCCTACTGCACTGACACCCAAGATGAAGGTGATGGCAGCCCTACATTTCTTGGCCACGGGTACCTTTCAACATACCATTGCCCATGTCGGTGGCATGTCCCAAACCATGTTCAGCTGTGTTCTGCATGATTTTTTAGAGGCCATGTTGGAGCACCTGGATGAGTTCATTAAATTCCCAACTCCTGAGCAGTTGACAGCTGTCAAGCGTGAGTTCTATGCCCTGGGAGGCATGCCCCATGTCATTTGGTCCATAGATGGAACACATGTGGCTTTGGTACCACCACAGGCACAGGAGGTAGCCTTCCATAACCGCAAGCATTACCACTCCATTAATGCCCTTGCGGTGTGTCTTCCCAACATCGGGATTTCACATGTCTGTGCTCGTTTTCCAGGATCAGCACACGATGCGTACATCATGAGGCGTAGCAGGGTGCCTGAAATGATGCTGCAGCTGCGCAACGAACGAGCATGTATTGTTTTTTTTTTTTTTTTTTTTTTTTTTTGAAACCGTTTATTACAGTTTATAAAAGTTACAGGTATGGGCCTACAACCACACGGCCGGCCGCTAGAGCATCAGAAGCATATTACATACATACAGCAAAAAGTCTCTCAGCGGTGCACAGTAGGAAAACAGGGGTAATCAATGGTGTAGGCCACATAGCTCCATGCCCACAATACGGTTCCATTTTCTTAAAACAAACAACATCAACAAACCACAACCGCAAGGCAACCCGTGATCCAAAGTGACAACACGTGCTCCATAAGTGGGGGATCCAAACAGCAGCAAAACTCTGAAGAGGGGGACGGGAGTAGATCAGGGACTGGGGGACCGCGCGCCCGCGGCCGAGGGAGGGGGGCCATCTAGGGAGACGGAGCAGGCGAAGCAGCCGGTAGCAGTGGCGGCTCACAAATACCCCCGTGGTAGGCGTTCCAGGGGCCCCAGAGTTTCATCCACGCCCCAGGCTTACCCCTCGCCACATACACCACCTTTTCACGAAACATACACCAATCCATATGCTCTTTCCAGGCCGACACCGCAGGGGGCCTCTGGGATCCCCACAATTGAGCAATATCACGCTTAGCTATCATGTATCCCAGAGTCACCCACCGCGTCTGGGGGACCGAATAATCATTAGGTTCCCAGACATTCAGCAAGCATCTCCTCGCTTCAGGCAGCAGCGCGACACGCGTAACCACTCGTAGAACCTCATGCACACCACGCCAGAATCGCTCCACCTTCGGGCACTCCCACAGTATATGCATGAAGGTCGCCAACGCACCACAGCCACGCTTACACATTCCATCACCGGCAAAGCCCATACGTAGAAGCCTTGGCCCCGTCACGTAGACCCGGTGAAGGATCTTGAGCTGGACGAAACGAAGGCGAGCCGGGATGGCCACCTCTTTCGGAGAGGCCACCGCAGAAATCCAATCCTCGTCGTCCAGCTCCAGCCCGTCGGCAACCCAAGCCGCGCGGAGACTAGTCAGCAGGCACGATCTATCGTTGATCAATTTTTTGTATATGAGGGAGATCGTGCTGTCCGGGACATGGCCATCTAGCACTCTGTCCTCCAGGGGGGAAGACTCCGGAATGGATGCAACATCCGGGAAGACGGAGCCCAGCGCATGGCGGACCTGTAGGTACCGAAAGTACTCACTGCCCTGCAGCTGAAACTCCGCCTGCAGCGTCTCAAAAGTTTTGAATCCCCCCCTCGTCCAGAGATCTCCCACCGTGCTGATTCCGATCGTGTCCCACTTCTCGAAGCCCTTCGACATCCACAGGGAGCCCAACCTCTCAGATGCATACAGCGGAGACGCTCGGGTCAAACGGTCCTTCCACCCCATAGCTGCATTAGCCGCGTGCCAGACACGCACCATGACACGCGTCGGTCCCGTCAAACGGGAGTCGGGCGCGCCAGAGTAGAGCGCTCGATTATAATCGCCACCGGGCAGAATCATCCTGTCCATCTCAAATGCCGGGTTCAAGGCGGGCCCGTAAAGGCCATGATTAATTGCAGCTAGTTGGGAGGCCCAGTAATACCGTTTGATGTCCGGGAGGGCGACCCCTCCATCGTACCACGGGAGCGTCAATTTAGCCAGAGCAATACGCGGCCTCCCGTCCCAGAACAGGCGCCGCTGGAGGCCCTCCACCTCGCGAAAGTAGCGTGCCGGGACCAAGTCCATGGTATTCTGGAGGGCGTAGAGGAAGCGCGACAGGGACATCATTTTAAATAAGGCCGCTCGGCCGAGCGGCGAGAGCGGCAAACGCCGCCAGCGCACCACGTCCTCCCTCAAACGTTGGAGGGGGGGCAGCAAGTTCCGCTCATAGCGGGCCTCCGGGTCAAGAGTGATATATATACCCAGGTACCGGAAACCCTGGGAGGCAATCTGGATCGGACAGTCCCGTGGCAGGACCGGCGCCTCCCCGGAAAGCACATAGACACAGGATTTCGCCCAGTTGATGACCAGGCCTGAGTTGCGACCGAAGGAGCGCAAAACATCAACCAGGACGATCAGTGATTTGCGCGGGGAGGCGAGATACAAAAGGATATCGTCAGCATAGAGGGACACGCGGTCCTCATGCTCGGGGGTCCAGCGGAGACCACGGATAGAAGGGTGCCACCGCAGCCACTCCGCCAGGGGCTCCATGGCCAGGGCGAACAGGAGAGGCGACAGGGGACAACCCTGTCGCGTGCCCCGCCCCAGCGCGAATGGGGCCGATACTCGCCCATTCACCACCACCTGCGCCAATGGGCCCGAATATAGCAATTTGACCCAGCTGACGAAACCCGGGCCGAACCCAAACTTCGCCAGCATCGCCCAGATATATGGCCATTCGAGCGTATCAAACGCCATGGTGGCGTCCAAGGACGCCAAGATGGCCGGCTCCCGCACAAATGGAACACGCGCGAGCACCCCATGTAAGCGCCGCAGATTAAGCGCCGTGTTGCGGTGTGGTATAAAGCCCGATTGGTCTTGGTGGACCAAATCGCCCACCACGCCAACCAACCGGTTGGCCAACACCTTGGCGAGGATTTTGGGCTCCGCGTTCAGAAGCGAAATCGGCCTATAGGATGTGACCCGCTCACGGGGCTTCCCCTCCTTATGGATCACCACAATTGTAGCCAGACGCTGGTCCGGCGGGAGGGAGCCCTGCGAGTGGGCCGCAAGGAACATCGCGCGCAGGTCGGGCGCCAACACATCCGGGCGTAGCTTGTATAGCTCAATGGGAATACCATTGGGGCCCATGGCCTTGCCGGATGCAACCGAGCGAATAGCCGAGGCAATTTCGTCCGAGGTGGGCGGGGCATCCAGCGAATCCCTGTCCTCCACCGTAAGGGAGGGCAGTGCGATGTCCCGAAGCAAGGCATGGGAATCTTCCTCCGAGCAGGGAGAAACCGGGGAGTAAACTTCGCGGAAATAGTCCGCGAAGCAGGAGACAATGGCCTCCGGCTCGGTGACACACACTCCATCCACGCTCTCAATCAAAGGCACCACGCGACTCGCTCTCTCCCTCTTATCCAACCACGCAATCAGTTTGCCAGCCTTGTCACCCACATCATACAATCGCCCCTGCTGCTCTCTACTGAGGCCCCTGGCCGCCTCCGTGACGAAGGCCCGATAGGCCGCCTGCTTTAAATGCAACACATGCAACTTGGCGTCTGTTACCCCGCTCCCCAGGTCACCCTCCAGTTCTGCAATTTCGGCCTCAACCCGGGTCACCTCCTCCCGCTCGCGCCGCCGGGCATTAGAAATAACGGAGAGGGCCTCCCCTCTAAGAACCACCTTGAAAGCCTCCCACAGGGAGATGGCAGACGGAACCGACCCCACATTCTCATCAAAATAGCGCTGTAAGGATTTGATCAAGTCGGCACGAATGGTGGGGTCGCGCAAATACCATGCATTAATCGGGGCCACCCTGCCATCCCCCCTCGGGAAGACACCAAAATGCAACAACAATGGGGAGTGGTCTGAGATACCTCGTGCCAAATGGCGCACCTCCCCCACCCTCCCTGCATGGGCCGCCGGGACAAGGATGTAATCAAGCCGCGAGAGGCTACCATGGGCCCCCGAGTGGAAGGTGTACTGTAGCAATCCAGGATGCTTTAAGCGCCAGCAGTCCACCAGGCCCAGCGTGTCTAAAAGGCCGGGCAGCCATGCCTGTGCCCGGGGGAGGTCCCTAGGGGGATGGCGATCCATAGACCCGGAGGCAACCGCATTAAAGTCCCCTCCAACCACCAACAGGCCACTCGGAAGGTCCAGAAGGAGGCGCCCCAGGTCTGCAAATGTAGTGGCTTGTAACCCAGGCGGGACGTACACTGAGATAAAGATAAACACTCTACCCTCCATTCGTCCCACCAGAACAGTGTAGCGTCCCCTCTCATCATGACGCACCTCGTCAATCTCCAACGGGAGCGAGTTCTTGACCATAATACCCACCCCCCGCGAGCCCGAAGTGATGCCAGAGTGGGCCGCCAAACGATATCCCCGCCGATTCATTGCATGAAAGGTGTTACCTATAAGGTGCGTCTCCTGCAGGAAGACAACATCTGGTGAAATACGTTTTAAATACTGCAGGACCACACCACGCTTAATCCTATCCCCCAGGCCGTTAACATTCCATGACAACACAGTCAAATCCCTACCCCCCATCATACGTCGAAACAATCGGTCGTCCCCCACCGAGCATCTTAAAAACGACAAAACAGTTGCGGGTTTGCCTTGCGGTGCTAACAAACAACACACCCCCCCCACCCCCCGGTCCCAACAGAACTCCCCCCTCCCTGCACCCCTGCATGAGGCCAGACAGCCCCCCCAAAGTGCAGTGTGCCTGTCGCCCCATAACTAACTACTAACTAGTCCCCCAGAGGAGGAGGGAAGCCCCCAGCAGACCCCACCCGACCTCCATGGGAGGGGAACATACGAAAGCAATATATGGTAAAGGAACAACATCCAGAGCAAGGCCTATATAGTCACCCCTCAATTCTGTTCCGGCGGGCCCTCCTCGCCAGCCGCGCCCCCCCCGCCCCGATCCCCAGGCAAAGTGTCTAACCAGTCCCCAGCCGCCTCGGGCCGGTCGAAGAAGTGCGTACGGCCATCCATCTCCACCCTCAGCTTAGCCGGAAAGAGCATTGAGTACTTGAGGTTTAGGTCCCTTAGGCGACGTTTAACACCAAGAAAGCTCTGTCGCTGCTTCTGGACCGCAGGAGTAAAGTCTGGGTAGAAGTGTACGTCCATGTTGTCCAGCCTGACCGGTCCCTGTTGCCTGGAGGTCTGGAGGATGGCATCTCTGTCCCGAAAGTTAAAAATCCGGGCAATAAGAGGCCGCGGCGGGGCACCGGTCTTAGGGCGGCCCCCGGGGACCCGGTGGGCACGCTCCACCGCAAAAAGCTTACTCAGCCCCCGGGGCTGGAGATGGGTCAGGATCAATTCTTCCACGAAGAGATCCGCCGCCTCCGCCTCCCGGCCCTCCGGCACACCAATAATACGGACATTATTCCTCCGGGCCCGACCCTCGGAGTCCTCTAGTCGCCGGTCCATCAGGGCGCTCACCTGGCCAAGCCGGCGCACCTCCCTCTGGAGGGCCACCACGTCCGTCGTGAGGCTCGTTGTGGTGTGGGCCAGGGAGTCGACTCGGTCGTTTGTTTTTGACAAGTCTGCCCTCACAAGGCCCACATCCACCAGGACCGAGTCAATTTTTTGCGCCAAGGTATCGAAGCGCTGGTCCACTGAGGCCTTCATCTCCGCGATGGCGCCCATGACGTCCCGGAGGGTCAGATCTGCCGGATGGGCAGGTGCCTCCGTCGGGCCCACCGGGGATGTCCGCGATGTCTCCGGAGAACCCTTCTGGAGCGTGTAGCGATCCATACTATTGGCCTGGTGCGCCGTGCCACGGCGAGTTGTCTTCATCTTCGCCCGGTCGCCATCTTGTTTGGTGGACATGCTGACTCTTCCACCGTCGTGCCAAGATCTCCAAACGGGCCGCCACACCAAATCACGGGTGTCGGGGGGGGGCGGGGGCGACCACCGGGCCGCGGGTCAACCCACCGCCGGCGGGGCAGCCGGGCACCTGGACAAGGCCACACCACCGCACCCCGCTCCGCATCCCGACCCTGCTAAAAGCAAGGAGGGCGCAAAAGCGAAAGTGAAAGTGCGGGGTGCGCGAGCCGCCCAGCCCCGCTCGCCGCTGTTATTCACTTTGTCCCCGGATCGCCCCACTACTCCAATCCGGGGGGCCGGCGAGGAGAAGGCCGCAACCGTCGATCGATGCTCCCACCGGTGTTCGGGGTCCGATTCGAGCCCAAAAAACGGGCGGCGCCTCAGCTCGGGTTCCCCGACACAGTCCCCTCAACAAGGACAGGATATCGCCAGGATTAATTCAGGAGGTCGCGGAGGTCCTCGGGAGCCTCGCACCTACGCGGCCATCTTGGTTGCGCGCTAGGCTCCTCGAGCATGTATTGTTGGTGGGTATACTCTGGCAGTCCTGTATTTAACGTCATCTTCCTGTCTTACTGCTCCTCCTGACCCACTCTTGTCCATGATGTTTCCATGTAGGGGACGCTGGCTATCCCAACATGCCATGGCTGATCACGCCTCTCCGCAACCCCAGCACGGCTGCCGGTCACCGCTACAACAACGCCCATGGGCGGACCAGGCGAGTGATAGAGAGGCCGTTTGGCCTCCTGAAGAGCCGATTCCGTTGCCTCCACAAGACCGGTGGCGCACTCCCATATGCACCGGTGAAGGTCTGCAAGATATTCCTCGTGTGCTGCATGCTGCAAAACATGGCAGTGGAGAAAGCTGTGCCACTCATCCTGGATCCAGATGAGCAGGACCCTCCACCCGTGGAGGATGAAGGGCTTGGGCACGAGGCAAGTGATGTGGAGGAGGAAGAGGCGGTAGAGGACATGCGGAGTTGGCTCATACGCGACTTCTTTGCTTAGTGGTGAGTTCCAGTGTCTGAGTGTGCACGCATTGGGCTGTGTGTGGCAAGTGTTGCAATGTGTGTGTCCATCTGCATGTCTTCCAAGTGAGTCAGAGGTGTGTTTGGATGTGTCACTCGAGTGATGGTGCAATAGAAGAATGTTTTTCCAGAGTCATCATTGTCACCTAGCATGTTGACAACCTAATACGTGTCGAGTACATGCACTTGCATGCGGATGTGCTTCTTTTGGCTGACTTCTGGTGTGTCTCCCATCCACAGGTACTTGCGCATGCTGTCTTCTGGTGGCATTGTTGTGCTCCTGCTATTCCTCATGAACACAGCAACATGTGCTGAATCAGCGTTACATGCATGGACAAGTTCGAAAATCTCCTTCGGGTAAGGGATGCAGCACGGCTTTTTGGGAGTGGTATTTGTTTTGAATGTGTGTGCACTGCTCCTGTTCATGTTTGGATACTTTACATACATGTAGAATCACCATGGGGCACATGACCTGGAGCAGAATTCACCTGAATTGATGGTCAGACTTGGTGACAGTCATCTGTAATGGGATTGTGATGGAGCCATCAATGTGTGTAACACTGGCCTCGGAAACATACGGGTTGCACCGGGTTGACATGGTGTGTGAATTCCCCATTAGGGGCTCAATGGTGTATAGCAGGCTCTCCGTGAGCAGCAGGGGGTGTTTAGCTGTAACCCGTCACTTGTGTGCCAGTGCCATGGATTTCCAGCATCTGTGGTGGTAAGGGGGGTGCCAGTGTTGGTCCCACGTGTTCATCCACATGACCTGTGTATGTGTTGACAGAGTTGCATTAGCATTCCGACACACATGAGTAATAAAGGTGTCCTTCTGCCTCCAAGGTGCCTCATCTCTGTCAATGGTGGTCTGTTGCCACTGTGCATGCGGCATGTCTGGCATTGTTCTCAGAGATGGTGCATATGAGTCTATGTGTAGAGTAGCAAGATGCAAGCTGTTTGTCAGGGATGAGATTCTGTATTGTGCATGATGTCCATGGCTGTGTAGGTATTGTGGCATGTCAGTCTCCACGACGGCCACTATGCTGCATGTGAATCCATTGTGTGTGTGTGTGCCATGTTGAACCAGACATTCCTTCCTTGACATACACCTTTTGCATAGTTCCTTCCTGAGATCCTTGTCTTTGTGTGCTACTTGTGGCATTGTTTCCTTGACATGGCGCATGCTGCTGCAGGCCCTGCAGCAAGGGCACCCAGTGTCCACGCAAACGAGCTGGTGTTCATTATGGATTGCTTGCTGACATGTGCTATGCTGATCAGCAGCATCTGTGCCTCATGCGGCAGCACACTCTGCATTATGCACAAGATCCCCAGTTCCATCCACCTCAAGGCAAGAGGGAGACTAGCCCCCAGGTCAACTACGACATCCTACTCCTACCCTGCACTCTATGGACATGTGCGTTAGAAATCCCATGATACTTGTCCACATCCAGGGTGCATCTGCACAGCTCTGCTACTACATCCGGCAACCAGGCCACATCAACGTCAAACAGAGATGGGGGGAGTGGATCACTGCCAGCTGCAGGATGACCTTATCAATCCACGCACACACTCAGGATGCAGCCCACAACCACAACACAACCTTGTGGCACTGTGATCCAACACCCAATTGTGCCATCTCCATGCATCCAACCTTGGCTGGCCCACCATTCTCCACATCCACCTGACTCAAGCATGCAGGACATGGTTCTGCCACGTGTCTACACATACCTGGGACTCCCACCCCAGGACACTCCACATGATCCCTGACCTCTGCGCATGACTGTTGCTCTTCTAAATAGGTCTGTAGGCACAGTTGTGCGGGCACCCCCTCAGCTGGTTGGGCCCATCACGGGTGAGTATGGTGCTCCATGTCTGTCTTGGATGGTACATTGTGACCCATGTGTGTCCTGTGCCAGACTCAGACCCCAGGGTATGGATGTTTGGAGTTACTTCAGAAATCAGGCATGGTTTGACTTTACAACACACACATGTAGTGGAATAATGCAAAATGACCGCATCATCTTGTGATTGTGATGAATTTTATTAGTGCTGGGGTACGTGTTTGGGGGGGTGACAAGAGGTGCTTGGCGGGATTGTAGAATCCAAAGTTCACAGGGGGAGTTGGTGTCCTTGCCATTGAAAGTCAAAAGAGTCTGTGCCACAGTCTTTGTCAACATTGGTCAGACAGTGACCAGCAAGGCCATGTGGCAGAGAATGTCCTTTGCTGCTGTGCTGCTGTTGGGCCAGAGGGCCAGGTGCCAGGCCAGGTGACCTGGGAGATGGTGATGTTCCGCTGACTCTCACGGTCTTTTTCGTGGACGACCCACCTTCCTGCGGGGACCCTCAGAAGCAGGCCTTGACGATGCAAGGGACGCTCCGTCAGATGAATCCTCCTCCTCCTCCCTCCCTGTTTCTGGTGCTGCTCTACGCCTGGTGGCACAGGGAGGGTTTGCCAGGCTTTGGGCGGTCTGACGGAGGGATTGTCTCACGTCCCTGTGCACCGCCAGGAGCTCTGCCAGTCTTGCCTCCATCCTGGCATGATGCTCGACCTGCAGGGTCTTCATCTCATTGAGGGTCCCCACTACCTGGGCGATGCCTCTGGAGTCACGCCGGTATGCGTCCAGGATGCTTCTGACGTGTGACATAGCCGGGTCCTGAGCCAACTGGGCAGGTTCGCGCCTCCGCCGTCCTCCACTCCCACCACCCCTGCCCACTTGCGCCTGGCCTGCCGTTGTGGGGACATCGGGTCTCCGGGACCCGTGAGGGATGGCATTTGCGGTGTCGCCTGCCTCCTCCTGGGTGCCCGGAGAACCTTGTCCCTCCTGGACAGACTGGCTGTGTTGTTGTGTGCGGGCAGGGCTCCTGGGTGTCTCCTGGGATGTGGCAGGAATGGGGGTGGTGGTTGGCACAGTTGTACCTGACGCAGGTGCTGCAGGTGGTTGGACACCAGAGGGGCCAGGTTGGTCTGGGTCATCCACGGAGTGGTGAGAGTCGTCGCTGCCGGTGGGGTCCTCTTCACGCAGAGCCTGGTCCTGTGAGTCTTCCCCCCCCACTGTTGGGGGGAGATCGATGACGTTGACCTGTGTGTGAGAGAGACAGTGTTAATTGTGTTACATGCGACATCCATGTTTCATTCTTTTTTGATTTGGCACAGTTCCTCTGGGTGTTTGGATTTGGCTAGCATTCCTCACACAGTGCACTTGTGCATGGGTATGTCCCTTGGCCACAGTTTTCGACACTTTACCTATGTGTGACACAATCTTAGTTGATGCATATTTTGGGAACTCAGTCAGCAGTGTAGTGAGCGGGCGTAGCAAGCCATGCAGAGCCGCCTTACGTGTTGCACTGTACATGGCCAAATGTTGTTTTTTCCATGCTATTTGAGAATGCAGGTAGGTAACTTAACAATTTGTGATAGGTTTCTGACGAACACAGTGGGTAGGTATACTGGGTGTAAGGTTCTGTTTGGGCCTGCAGCACGGATGTACTCGTGCACAGATTGACACATGGCCTAGTGTTTATCAAAGGTTGAAGGGGGGGTTCACGTACTGCAAAACCTTGTCTACATGCACACAGTCCACCTGCTGACGAGCGGACATGGCCACACCACCCAAGGGTGATTTGGTCTCCCTCTGTCTCCCTTTCTCCCTCCGTCAGCCTCCTCCCTCTGTCCGTCTCCCTTTCTCCCTCCCTCTGTCAGCCTCCTCCCTCTGTGCGTCTCCCTCTGTCTCCCTTTCTCCCTCCCTCTGTCAGCCTCCTCCCTCTGTCCGTCTCCCTTTCTCCCTCCCTCTGTCAGCCTCCTCCCTCTGTCCGTCTCCCTTTCTCCCTCCCTCTGTCAGCCTCCTCCCTCTGTCCGTCTCCCTTTCTCCCTCCCTTTGTCAGCCTCCTCCCTCTATCCATCTCCCTCTATCTCCCTTTCTCCCTCCCTCTGTCAGCCTCCTCCCTCTGTCCGTCTCCCTCTATCTCCCTTTCTCCCTCCCTCTATCAGCCTCCTCCCTCTGTCCGTCTCCCTCTATCTCCCTTTCTCCCTCCCTCTGTCAGCCTCCTCCCTCTGTCCATCTCCCTCTATCTCCCTTTCTCCCTCCCTCTGTCAGCCTCCTCCCTCTGTCCGTCTCCCTTTCTCCCTCCCTCTATCAGCCTCCTCCCTCTGTCCGTCTCCCTCTATCTCCCTTTCTCCCTCCCTCTCTCAGCCTCCTCCCTCTGTGCGTCTCCCTCTGTCTCCCTTTCTCCCTCCCTCTGTCCATCTCCCTTTCTCCCTCCCTCTATCAGCCTCCTCCCTCTGTCCGTCTCCCCTTCTCCCTCCCTCTGTCAGCCTCCTCCCTCCCTCTGTCTGTCTCCCTGTGTCCACCTCTGTCTCTGTCCCTCTCTCTGCCCCTCTCCCTCCCTCTGTGTGTCACCCTCTGTCACCTCAGCCCAGCTACCTGGGCACACACAGTTTGCAGGTCTTGCAAAGGCCATTGGCTTGTTCATGTGGGTTTGTTTCTTCTCTGCCGGCACCCATTGGGCGGAGTGTCTGAGTCTGCGCTGCTGCTGTGGCGGTGTGTGCTGACACTCTTTTAGTGTGCTGCGTCTTCATTGGCTGCTGTTATGTGCAAATTGTGCCTTCATACCCATGTCGTCCTGCAACGTGGCCACCATTAGCAGGCAAAACAGTACTGTGTGGGGACACACTGTTTGTATGGCTGTGCCCTAAGCCATATGGGCTGAGGGCATTGTTGTGTGCTTCAGAGTTGCTTTATGTTAGTTTTGAGGCCCACCCTCCCGGCATCAGGGACATCCTGTCTTGTGTTGGTGTTTTGTGTGGCCTGTGACTTGGCATGGCCTTGCTTGGGGCATGGGGCATGGAGGCACTAGTGGCATGTGTGTGTTTTTGGAGTGTGGTTGTGTCCGGTGCTGGCTTTGGGGGGGTTGCGTGCATGATTGGTATTTGGGTTGTATATGGCGTTCCCCCCATGTGAGGTGAGTTGTTTGTGTACTCACCAGGCTCTCGGACTCCTTCTAGTCCGTCTACTCCCAACGGCGGCAGCGTGGCCATCACCTTCTCCTCCCAGGGATGGTAGTGTACCGGTCTGCGGGCCGGCCCTCCTCCAGTGATGTTGGCCTGGTTGTGCTCGTCCGTCATTTTGCGGCGGACCGTCCTCCGCAGATCGTACCACCTGGCTTGGCACTCATGCCTGGTCCTTCTGGTGGCCCCAACAGCATTCACGGAATTGACTATCCTCTCCCACACGGCAGATTTTTCTGATATGCTGGTCCGTCTGACCAATGTTCCAAAGAGCTGTGGCTCGACTCTGATGATTTCGTCGACAAGGGCCTCCAGCTCGTCCTTTGTGAACTTTGGATTCTTGTTGGTGGGCATGGTGTGGGGTGTGGGTGTGGATGGTTGTGGGGGAGTGGGTGTGGATGGGTGTGGGTGTGGATGGTTGTGGGTGTGCAGGTGTGTGTGTGTGAATGTGATGAGGGTGTGTTTGTGATGGTGGTTGTGTGAAGGAGTGCAAGTGTAAGGTGTATTGATGGTTGAAGTATGGTGCAGTGCGTTGTCTCTGGGGTCTGGCAGCAGTGGATCTGTTGCAAAGGATCATGGTTTGTGTGTGTTGGGCCTTTTTATTGGTCCATTTGTGGGTGTGGCTGTGTTTGAACTCTGGGTGGGTGTGTTATAAGGAGTGGTAGTGGTTTGGGCCTCTGTTTATCTGTTTGTCAGTTGCAGGTCAGTGTATAGGATGTATTTGGCCTTGTTGGATATGTTTTGTGGTCTTGTGTGCCCCGAATTGACTCTCCTTGTGTTTTTTTGGTTTGTCCTGGTTCAGTAGGAGTGTTTTTTGTGTGTGTACGGTGCGTACATGGGCCATGTTGTTGTACAGTGCTGTCCTTTGCTATGGCTTAGAACGACTCATACATGCCCGATGTTGGGTGAGGGTGCTGGTGTGTGGGCCTGGGGTAGGGTGCGTATGAACACGGGCAGGGTGTTGATCCGCACCGTACATCGGTGGTGGTGTTTCACACCGTACATACAGGGGGGGCTGGGTGTAGGGTCCGTACATACACGGGTGGGAGTTGGTACGCTCCATGCATACACGGGTGGGGGTACGGTCTGTACATACACTGGTGGGGTGGGGGTTCGGTCCGTACATACACGGGTGGGGAGTTGGTACGCTCCATGCATACACGGGTGGGGGTACGTTCCGTACATACACGGGTGGGGAGTTGGTACGCTGCATGCATACACGGGTGGGGGTACGGTCCGTACATATACTGGTGGGGTGGGGGTACGGTCCGTACATACACGGGTGGGGAGTTGGTACGCTCCATACATACACGGGTGGGGGTACGGTCCATACATACACTGGTGGGGTGGGGGTACGGTCCGTACATACACGGGTGGGGAGTTGGTATGATGCATGCATACACGGGTGGGGGTACGGTCCGTACATACACTAGTGGGGTGGGGGTACGGTCCGTACATACACGGGTGGGGAGTTGGTACGCTCCATGCATACACGGGTGGGGGTATGGTCTGTATATACACTGGTGGGGTGGGGGTACGGTCCGTACATACACGGGTGGGGAGTTGGTATGCTGCATGCATACACGGGTGGGGGTACGGTCCGTACATACACTAGTGGGGTGGGGGTACGGTCCGTACATACACGGGTGGGGTGGGGGTACGGTCCGTACATACACGGGTGGGGAGTTGGTATGTTCCATGCATACACGGGTGGGGGTACGGTCCGTACATACACGGGTGGGGTGGGGGTACGGTCCGTACATACACGGGTGGGGAGTTGGTACGCTCCATGCATACATGGGTGGGGGTACGCTTCATGCATACACTGGTGGGGGTTCGGCGCGTACATCCGCGGCCGGGGGGCGTTTTGCGCATACATGCGGGGTCTGTGGTGGGGTGTTCGGCGCGTATGCGGGCACGTGTCTCCATGCTTGCTATGGGAGTTCGGTCCGTACGGTGTTATTTCCATACAGTTGTGAAATCGAAAGGACGGGAGTGATCGTACTTGCGCGGTCGGACTTCACTTTTCCGATTCGTATGGTAAATCGTCCGGGGATGTGTCGGACACAATTTCCGACCCGAGGACGTGTGGGGAAATTTTCCCGATGTGATTCGTATGGAGTTTTTCCCATGCGAATCGTACTTGGCAGTTTGTACGCTACTTGTACGATTCGTACGGAAAAAAATCCAGATTCTATTCGGACGGGGGAAATTTTTCCAGGATCGGAATCGGCACCTGAGTGTAGAATACGTAACAGATAGCACCTTAGCATACAATATAAAAAAACTAATAGCCCTAGCCTATGTCCCTGTGACTGACGTACCAGAACACTATAACCTACTAATAGAGAGTCCATTCTACAAAAGAAATGAAGAAAAGTTAAGTCCACTACTGGATTACTTTGAGGACACATGGGTAGGAGACTACACCCATCAGGCCACAGAAGATTACCAAAGTTCCATGGTGGAACGTGTACCTCAGTACCCTAAACAAATAAGCCAAAAGTAACAACGCCGTTGAAGGATGGCATAAAGCCTTCCAGGCAACAACAAGGAGAGGTACACCCACACTTCAAAAACTACTACAAAGCATTCAAAAGGAGCAAAGCTACCAAGAACTAAGGATACAACAATCCATTACACTAATTAAACCAAAAGTAAGTAAGCAAACAAATAAAATGTATGAACTTCTCCAAAGCCAAGTTACACTCTATCCTACAACTCGAGGCTTAGAATACTTATCCCTAATTGCAAAAAGCATCCTTTAATTCCAATATAAACATAAATGAAAACATTGTCATATAAATCACAACATATGCATAAATAAAATACTTCCATTTTTTCATGAAACATTATTAATTTGTCAAATATATACAATTGATAAAATATTAAAAATATATTGACAAAATAATAATATTTAACTAAATACAATACATAGCAAAACAGAAATAAATGACATTTCCCTCCCACATACCATTAAAACAATTACTTACAGTTGTTGTGGCACCAAATCCAATGAAAGAGTACGTCAAAGTCCATCCAGGTGTCGATTTATCCCAAAGAACGTTAAATAGGCCCAAAAAAAAATGCAAACATGTCCAAAAACAATTCCTCGAATCGATAAATCCAACTTTAAATGGCATAAAAAACCCGAAAAAATATAAAACGTAAAAAACGCTCCAAGAAAATCGCAAAAATAAAGAGTGTGTTAAATAAAGATTAGCTTACAAAACAAACACACACCTTGTCCAAAAAAAATAGAGCAACTGATCTAAAAAAAAATCATTTGGCGATAAATCAAATTGACAAACCCTTCAAAAACCCGAAAACGCTTACAAAGTAAAAAACACTCTATGAAAACGCGAAAAATTAAGAGGTGCCGATTACGATCCTGTAAAAACCGGGTACGAACCGTCGGACGGAGCATATTCTCCGTCCGATGCGTACCCGGTCGGAACAATATACAAACATGGAAGTACGATTCGCACGGAATACCATTTCCGTACGATTCGTACAAAACACCGACCGACGAAAATATACATACAAATGTGATCCGGGGAAGCGCCGACGTGACGTCGGGACGCATGCAGCCTGCGTTTCACGAACCAGGAAGTACGAATCAAACCCACAGCAGTCCGGACGGCAATATTTTTACGGCACCCAAAAAGTGCCGGGAAAGCGAAGTACGCCGCGAAATGACCAGATTAGGGGGCCCGGTATGCGCCGTACCCCCCCAGCCCCCGTAACTACGTGCCGGTGGGGGTACGGTGCGTACGTACACTGGTGTACATACACGGGGGGGTACGGTGCGTACGTACACTGGTGTACATACACAGGTGGGGGTACGACTCGTACATGCGGGGGCTGGGGGGGGTACGGCACGTATGTGGGCACATGTCTCCATGGTTGCTATGGGAGTTCGGTGCGGACGGTGTTTTTTCCATCCGGTTGTAACATCGGACGCACGGGATGGATCGTACTTGCGCGGTTGGACTTCACTTTTCACATTTGTACGGTAAATCGTCCGAGGATGTGTCAGACACATTTTCCGACCCGAGGACGTGTGGGGAATTATTCCCAATGCGATTTGTATGGACTTTTTCCCATGCGAATCGTACTTGGCAGTTTGTACGGCACTTGTACGATTCGTACGGTAAAAAGACCGGATACGAGTCGTACGGGGAATTTTTTTCCAGGATCGTAATCGGCACCAGAGTGTGTTAAATAAACATTAGTTCACAAAACTAATACACACCTCTTAAAAAAAAAACGGCAACATTCTCCAAAGAGCGACGTCGTCAAAGAGAAACCTGTAAAACAAAAAAAAACATACCCACCCACACAAAAATACATAAACACAACTTCAAAAAACGTTTAATAACATTTAATAACAATACACATAAAAATATCTACAAACACTACTACCGAAACACGAGTCCTAAAACACGGAACCTACTCGAAAATTCCCACAACGTAACACACACCTAAATTACACCAGAAACACAACCACCAAACTCTAAATACACTACAAACCAACAAACTACATCCAAATTACCTTTACACCTAATTTAAACAATAATAAATAACTCTTACCTGCCTCCAAGCGACACAGCTCCCAACCGCGATCTCATCCCGGCGAAATAACCCTAAACGACACTAAGCGGTTACAAAAATAGTCCCCTTCAACAAAAAGGATTGAATAAATAAAAAGGTTAAACTTAAATATAATAAAACATACAGTAAACTTACCGAAACTTTTACCAAAATATTTTCTAAAAGGTTAAAAAAAGATGATTAATTTCACAAAATTTCGTAAAACTAGTACAACATTAATAATAAATAATATAACACATATATTAATTATTATTATTAAAAATAAATAGGATTATTAACTCTACATATCAAAATATAAAATAAATACATTACTTTACACCAAAATACAAAACACTTAAATAATGTAAATATAATATTATTAAAAAATATATATTAATAATATTAATTCAACATGTCTACTATATATAAAAAATATACTATTAAAGTTATATTATGTTTTGTTAAATGCAATTAAATGAAAATGCAATATTCCTTTTACAACAATAATGTAAATATAACCAATTTAGTTATTAATACTATTAATACTTTAGGAACTATCAGGTATGGCCTGTGCTCCTAAAGCCCCCTGTTTGGATAGCATTCAATGCAATTCCCTGGCTGACTTCTTTATGCAGAAAATTGACAACATCTACGCTGGTTTTGGAGCTCCATTATCTGTCTCATTTTCATCCAGCCCACCTACACAGAATTACGATCAACCACTTCTTCTGGATGATCCGGCTCAGTCTTCATTTCCCCTTTTAGATAAGTGGGACCTCATTTCTATGCCAGTCTTCCAGAAATTGTTGGCAGAGATCAAATCTGGTTCTCCCTTAGATCCCATGCCCCCACAGATTCTTTGTTCTTTAGCCCCCGCTTCACTTGACTGTATTTTGGCTCTTCTGAATGCCTCTCTCACTGAAGCCATTGTCCCTAATGTCTGGAAGCATGCGATGGTTGCTCCACTTTTGAAAAAAGCTAACGCTGACCCTAGTAACCCAGCCAATTTCCGACCTATCTCCTTACTTCCCGGCCTCTCGAAGGTGCTGGAGAAGCATGTTAATCGTCATCTAACTACTCACATTGAGTCGGCGAACGTTCTTCACTTTTCCCAATCTGGTTTTCGGGCGGGGTTTTCTACTGAGTCCACCCTTCTGGGAGCCACGGAGACAATCAGACGTCAGGTGGACAGAGGAGAGACGGTGGCACTCATCCTTTTGGACTTGAGTGCCGCTTTTGACACCGTCTCTCATACCATCCTTCTTTCTGCCCTGAGGTCTGTTGGGATCTCTGGCTCCGCACTTGCTTGGATTTCCAATTTCCAATTTTCTTGCGGACCGCACCTTTCAGGTTTTTTCTCCTTCTTCGGTGTCCTCTGTTCATAATGTCCCGCACGGTGTTCCCCAGGGCTCTATTCTTAGTCCTTTGTTTTTCAATCCCTACATTAGACCCCTTGCTTTTCTTGCTGTACAGTCTGAACTATCTATTTTTTCGTATGCAGATGATACTCAAATCATCTTCTCTCTCTCTGCTAATCAACACTCCCCTTGTTCCTCTCTTAGTTCAGGGCTCACGGACATCGCCAATTGGATGATGACCAACAAATTGAAGCTGAACGGAGATGAAACGGAGTTGCTCCTGTTTGGGCCTGACTCCGCTCTCTGGGGCCCTCAACATTGGCCTCAGCAAATGGGTCCATTGCCGGTCCCGGCAACTACAGCTCGCAACCTCGGGGTCCTCTTTGACAATCAGCTATCCATGAGACAACATGTGATTAAAGTCGCAGCCACCTGTACTACTATTATCAGGTGGCTGAGGAAGATTACGTGGATGCTTCCTCATGACACCCAGAAGCTAGTAGTCCAGGCCTTAGTGACATCACGGCTGGACTACGGTAACGTTCTACTCCTGGGTGCCTGCAAAGAGGTCTCCCGGAAGCTCCAAGTGGTACAAAACATGGCTGCCCGTTTACTGTGTAATTTGCCCAGATCTGCATCTGTTTCCTCTGATCTGCATCTGTTTGCTTCATGCACCGCATCAAAGCTGGTAAATCTCCTCATTACCTATCCACTTTAGTTCACCAATACTGTCCCTCTCGTACTCTCAGATCCTCCTTTCAGTGCAGATTTGCTGTCCCTCGTTTTAAGCGGACCAGAGTTGGTGGGCGCTCTTTTTCGTATTTGGCGCCCTCACTCTGGAATTCGCTTCCTATTCCTTTGCGGTCTGAAATGTGCTATCTCAAGTTCCGCAAAGGAGTGAAAACTTGGTTGTTTTCTTTGTAACTCTCTCTTTGTACCCATGCTTGCTCTCCATTGCTATGCCTCAGCGCCGGGAAACCCACGGGTAGCTGCGCGCTTAATAAATTTATATATAATAATAATAATAATAATACACATATTAATAATATTAATACTCTATTAATTATGTATATATTTAAAATGGTTAATAGAAAAACTTTGAGGCACCCTGAGTCAATAAGTAGGAGGGGAAAGGAGTCAGTGAATAATCAATACCAAAAAATAGAAGCACATTCCCCCCACTAGTATAATCTAAATAGGCAGTAAGTCCATAAATATTAGTGTGTCCATAGACCGAAAGAGATAGTTAAATTATTTTTCTTTCATTTTCATTTATTTTATATAAAATGATACTATACATAATAGAAGAATCACACTAGTTAATTGCCTATAAAACCAAACATTGTAGATTCAATCATAGCATAATAAGTGTTTAGGAGAACACAATCATATGCCCAACACAAAATACTATAAAGTACAGTACATATATCAACTTCTCTTTGGTATTGATTATTCCCTGACTCCTTTCCCCTCCTACTTATTGACTCAGGGTCCCTCGAAGTTTTTCTATTGATATTCCCGGCACGTTGCCGTGAGGGTTTTCTCTGTCCTTTTTCTATTCTCTTTGGAACAATCCCTATAATTGCTGTTCTATCTATATATCCTTTCTTTTGTATTTTCTTGTCCTTGTTTTTCACTTACTTTGGTTTATTTACTTTTGGTATACTGGTACTTTGCTCTGCTCTTCAATTAGGTACTGCAATTGCTTGTTCTAGCTTTTGTAGCTCTGATTGGGAGGTAGTATTTAATATCGATTCTTCCAGGCAGGTGTGTGAATTGACTCTTTTTCCTTTCAGTATGGAAAAAATTAAGTCGTTTGGGTTCTCCGATGAAGACTTTTCTAAACTACTTGGTGGTAGTTCCAGTTCTGATAGACAATTTACTATCAGTAACAGTTCGAATGATGAATGGTTTAGATTACTCAATCTTAAGAAAAAAGCGCGAAGGACTGAATCACACGCGGAATTTATGTTAGAGTACCTGAGAGCCGGTGTTATTCCCAATGGACTCCGAGTTAGAAATATACCAGGACTCTTCATAGAAGTTAGAAAGTTTTTGGAGAAATGGGCTCTAATAGCAAATAGGTGTTCTAGGGACCTAATGATGCTTATCATTGAGACGGCAAGAGAAATAGTTGAGACCTTACTGAAAGAAATAGCAGACATTGAAGACACTCTCAAGAAGAATAACCCCGTTGAGGATGCTAGAAAGAAACTAGAAGAGATCAATATAGAGATGAGTTCCTTCTGTGATTATCTCATAAAAAAGAAAACTGATAAACTCAAAAAGGACATTAGGTACTTTTCTGAGGAAAGAGTTTATCCCTTTTTAAAAAATGGTTATTACAACTCCGATTATGAGCATTCGCAACAGGGGGAACGTCAATATTGGTCCAATAGGAACGTGCGCACATTCTCAGACACCTCTGGCTCAGATAATGAGGAAAGTACTAACAGTTCTGGGAACTATGGGAATTATGGATATAGGAGACCCAATCCCAATGGTCCATCAAGGAATGGTCGTTTTTTAGGCAATCGACAGGCTTCTGCTCGAGTAAGATTCAGGAACGAGGGCAGAGGTGGTTACCAACCATCAGAGAACTCACCTCAGTTCCTTCAAACGAGATGGAAACAGTATTGGAAGGAATAGGAGATTGTTCTCACTTCCAACCTACAGGGACGGAACATATTAAGCCTATCCCCATCTTTAATCTATCCACAACATCTTTGGATCAATCATCTATGCTAGTTCTCTCTTGGGGGCTTTCATTTGTCCCTAGTACTTACCTTGACCAATTTAAACTGAATACTGATATTCAAGCGTTTTTTCGTAAAATAAGATTTAGGAGACTTTTTGAATTACAATCTCCCACTGCCAACGATAACAAAACAGGATTGCGTCCTAAATCTGTCTTCACGCCTTCCCTTGACCAGGTCGGCGCAGAAGTAAGTATCTTTGAAAGAGTGGTAAGCAACAAAATTCACCAACTTCTCACTCATGTTCGGAGACCTCCATACAATTTGGATTATGATGAATATCAAGCCCTTAAACATCTGGCTGACAATACTGATGTCACCATAAAGCCCGCAGACAAACGGGGTGGCATTGTAGTGTTAGACAGTGCAGTTTATAAAAGGCAAATTGAAACAATGCTTAGTGTCCCAGAACACTATACTAAAGTTAGGTCTTTCCCGGAACAGAGAATTAAAAGTGAGATTCTAGAAATCACAAGCAGAGCAGTAGATAGAGGTTCCATATGCCAACAGGAACTTGATTACCTTAATGTTCCGTTCCACAAAATTCCGATACTATATGGGGTGCCCAAGACTCATAAAAATGCTATTACACCACCTTTTCAGACCTATCGTCTCTACTATTGGGTCTCTCACTGAACCACTCTCCAAGTATGTAGATGTTTACCTCCAACCGTTGGCCTCTAAAACTCATTGGCTTTATCAAAGATATAGGTCACCTCATCAACATCATTGAAGGGTTTCCTTTTAACATCCACACTGATTTCCTGGTCTCAATGGATATTGAGGCCCTGTATACGAATATCCCCCAAGGGGAGGCTTTAGATGCAGTTAAGAGAGCCTTAGAGATTGGAGAGGCCCCCTGTGATCATCTGTTTGTTCTGGAGTGCCTGGCCATTGTCCTCAAAGAGAATTTTTTCGAATTTGAGGGTAATATCTATAAACAGATTCAAGGAGTAAGCATGGGCGCTGCCTGTGCTCCCAATGTAGCCAACATCTTTATGGGATCCTTCGAAACTAAATTTGTCTTCAATGAAGTAGCCCCTTTCAGTGAGAACATTTTGGGTTGGCATCGCTTCATCGATGATATTTTTTTTATTTGGAGAGGCCCAGAACAGCAACTTGAAGAATTCATGCTCTGGATTAATCTGTGTAATCCACATCTTAGATTTAGCCCTAAGGTCAGTAAGGAAAGAATCGAGTTTCTGGATATTTGGATACAAGTTAAGGACCAAAAAATAGAGGTTTCTCTCTATACTAAGCCGACTGCCCGGAACACCCTTTTACAGTACACCAGTTACCATCCCCGCAGTCAAAAGGATAGTATCCCTTTTAGTCAATTCCTGAGATACCGCAGGAACTGTACTTCCATGAAACACTTAAAACTAAGCTGTTGGACAGAGGTTACCCTAACAGGCTTGTCAGGGACTAAGAGCTAAATATTATGATAGAGTGGCTCTTTTCCATACCAACAGACCAAAACTGAAAATAACATCGTATGTGTTACCACCCATTCTAACATCAATCATAAGGTGCGTCAAATTATAAATACCCAGTGGCACATCCTCAACTCAGACTCGCATAAAAACACCCTCCCTAAACCTATCTTTGCGTTTCGCCGTAATAAAAATTTGAGAAACGTCCTGGTTAAGTCAAGAGAGCCACAAAAAGACAGGTTTGTTCAGAAATCTATTGTTGGAAGCAGCCCCATTATGGGAACACACAAATGTGGCCATTGCCATGCTTGTGAGTTTGCCATTGTAGGCCATGTCCTCACTTGGGGCAAACGCACTTTCACCCTGAAGAAGATGACCAATTGCCGTACCAGTAATGTGATTTATCTCATTCTGTGCCCCTGCCATAAAGGATATGTGGGCGAAACTGGCCGAGAACTCAGGGTGAGATTCAGTGAACATAAGTCAGCCATACTGAATCACCGCACTGGAGCCCCGATGGTTGCCCATTGGTTGGAATGTGGACACACAGTGGAAGACTTGCGTTGGACCATTCTGGAACACATTTTCCCACCCAAAGATGGGAATATTGACTGCTTGAGGCGCAAAAGAGAGGTATTTTGGATTTACACTTTGGATACATTTGATAATGGATTAAACGAGTCTCTCCCTTGGGAGAACGCTATTTTCTGAATTGTATCATTTGCCAGCCCGTGTTTTATCTGAAGGCTCATCTGATTAGACTGCTATATTAATACTACTCCATCCTGTTTTTATCTGAAGGCCCATCTGATTGGACTGCTATATTAATACTATTCTCTTCTGTTTAGATTTGTCTTTAGTATTATAGTTTTATTTCACTACCATTCCAATATGGCCGAACTTTTTCAAGCATGACTCTCTTGGTCGCTAATTTCTTTTGCTTTACATTTTTTGTTTTTTCAACAAAGAATGCTTTATTGTCACTATAAACTCTATATTGCACACGATTTTTTGGTGACAGTTCTTTCTTATTCTTCTTTTTTCAGTGGGGATTGTATCCTTGTTACAAAAAGTGTTTTTGTGTGTTGTGGATTACCCTATCATTCTAAAAAAAATGTTTTGGTTTTTGTGTTCCACAGACCGACCATGTGCTTATGTGCCTGAAGCCCGACATGTAAATTAGCAATTAGCTTCGAATGAACTATTTGGATATCGTGATTAAGATGCATATGCCAATTGCGCCCTGAGGAAGGAGCTCATTTGCAGAATATTTTGGGATCTCCGAAACGCGCGTCGGTGCTTTTTTGTCTGACCTACTGTATTTTATGTATGCTATATTGTACTGTGTCTTGTTGTGTTCTTTACATGTATGAAGTTGATATATGTACTGTACTTTATAGTATTTTGTGTTGGGCATATGATTGTGTTCTCCTAATCACTTATTATGCTATGATTGAATCTACAATGTTTGGTTTTATAGGCAATTAACTGGTGTGATTCTTCTATTATGTATAGTATCATTTTATATAAAATAAATGAAAATGAAAGAAAAATAATTTAACTATCTCTTTCGGTCTGTGGACACACTAATATTTATGGACTTACTGCCTATTTAGATTATACTAGTGGGGGGAATGTGCTTCTGTTTTTTGGTATATTTAAAATGTTATGTGAAAATATGATTGTTTTCTAAAGTACAATATTAAAATGCAATATTGTATTAACCAATACTAGTATGTTAAATGAAATATGTGAATGTTAAAAAATAAACTGTTAATTAATATACCAATATTAATTTGCATTAAACGTATATTTCTCACAAACATACAAAATGCAAATATATATGAGCAATTATCAACACATGAATCACTAAACATACCAATGTATGAATATATATGAAGACAAATATATATTGTAAATATAGTAATATATATCACAAAGTTAACGAAAAAATAATAAATGCTATACAAATATTCCACTTATGTATACAAGATTATATGATGTACCCAATAAAAAATAACAAATCCAACTAACTAAATTCTAATAAAAAAAAAACTTCATTAAACAAATGTCAAAGTCTGATAATTTCACAAGATTTCCATTGTAATAAACTTCATAAAAACACAACCATTTACGAAAATTACATTACACAAGAATAAAAAATACCCCACAAACTATCATTTATGCAAAAAAACATATAAAAAAAATAATTTACTACTACCACTCCAATTACTGTGAAATCAGTGAAGCTGCTGGATAGTAAACAAATTTAATGTACTATTCCAACTCCAGTCAGTATTACATCAGGAAAGATGCTGGAAAGTAAATAAATATAATTTACTGTCCCAACTCCAATCAATATAAAATCAGGGAAGGTGCTGGATAGTAACTAAATATAATTTACTATTCCAACTCCACTCAGTATTAAATCAAGGAAGGTGCTGGATAGTCAATAAATATAATTTACTATTCCAACTCCAATCAATATTAAATCAGGGAAGGTGCTGGATAGCAAATAAATAAAATTTACTATTCCAACTTCAGTCAGTATTAAATCAAGGAAGGTGCTGGATAATAAATCAATATAATTTACTATTCCTACTCCAATCAATATTCAATCAGGGAAGGTGCTGGATAGTAAATAAATATAATTTATTATTCTAACTCCAGTCATTATTAATTTATGGAAGGTGCTGGATAGTAAATAAATATAATTTACTATCCCAACTCCAATAAATATTACATCAGGGAAGGTGCTGGATAGTAAATAAATATAATTTACTAATCCAACTCTGTTCGGAATTAAATAAGGGAAGGAGCTGGATAGTAAATAATTATAATTTACTATTCCAACTCCAGTGAATATTAAACCAGGGAAGGTGCTGGATAGTAAATAAATATAATTTACTATTCCAACTCCAGTCAGTATTAAATCAAAGAAAGTGCTGGATAGTAAATCAATATAATTTACTATTCCAACTCCACTCAATATTACATCTTGGAAAGTGTTGGATAGTAAATAAATACAATTTACTATTCCAAATCCAGTCAGTATTAAATCTGGGAAGGTGCTGGATATTAAATAAATATAATTTACTATTCCAACTCCAGTCAGTATTAAAGCAGGAAAGATGCTGGATGGTAAATATTTATAATTTACTATTCCCACTCCAGTCACTTTTTAATGACAACATATTGAGTATATTTAAAAAACATATGTCTATAATATTTTGATTTAAAATATGAGTAAATATTTAATATATCAATTCCCACTACATTCTAATATAACAATTTACTATCAATTATTCAAACATATCAAAAATCAAAATGTTTTATTAAAATAAGTTACATATAGAAACTACAAAGTAATAGATTTCCATTAATAGTTATTTTATCTAAATAGAAATGTATTATATTTTAAAAAATGTTTAAAATTTCACCAGTAAGTTCTTTATTTTTTAAATGTATATTTTAATCTCAAAAATATTATTTTTTATTAAATAATGAACAAATTTTTCTATAATTTAACGATGCCCACCTTTATACCTTTACAAAACAACAAACCACTACAAACTTAGATATAACAATATTAATAATTGAACATTTATGTAAAACACCACAACACAAACAAACAATAAATTAAAAAATAAAATTCACAATTAACACATTTTATATCAATGGTGAAAATTTTTAATATTCCAAAATATAAATATAGTTAAAATATTTATAAACATTTATGTATCTTTGATAAACTCTCAAGTAATATTACTTATTACTAACATATGAGAAATTTCTAAGTTTAGAAAACACTCCACACCCTTACCCACTAATAACACAACATCCCACTCCCAAAATTTCCATAACTCATAATATATTAATATATTTTTTAAAAAATTATCTCATAAATATCTATTTACTCTCCAAAAAAAAATTGTTATTTTAACAGATTATAAATTTGTATATTTTTCTAAAACTCCCCACACTTATCCCCTAATAACCCAACATCCCGCTCCTAAAATTTATGAAACTATTAATTTATTAATCGTTTATTCGTTTATTGCTTTATTTGAGGTAAAAACTCATAAAAGCATGAAACATTTATAACATATTTACAATCTCTTATAAAAATCTTTAAAATAATAAAACATCATGACATCAATGATATTAAAATTCATCAATAAAAGCTAAAGTTCATGCAGTTGTTTAGCCAGTATAAACACGAAGAAACTAAATTCTTTTCACATAGCCTGCTATTGGGCTAGAGATTTCCTTCTAATGGCCCAGGCCCAACCCAGAAATTTAGCAACTGCCACAGCAATGAATGTTGAAGGACTGGTGCAGATAATCCTTAGAGCCATGTCACTCTCTCTCGTGCCTAGCTGTTTGCACATAGCCCTCAGCCAGACATGTCGGGGGACTGAATAAGCCCCACACACAAAGAGTAAGTGAGCAATGGTCTCAGTACATGTTTTACAGACTGGGCAGGCTTGAGAACTACCCTCTGCCCATCTTCCAGTTAGTGATCTAATTGGGAGAGACCCCACTCTAAGCTGGAAATATAGCTTCCTGTCCAGGGGTTTGGTTATAGTATCCCAATAGGGCTCAAGGAAAGGGGAAGCTTTTACTTCAAAAAATAGTCCCTCCATAGTAGAAGGATTGGCTTTGTTCCAGTCCCGATGTTCTACCATTTCCCAATACTTTGCTTTTATAATTGCTTTAGTCGGGAACAGGGCCTCCTCTGGATTCTCCCATAGCTCATTCATGCCTAGAATCCCCAGCATTTTACGCAAATCCCCCAACCAACCTATCTTATGGAACTTATCGCAGTTAATTAAATCCAGGAAGCCCCTTGCGTAGTGAGCGAGTTCAGGGGTGACCCAGATGCGCCGCCAGTATAAAATGGGTCTTAGTCTAGCCATATCTGATATGGCTTTTCTGCCTAACTCACAATGCAGAGGCCTCATGGGTGTGCTTTTGGGGAGGCCAATGAGGTTTCGAAGAAATTTATTCTCGGCGAGCGTTAGTGGTGCTAAATTGCCATAGCCCCAAAGCTCTGAGCCATAGAGCGCCGAGCTAATGGCTTTGGCCTCATATACTTGAAGTGCTGGCGCAATAGGTTTGGTCAAAGACCTTTTATGTTCAGCACCTATAGCACCAGTGTTTTGGCGAAATTTAAGAGCCGCCATTTCTGTGTGTTTCCCCCACTTTGCGCCCTTGGCTATGTGGATACCAAGATAGACAAAATCCGAAACCATTTCTACCTTTTGGCCATCCATGAGGAAGTTCCCTCTAAAGCTGGAATGGGGATTAAATGTCATGAGCTTTGTTTTAGCTACATTTACTTCTAGGCCTTGATAAATACAAAAGCCCTCAAAGATATTCAGGGCATGCTGCAGACCGCTGGGAGTTTTGGATAGAATGAGCGTGTCGTCTGCGAATACTAGGATTGGCGTTTTCACTCCATCCAGTGTTGGAGCATCTACAGAAGCAGACAACATACGCTCCACTACTCCGTTAATGTAAAGGGAGAAGAGCATCGGGGCCATGGCACAGCCTTGGCGTACCCCCTGTTCTACCGGGAACTCGTCAGATATTTGCCCATGTCTCCCCCAATGGATCTTTGCGGAGTTTGACTCGTGCAATCTCATCACTAGCGATAGAGTTTCAAGTGGCATGCCCATCTCAGCTAAGACTTTCCATAACAGGGAGCGAGTAACTAGATCGAAAGCTGCATGTAAGTCTATGAAGGCAGCATAAAGACTGCCCTTCGCCAGCTCTACTGTCTTCCAGTGCAGTAGCATGAACCGGATGATCTGGTCTATTGTGCTAGTCAATTTACGAAAACCTGCTTGGTAAGGAGATAGAACATTATTTTCTTCCTTCCAGGCTATGATTTTTGCCAGGGTCATTTTGCCTACGACCTTCTGTACTGTGTCTATAAGACTGATGGGCCGATAATTCCCTGGTAGAGTTTTGTCCCCTTTTTTGTATATAGGGATTATTACCGCCCCCAGCCAGGACTTTGGTACAGGAGCCCCTTGTGCTACTGCGTTGGCCAAATTCAAAATATACTTGCCCCAGCATGATTTCTCATAGAGAAATACATCTGCAGGCACCCCGTCAGGGCCCGGAGCCTTGCCCCGTGTGACTGAATCCAAGGCCAATGCTACATCCGCGTTATTAAAAGGAGGAGGTTGGAATATAGCATAGGGCACAGACTCCCCGTTCCTGTCCTCCGGACGACTCCTGTATTGGGGACTAAAGTAGTCCAACCAGTTGCTCTGCGAAACATGGTTGGAAGGTGGTTCTGGGAGACCCCCTCTCCCCCATTTAACAATATTCCAGAATAATCTGGAGTCTTTTGCGGAACTGGCAGCTTTAAGATCTTGAATTTCCGATTCCTTCCACAGTGGAAGGTATATCCCAGTATGCACTCTTTTTCCTTCAAACTGTAATCAATTACACCACGAGTGTCTGTTGATCAATAAGCTGTTTTATTTCACAGTCTCAAGTTGATTTTAATGTTTCAAAGAATATTCATTGATTTCATGATTCAAATGTATTTAGGACATCTTCATATGGATAAGTTCCAATGTTATAAACATGATTCCATATTTTCAATTTGGGTTACAGGGATGAATCCCAATGCATTTCGGGGTCTCCCTTCGTCAGGGGATACTCCCTATAAATAAAGTGACCATATATTAATAATATCCGCACTAGAATAATGTGAGAACAAAAGCTGATAGCATAACAACAGAGCTTTTTCGCAAACAGTAACCAATTGTCACAAATCTAAACCAATGTAGACGCAAATAATATCTGATGCGGTGAACGTAAATTCCTAAATCATTCTCGGTGGCCGATGTGGCGTGAACTGAAAAACAAATTAAAACTTGTGATGTGAAACTCTACGAAGTGCCGGTAAATGATTAATGGCGTGTGCCTGCATATGTATCATGACCACGGGTTCTTTAAGGAATGTGCCAGTAATTAATTCGAACGTGTGCTAAAGATTCCGATTTAAATAACTAGTGATGTTTACGTGAATGACTCTAACGTCAATTAAACTAATAATAAATACAAAGAATCTTATCATGTAGTATCTCAACCGCTTCGCTGCGACGCATACCTGTGTAAAACTCGTTCCTCGTTCGTAACGATTCGTTCAGATATTATTTGCGTCTACATTGGTTTAGATTTGTGACAATTGGTTACTGTTTGCGAAAAAGCTCTGTTGTTATGCTATCAGCTTTTGTTCTCACATTATTCTAGTGCGGATATTATTAATATATGGTCACTTTATTTATAGGGAGTATCCCCTGACGAAGGGAGACCCCGAAATGCATTGGGATTCATCCCTGTAACCCAAATTGAAAATATGGAATCATGTTTATAACATTGGAACTTATCCATATGAAGATGTCCTAAATACATTTGAATCATGAAATCAATGAATATTCTTTGAAACATTAAAATCAACTTGAGACTGTGAAATAAAACAGCTTATTGATCAACAGACACTCGTGGTGTAATTGATTACAGTTTGAAGGAAAAAGAGTGCATACTGGGATATACCTTCCACTGTGGAAGGAATCGGAAATTCAGTTTTAAGCCACATCCCTCTTGATCTGGGGAGAAGATCCCACAGCACCGAGAACATAGTAAAATAATTACACAGTGATTGAAAGTTATACAAAGGAGTGCGACCGACACACAACTTTATTCAGCTTTAAGATCTTGCCAGTGCTGCTCGTCCCATTGTTTCTTGGCTATAGATACACAGGACTTGTATTTCCGCCTTGCTTCCCTGACGGAGGCTGGGTCTTTGGACTTGATGGCCATCCCCAGAGAAGTTCTAGCTGCCCTACATGTGGCGTTATACCACCCCGCCACATGAGGACGACTTTTCTTGCCCGGGTGCGAGCGTATTGCCCTGTAGAAATGACTCTTTATCGAGCTGAAGAATTCACAGTGCAGATTGGTAATCTCAACCATATCTGTTCTGCTCCTCGATCCCGTATTCAATATTACTTCCATGGCAGAGGTGGTAAGATCCAGATTTGTGCTAATACTTAGTAGCACCTCGTGATTAGCCACAATTTGGGGCCACTTGACTCGCCTCATGTCGTTCGATGGGACGATCTCTGCCATCGCTTCTGTTATAATATTTTGCCCCTCCAGGTCCCCCCCCACAACAAATGAGTAATACAAAGGGGGTTGTGATCACTCTCTTGTCTGCTGACCACCCTCATATCTTTCATCAAATGCCAGATCGTTAAGCTACAAATGACATAATCAATCCGGCTTTGCCAACGGCCATTATCAAATGTGTTGGCCCCTTGTCCATCACTCAGTGTCCTACCATTCAGAGCTCTGAGCCCCCTTTCGCTGCATAAGGCGTTCATCTGAATTACTTCGACTGACCATCTACTCACAGGTTTTAAGTCCAGCTTAGGGATTCCCCGTTCGGTATCTGCATCTTCTCCTGATTGCCAGTCTTCTACTGTAAGGGGCTCAAAGGTCATGTTCAAGTCACCGGCAATTAATATGTTGTTCTTGTTTGGCTGGGCACCGATCAATTGGTCGAGTGCAGCCAAAACATGGGATTTCCCCCCATTATGTCCTCTTCTATACAGATTATAAATATATAGGGATTCCCCCGAAGGGATACAAAGCCTAATCCGCTGCATGTCCTTATTGCCTGTGGGGAGCTCTGCTATCTTGTCGAAGAGTGCCTGCCGAGCCCAAATGGTTAGACCCCCTTTTGGTCTTCCCTTTGGGCCTTTAACGGCCGGGACAAAAAAATTAAGGAAGCCCAAGAGGAAGAGAGGCTCGCAGGCCCATGTCTCCTGAAAAATACAGACGTCGAAGTCATTTATAAACGACGCCCATTCTGGTGAGTGCATTCTGGGGCCCAAACCCGCGACATTCCACAAAACTATTCTGCCCCTGCCCCTGCTGGGATCACCCCCCAGTACAGCGGTGGATAGCGGCTGGACCGCTGGGCCACTGATATTTCGCAGATCGCAACCTCCTGCTAGCCAGGCCCGGACTGGTGATTCCGGCCCCGGGCAATCCCCCGGTAGGCTGGATGGGGTGGGGGCCGATTTTGTGACAGGGGGCCAGTTCTGTTGTTGGGGCCGATTTGGACCGACGGAGTCACGGTCGGTCCAAATCGGCCCCAACAACAGAACACAGTGCTTACAGTTGCCTGTCTGACTGAGGCCTGGTGTGAGCAGGACAATGATTCTTTGCTGCGGTGCTCGTGCTCCGACGCGTGTGCAGGCAGGCTACTAGGCTATTACGATCAGCCGCCGCCCTACTCATTATAATTTTATTAAACCCCCCCCCCCTCACACCACCTGACCTGTCATGCTGCGCACGTCTACAGCATCATCATGGTCCGGTGACGTGACGTGAAGTGACGTGGCTCTGAGGCGAGGTCGAGGCAGGCATTCAGAGGCTAGAGGGAGACAGTCAGCAATAGGGAAAGAGAACGGCACCTCGTGATTTAATTCCCCCAGTCTGCAGGTGAGTGCTATTTGTTCCTGGCCAGATCTTATTTATGGGTGACTGGTGGCGCTGTCTGGGGCCGGGGGGCGTCGCAACTGGGCCGGGGCCAGAATCAAAAGCAAAAGGGCCGGGGCCTAAGGAAGGGGCAAGGAGGGCCTAGGCCCCGGCCGCTTCAGCAGAGCAGTGACTTTTGTTTGTTGTGTGTCAGTAGTAGCAGGGAGCGAGGCGGTGGCTGGGCTGGCCTACTTCTCACCCCCTCTTTCCTCCTTTCGTTTATTTGTTTCACTGTGAAATGGATCCAAAAATACTTTTGCTTCAAATGTTGTCTTTTTCTGACTTTATTCTATTCCAAAGTACAGACTCAGGAGTGAGAGAAATAAAAGGTTCAACTATGAAACATAAATAAATAACTAAATAAAGCAAGACAGTATTCACAAAGCAGCCAGATTGATTTTATTCACACCCAAACACATTAGCGCCACTATGCAGAGTTTGCCAGTGAAGTGCTGCTTTTGTTTTATCTTTTCTTTAAACAGCATTGTTTTCCCTGAATGAGGAAGTGCAAGACTCCTGGAGATACTGCAATGCCGGATTGATGGGTGGATTTGAAAACAAAATGTGTACTGCGGCTCTGGTGCCGATCACGATCCGGTAAAAAAATTGCCCGTACGACTCGTATCCGGTCTTTTTACCGTACGAATCGTACAAGTGTCGTACAAACTGGCAATTACGATTCGCATGGTAAAAAGTCCATACGAATCGCATTGGGAATCATTCCCCACACGTCCTCGGGTCGGAAAATGTGTCCGACACGTCCTCGGACGATTTACCGTACAAACGTGAAAAGTCAAGTCCGACCGAGGAATCACGATCCCACCCGTGCGTCCGAACTCACAACCGTATGGTAAAAACACCGTCCGCACCGAACTCCCATTGCAACCATGGAGATATGGGCCCGCATACGCGCCAAACACTCCCCCCAGCACCCATACGTTCGAGTCGTACCCCCGTTCAATGTACACCCCCCCTGGATGTACACCCGTGTACGTGTCGAACCCCCACCCGTGTATGTACACCCCAGTACGTTCGAGTCCTACCCCCACCCCTGTACGTGTCGTACCACCGTCTAAGTACACCCCAGTACGTTCGAGTCCTACCCCCACCCCTGTACGTGTCGTACCACCGTCTAAGTACACCCCAGTACGTTTGAGTCCTACCCCCACCCCTGTACGTGTCGTACCACCGTGTACCCACACCCCAGTACGTTCGAGTCGTACCCCCACCCCTGTACGTGTCGTACCATCGTGTACCCACACCCCAGTACGTTCGAGTCGTACCCCCACCCCTGTACGAGTCGTACCACCGTGTACCTACACCCAGTACGTTCGAGTCGTACCCCCACCCCTGTACGAGTCGTACCACCGTGTACCTACACCCCAGTACGTTCGAGTCGTACCCCCACCCCTGTACGTGTCGTACCACCGTCTATGTACACCCCAGTACATTCGAGTCCTACCCCCACCCCTGTACGTGTCGTACCACCGTCTAAGTACACCCCAGTACGTTCGAGTCCTACCCCCACCCCTGTACGTGTCGTACCATCGTGTACCCACACCCCAGTACGTTCGAGTCCTACCCCCACCCCTGTACGTGTCGTACCACCGTCTAAGTACACCCCAGTACGTTCGAGTCGTACCCCCACCCCTGTACGAGTCGTACCACCGTGTACCTACACCCCAGTACGTTTGAGTCGTACCCCCACCCCTGTACGTGTCATACCCCCGTGTACCTACACCCCAGTACGTTCGAGTCGTACCCCCACCCCTGTACGAGTCGTACCACCTTGTACCTACACCCCAGTACGTTCGAGTCGTACCCCCACCCCTGTACGTGTCGTACCACCGTCTATGTACACCCCAGTACGTTTGAGTCCTACCCCCACCCCTGTACGTGTCGTACCACCGTCTAAGTACACCCCAGTACGTTCGAGTCCTACCCCCACCCCTGTACGTGTCGTACCACCGTGTCCCTACACCCCAGTACGTTCGAGTCGGACCCCCACCCCTGTACGTGTCATACCCCTGTGTACCTACACCCGAGTACGTTCGAGTCCTACCCCCACCCCTGTACGTGTCGTACCACCGTGTACCCACACCCCAGTACGTTCGAGTCCTACCCCCACCCCTGTACGTGTCGTACCACCGTGTACCCACACCCCAGTACGTTCGAGTCGTACCCCCACCCCTGTACGTGTCGTACCACCGTCTAAGTACACCCCAGTACGTTCGAGTCCTACCCCCACCCCTGTACGTGTCGTACCACCGTCTAAGTACACCCCAGTACGTTCGAGTCGTACCCCCACCCCTGTACGTGTCGTACCACCGTGTACCTACACCCCAGTACGTTCGAACCGTACCCCCACCCCTGTACGTGTCATACCCCCGTGTACCTACACCCCAGTACGTTCGAGTCCTACCCCCACCCCTGTACGTGTCGTACCACCGTGTACCCACACCCCACGTTCGAGTCGTGCCCCCACCCCTGTAAGTGTCATACCACCGTCAATGTACACCCCAGTACGTTCCGGTCCTACCCCCAACACAACCTCCTAAGTACGGAGCGCACCCCAGGCCCCAACATCACAACCGCATGTACGAGTCGTACCAACCCACACACAAGGACAGCACCGTACAACCAAATGGCCCATGTACACACCGTACACACGCTCAAAACGCACGGACACAACCAGGACAAAACAAAACAACACAAGAATACACCATACGAATGGCACAAAGCCACTAAACATGGCCAACAAACACTACAAAAACACCTTCACTGACCTGCAACTGCCAAAGACAAACAGAGGCCCAAAACACCACCACTACTTATAACACACCCACCCAAACTTCAAACACTGCCACACCCACCCATGGACCAATAAAAAGGGCCCACACACACAAACCATGAGCCTTTGCAACAGACTCACTGCTGCCAGACACCACAGCACCATACTACAAGCTTCACCACACCTTACACTTGCACACCTTCACACAACCACCTTCACAAACACACCCTCATCACATTCACACACACACACCCACAACCATCCACACACCCCCCCCAACATCCACACCCCCCCCCACCATCCACACCCACACCCCTCACCATGCCCACTACCAAGAATCCAAAGTTCAGTAACCGAGAGTTGGAGGTCCTTGTTGATGAAATCCTCAGAGTCGAGCCACAGATCTTTGGAACATTGGTCAGAAACACCAGCCTGGCAGCAAAAACAGCCATGTGGCAGACCATCGTCGATGCTGTGAATGCTGTTGCGGACACCAGAAGGACCAGGCAGGAATGCCAGAACAGGTGGTACGATCTGCGGAGGAGGGTCCGAGCCAAGAGGCAGGAGGAACACGACCAGGCCAACGCCACAGGAGGAGGGCCCTCCCGCAGACCCGTACACTACCAGCCCTGGGAGGAGAGGGTGATGGCCATACTGCCGGTGGAGGCAGTCGAAGGATTAGAGGGACTCCGAGACCCGGGTGAGTACACAAACAACGCACCTCACATGGGGGGAACGGCATCCACAACCAAAATCACTAACAGGCACGCAACCACCACAAGCCATCGCATGACTCAACCACACTCCATGAGCACGCACATGCCACTGCTGTCACCATGCCCCATGCACCCAGCTGGACAATGTCAAGTCACAGGCCACAGAAGACACCAACACATGACACGGTAACCCGGATGGCGGGAGGCTGGGCCCCAAAAATCACATAGTGCAACTCCGAAGCAGACAACAATGCCCTCTGCCCATATGGCCTAGGTCACAGCCAGACAAACAGTGTGTCCCAACACAGGAATGACTTGCCAGCAAATGGCGGACGCCTTGCATCAACACATGGGGGTGAAGGCACTGTTTTGCACATGACAGCAGCTAATGAACAGCCAACATTGTGAAAGAGTGGCAGCACACACCACCACAGCAGCAGCGCACAGACACACATCACACCCAATGGGTGCCTGGAGATCAGAAACAAACTCACATCAACAAGCCAAGGGCCACTCAAAGATCTGCTAACAGTGTGTGCCCAGGAAGCTGGGCTGAGGTGACAGAGGGTGACACACGGAGGGAGGGAGAGGGGGACACAGAGGGAGGGAGCGGGGGACAGAGAGGGAGGGAGAGGAGGACAGAGAGGGAGGGAGACACAGGGACACCGACAGAGGGAGGAGGCTGACACACGGAGGGAGGGAGAGGGGGACAGAGAGGGAGGGAGAGGGGGACAGAGAGGGAGGGAGAGGGGGACAGAGAGGGAGGGAGAGGGGGACAGAGAGGGAGGGAGACGGACAGAGGGAGGAGGCTGACACACAGAGGGAGGGAGAGGGGGACAGAGAGGGAGGGAGAGGGGGACAGAGAGGGAGGGAGACGGACAGAGGGAGGAGGCTGACACACGGAGGGAGGGAGAGGGGGACACAGAGGGAGGGAGAGGGGGACCGAGAGGGAGGGAGAGGGGGACAGAGAGGGAGGGAGATGGACAGAGGGAGGAGGCTGACACACGGAGGGAGGGAGAGGGGGACACAGAGGGAGCGAGACACAGGGAGAGCAAATCAGCCGTGTGGCATGTGCGAATGTCTGCTCGTCAGCAGGTAGACTGCGTGCATGTAGACAAGGGTGGCCAGTCCCAGAACCCCCCCTCTTCACCATGGCAAAACACAGGGCCATGTCACAACCTGTTCACGAGCACAACGACAGCTACCTGGATCATATAAGTGTGTGGATCCACTCCATGTGCACATGTACAGTGCTACACGGAAGGCGCCAATGCATGGCTCGCCACACCTGCCCACTCCACTGCTGACTGCAGTCACACTTGACGCAGCAAGTAAGACCGTGCCACACATAGTGAAAAGGGCAAAAGTGGTGCACAAGGGACACACCCATGCACAAGTGCACTGTGAGTGGAATGCAAGACAGATCCCAATTTCAAGAGGAAAAGTGCCAACTTTGACACTGATGAAACATGGATGTTGCATGGACCAAAATTAACATTGTCTCTCTCACACACAGGTCAACGTCGTGGTGCACCCCCCAACACTGGGGGGGAAGACTCACAGGACCCGGATCTGCAGGAGCCCGATCCCACCGGCAGCGACCACTCTCACCACTCTGTAGACGACCCCGACCAACCTGGCCCCTCTGGTGTCCAACGACCTGCAGCACCTGCGTCAGGTACAACGGGGCCAACCACCACCCCCACTCCTGCCACATCCCAGGAGACACCCAGGATCCCTGCCCCACCACCACAAAGCAGCCAGGCTGGCCAGGAGGGACACGGTGTCCCGGACACCCAGGAGGAGGCAGGCGACAACGCCAATGCCACCCCTCAGGGGTCCCGGAGACCCGATGTGCCCACAAGGGCAGGCCAGGCGCAAGTGGGCAGGGGTGGTGGGAGTGGAGGACGGCGGAGGCGCGAGCCTGACCAGTTGGCTGGGGATCTGGTATTTTCCCATGTCCGTAACATCCTGGACTCATACCGGCAGGACACCACGGGCATGGCCCAGGTTGTGTCCGTCCTCGAGGGGATCAAGGCCCAGCAGGCCCAGCAACATGCGGAGCTACATGCCTGTCTACTGGTACACCAACGGAGGATGGAGGACAGACAGGCTGAGCAAGTGACGGCATTCCAGGGGATTCACGCTACACTCCGTCGGATGGCCGACAACATGGCCGACCCTCCCTGTGCCAGAAGGCGGAGAACATCACCACCCACAGGGAGGGATCAGGAGGAGGAGGAGGAAACATCCGATGGAGCATCCCAGACGTCGTCACGGCCTGCTGCTGAGGTTCCCCGCAGGAGGGCGGGTCGTCCACGGAAAGGACCGTGAGGGTCGGCGCTACATCACCATCTCCCAGGACACCTGGCCTGGCACCTGGCCCACTGGAGCAACAGCATCACAGCATCAAGAGACATTCTCTGCCACATGGCCCTGCTGGTCACTGGCTGACCAATGTTGACAAAGACTGTGGCATGGACTCTGAGGATTTCCAATGGCAAGGACACCAACTCCCCTACTGAACTTTGGATTCCAAAATCCCGGAAAGCCCCTCACTTTGTCCCCCCCCCCCCAATAATAAATCACACTATGAAGAGTAGATGCCTGCTGGTAGCATTATTACCTAACATGTGTCTTGTAAAGTCAAAACATGCCTGAGTCATCTTTTGTCTTCAACCATCCACACCCTGGGGCCTGAGTCTGTCACAGGACACATGGGTCACAGTGTATTAGGCAAGACAGACATGGAGCACCATACACACCCGTGATGGGCCCAACCAGCTGAGGGGGTTGCCGAACAACCGTGCTGACACACACATTGAGTACACCAACAGTCATGCGCAGAGGTCAGGGATCCAGTCCAGTGTCCTGGGGGGCACCCAGGTATGTGTAGACAGGTGGCAGAACCATGTCCTGCAAGCTTGAGTCCGGTGGATGCAGAGAATGGGGGCCTGGCCAACGTTGGATGCATGGGGATGGCACATGTCACAATACCCACACAGTCATGGACATCATGCCCAATACACAGTCTCAGCCCACACACACAGCTTGCCTCTTGCCACTCGACACATTGACACATAGCCACAATCAGGGAATACCATGCCAGACATGCAGGATGCACCGTGGCAACACACCAGCATTGACTGAGAAGAGGCACCTTGGAGGCATAGGGACACCTTTATTAGTCATGTATTCGGGATTGCAGAGGCAACTCGAAGTACACATGAACACATCATGTGGAGTAACATGTGGGTCCAACACTGGCACCCCCCTTCTGCAGCACAAATGCGTGTTCACCATGGAACTGGCACACAAGCGTTGGCTAACAGCTAAATACCCACATCTGCACACGGAGAGCCTGCCATACACCATAGATCCGCTGATGTCGAAGTCCCACACCATGTGAAGCCAATGCTAACCGTATGTGGCCGAGGGCAGTGTCACACACATTGATGCCATCATCACAATCCCCTATCCCATCACTGATGACTGTCAACCAGGCAGACCATCTATTCAGGTGTACACAGCTGCATGTCATGTCCCATGGGGATGCGACATGGCTGCAGAGGAACCAAACATCGACAGGGGCAGTGTGCATACATTGTGAACAACTGCCACACCCAATACACCCCAGATGCATCCCTTACCCCATGGAGACTTCCAAACGTGTCCGTGCCTGTAACGCTGAGTCAGCCCACGATGTCATGTCCATGAGGAATAGCAGTGCCACAACAATGCAAGCAGCAGACGGCATGCGCAGGAACCTGGGGAAGAGAGACACACAAGAAGTCAGCCATAAAAAGGACAGCCACTTGCATGTGCATTTACTCGACACATGTATGGATGACAACATGCTAGGTCACAATTATGACTGGGGAAGTACAACCATCACTGGCACCATCACTCCAGTGACACACCCACACACACCTCTGACTCACGTGCCATACATGCAGGTGGAGACACACATCACAACGCATGCCACACGGGGACCAATGCGTGCACACTCAGACACTGGTACTCACCACTAAGCAAAGAAGTCGCGTATGAGCCGAGTCCGGATGTCCTCTTGCGGCTCCACATCCTCCACATCACTAGCCCCATTGCCAAGCCCTTCGTCCTCCACGGGTGGATGGTCCTCGTCATGTTGATCCAGGATGAGTGGCACAGCTCTTTCAACTGCCATGTTGTGCAGCATGCAGCAGACCATGAAGATCTTGCAGACCTTCGCCGGGGCATATGGGAGTGCGCCGCCGGTCTTGTGGAGGCACCTGAATCGGCTCTTCAGCATGCCAAACGTCCTCTCTATCACTCGCCTTGTCCGGCCATGGGCGGTGTTGTAGCGGAGCTGGGCCGGCGTGATGGGGTTGCGGAGAGGTGTCAGCAGCCAAGGCATGTTGGGATAGCCAGCGTCCCCTACATGGGAAGCACATGGTCATCGTTAGAAGTGGTGAAGCGGTCGTGCTGGTAGGCTATACAGAATACAGGACAGACAGACTGTACCCACCAACAACACATGCCCGTTCGTTGCGCAGCTGCATCATCATATCAGGCATCCCGCTACGCCTCATGATGTAGGCATCGTGTGCTGATCCTGAAAAACGAGCACAGACATGTGAAATCACCATGTTGGACTGACACACCACAAGGGCATTGATGGAGTGGTAGTGCTTTCGATTGCGGTACGCCACCTCCCGTGCGTGTGGTGGTACCAAAGCTACATGTGTCCCATCTATGGACCCAATGACATGGGGCATCCTTCCCAGGGCATAGAATCCACGCTTGACCGCAGTCATCTGTTCAGGGGTTGGGAACTTGATGAAGTCATCCAGGTGAATCAACATGGCCTCTAAGAAATCATGCAGCACACCGCAGAACATGCTCTGGGACATGCCACCAACATTAGCTATGGTATATTGAAAGGTACCCGTGGCAAGAAAATGTAGGGCAGCCATTACCTTCAGCTGGGGTGTCAGTGCCGTAGGATACCTGTGCTGCGGTTGCAGGTGTGGTGCCAGTCTCGCCGTCAACTCCAGAATCAACGGTTGGGTGAAGCGGTAGAGCCGGATGCTGTCATTCTCCTGCATGGCAGCCAAGTCTGGAATTCTTCGGGCAAGAGGCGGCGCTCTGCAGTAATTTGGAAGTGACAAGGAAGAGTGAGTGCACTATGACAACAAATCATGTGTACTGAGCACATGTTAATCTGTCAATACACACATGCTACATAGGGAGTCAGGTATGTGCTACATGGCCAGGACACGTATGGATGCAAGGTGACACTCCTACCAAGACCCAGCTACACACGGAGATTGAGAACCTCCCCATGCCACGCCATGGGAATAGCTGTGTCCCAGTGCAAGTGAACAGCCAGACGCAACACAGGAGTGACATACGCCCACACATCAGCAGCAGTAGGATGCCGATTGCAGAAACTGGTAGCGGAACACTGGAGCCATAGGTCACATGACATTACACTAGGACAGCCCACACACCTTGCCATGAAGGTGCACATGTCATGACTCACCACACATTCCTTGTGAGGATGCTGACATGTCCTTGTCACGCTACTCCGTGTCCCATGCATACATGTGCACCTCACATCCGATACCACATGTGGCATGGTGTGCGGAACAGTGTGCAATGACAATCTACACACAGACACATGTTGGTTGCTGCAACGGCTGCAGCTTTTGAGGGTGCTCCAACATCAACCTGATGGGAAGCCCCCACACATACATGACATAGTCACATTGTGCACCGTGGGTAGTGACAAGTCAGGTGTCATAACCCCTGTACCGGGCATCAGGGGACATTTCCGTGTGTTGGTGTCCGTGCCATGCCAGTGACGCTCACCCCAAGTGCGCAGTACGACATGCACACATGTCAAAGGAGTCAAGGGCATGCCTGGCTCACAAAGCACCATCACACAGTACATCTGTACACATCTCATCATACATCTGGTGCCTTCTCGACTCAGGAGTAATGTTCCACATCACAGGCCGTCACACCTGTGCCCCACACATGTAGTGATGCACAGACGATGCCTTGATGTCAATTAATGGACAAGTATGTCCATCCATGGACAAGTATGTCTGCCCTATCCCTACCTGTGTGCCACCTGTCACCACTGTGATGTGTGAAAACCGCTGTACTGCTGCCAAGAGGGCCTGTGTACGTTCCCATATCACTATGGGAGTGCTGCCGTATGTGTACCCATCGTGATGGCGAGCGTACAGGCATGTGTACGGCCCGTACCACTACGAGTACGCATACGCGAGGACACCCATAGTGGTACGGGCCGTACACACGCCTGTACGCACCCTATAACTATGGGTGTCCTCACGTATGCGTACTCGTAGTGATAGGGAGCGTACAGGCGTGTGTACGGCCCGTACCACTATGGGTGTCCTCGCGTATGCGTACTCGTAGTAGTACGGGCCGTACACACGCCTGTACGCTCCCTATCACTACGAGTACGCATACGTGAGGACACCCATAGTGATAGGGAGCGTACAGGCGTGTGTACGGCCCGTACCACTATGGGTGTCCTCGCGTATGCGTACTCGTAGTGGTACGGGCCGTACACACGCCTGTACGCTCCCTATCACTACGAGTACGCATACGCGAGGACACCCATAGTGGTACGGGCCGTACACACGCCTGTACGCTCCCTATCACTATGGGTGTCCTCACGTATGCGTACTCGTAGTTATAGGGAGCGTACAGGCGTGTGTACGGCCCGTACCACTACGAGTACGCATACGCGAGGAGACCCATAATGATAGTGAACGTAGGCACGCGTGTAGGGGCCGTTGCAATGCATTTGGGGTGCCCTAGGGCCCCGAAACGCACCGTACCTGTGTGTGACGCTGAAAATTACATAGGGGACAAGTATTAAGGCCTACATGCATGCTGGTTGTCATGGAGACCAAGTTCAAATTTCGAAATTGTTCTGGAAGGTGCACAGTAGAAGTCAGTTGGAATTCTTCTACTTTGTTGCAATGTGTTTGTGGGGCTGACATCATGCAGGAGAATGAAACCGATAGAGAACCGACAGACTGCTAGGTTTGAAGGGATTGGAGGAAACATAGGATGCAAATGTGAGTGACCAATCACTCTGTACCCCTGTGCATGAGATGGGCCAGCAAGGCAGATATAAGGCAGCCAGGTCCCATGAGGGAGCACTTGCCTGCACATCTCTGTATTCCACGACCCAGCTGCTGCTACTGATTCCCTGGAACCATGTCAAGGGCTGTGGAGAGGTCACAGCCATTCACCCTGGAGGAGAACATGGCTTTGGTGGATGTGATCCTCCCACGGTACCCCATGCTGTATGGGCGACCAGGTTATCAGGTGAGTTCAGTGTCCAGTGGCACAGACTGTGTCCCTTTTTAGTGACTGTGACTTCTGCCATTGTGTCCACGTGTGACACACATGCTTTGTACTGTAGGGGGGGTCCCAGGGGGGGGAATGCCTGATGTCTCCCAGCAGTGCCCTGAGACAGGAGGGGTGTGTGCAGAGTCCTCCCAGCAGTGCCCTGAGACAGGAGGGGTGTGTGCAGAGTCCTCCCAGCAGTGCCCTGAGACAGGAGGGGTGGGTGCAGAGTCCTCCCAGCAGTGCCCTGAGACAGGAGGGGTGGGGGCCTATCACTCCCAGCAGTGCCCTGAGACAGGAGGGGTGGGTGCAGAGTCCTCCCAGCAGTGCCCTGAGACAGGAGGGGTGGGGGCCTATCACTCCCAGCAGTGCCCTGAGACAGGAGGGGTGGGGGCCTATCACTCCCCGCAGTGCCCTGAGACAGGAGGGGTGGGGGCCTATCACTCCCAGCAGTGCCCTGAGACAGGAGGGGTGGGTGTGATGCACAGTGTGAGCCTGGATCATTGATTGTGTAGTTGCCCTCATTCCACCTGTGTCCTTTCAATGGCACGTACTGCTTATGGCCTTCCCCCAGAGGATCATGTCCCTATGACAAAGGTGCAATGCGTTGGATGCATACTAGGCCTTGTTGTAAACAGTGAATGTGTTCCAAGCTGTGTTCCTGTGACATGTGCCAGGTGTATTGATGTAGTGTCACTTGTCCATCCTCACAGGTAGACGCCTCTGCCAAGGAGCAGATATGGCTGGACGCCGTCAGCGCCGTGAGGAGGGCGGAAGGTCGGAAGCGGCGCCTGACCCAGGTGAGGAAACGCTGGCAGGATATCCGGTGCTGGACGCGGAGGATCGCACGGCTCCTGCTGGGGGACTCACCTGAGAGCCACAAGAACCGCGGGCGCCGCCGTCTCTCCCACATCCAGAAACGTGTGCTGGCGGTGGTCTTTCCTGACTTGGACAGGCGTCTACGGGAGATGCAGCAGCCGGAAAGGGGTAGGTACATGTGTGTGTTTGTTGTGTTTCACCAGCATTTGTATGTGCACTGTTCCATGGATACACTTCCAGGGTTTATGGTGCTGTGCAGATCATGTTCCCCTCAGTATTGCAGTGTTCTCCTGCCTCCCTTCCACTCCTTGCAATGTGTTCCCTGGTCTGTGTGTAGTCACTCCATCACAAGGTTATGTTGCCTGACACCTTCTCCAAGTGTACAATGCCTGCAGCATCATGTGTGGGGGTGGTGTGTAACAGGTTGTGTGACATTGCCTGTGCCCTGTCCAGTTCTGGACTTGTGGGTTCCATGTCAGTTGGCACTAATGCTGAGTCCAGACATGGGAGTTAATCTCTCGAGTGGCAGGCCTTCCAGCAGGCATGTCCCATGTGGTGGCCTGTGACATGATGTGCATGATTGTGCGTTAGGCCTAGTGCAGGGATGTTAGCGTGTGTCGCAGTCATTCCCATTCAGGAGCATGGAGTTGTGTGGCCACTACTGTCCCCAGGGTCATTTTTTCCTAGGTCTCATTTGTGTAAGCCGTGAATGTCGACAATCGCTGTGTCTACAGCATAGGTTGTGCTCTGTGCCATTGTCCCCTGCAAACATGTATATTGACTTGAGATGTATTACAAGTGTCCACTGTACAGCCTGACCTGATTTTCCTATTACATACTCACGGTGGCCATTGCCTTTGTGTCTTGTTGCAATCTTCTGATGCTGCCCATTTGTACATGATAATTTGCACTGCCGCACCTTGGGTAGTTTGTGTGCAATATAGAAGTTTAGCATCCCATGTGTATTTCACCCAGACTAAGAGATGTACGTGCTTCCTGTGTCTCCATTGATTTGTCTCATGTAGGGGGTGGGTGGTGCGGGCATGTCCGACATGTCAAGACCTGATAACTCCTTGCTAGGACTGCCCAGTGTGTGATGTTTGCCTGGACATACACTCAAGGTGCAGTGTGCCAGTCAGGGTGGGCATGTTCTCAGTATTACCTATGCTGCATGTGCCTCTAGTTCCTGGATTTTGTCCCTGCTCATCCCAATTTCCTGCCACGCTGTGTGGTGCAGATGCAGTGCTGGATTGTCCCCAGGGCCATGCTCCTCAGTCAAAATTCCATTTCATCTCATTTGCTATTGTGTCATGCTCTCCATGGATTTTCAATGGCATGGTGGGTCAAAAAACTGTGTCTTGCATGCCCTACATATGTACCTTGTGATGTAGATATAACTCTTCCTTTGTTTCAGGCTATGCACTGTTACCTACGTAGATTTGACTCATGTGACTTATGTATACAGGTGTATGATAACTTCCTGTCTCTTCACCCTGTCCACAGCATCGTCGGGGGACACGGAGGGAGACATGGACACAGACGGCGCGGAGGGACCGAGCACCAGTGCCAGCGGTGACATCAGTGCTGGCATTTCGAGTGGGACAGAGGCGGTGGAGAGTGACCCCGGGGACCTGTCGACTGGCACAACAGACTATGAAGCTGACAGGTCCGAGGGTGATCACTCCGAGTGGGCGGTGGCTGCACCACCATCTGACAGCAGCCCTACATCTGGCACCGCCCCCTCCATTGGCATCAGCCGCCTCCCACTTGCTCGTGTCCCTTCCCTACGTGCCCGGTCACCACATGTCTCCTTCCTGCCAGGCACCGCACCCCCTGCTGCCGCCAATGCTGAGTCTGTGGACATCCAGCGGCAGTTGCAGATTGGTCAGACTGCGATCCTTAATGTCCTCCAGGGCCACAGCCAGGTCCTCAACAACATGGAGGCATACTTGGAGGGCATTCATTCATCGCAGGCTGACCAACGCAACTTGCTGAGGTCCATAGACTCCACACTGACTGCAGCAGTGGGTCTCCTGCAGCGCTACGTCCCACCCCCTACCCCTGCTCCTTCCACACTTCCCACTCCCATGCCTGTCCCACATACACCCAGACGTAAGCATGCACCCACCACAACAGACACAGGCACCACACCAGCAGGGAAGGTCCGCCGCACACCTCCTGACACGCACACACAGGGTGCAGTAGGCACACCCACTGGGTCGGGGGGCAAACGTGTGACACGCAGCCAGAGTGGGAGTCCGCATTCCACCCAATCCACTCCCTCCAAATCCCCTCCCCTCAGCTCTCCTGGCCACATCTCCCCCAAAGACTCCTTCATGGCCGCTCTGTCCCTGAGCCCCACAGTGACGCCACCACGCAAGCGGTCAAGGAAGTCCTCGGTCAGGGTGGTTGAGTCCCCCCCCTGTCCACACCCTCCCCCAGTGGCGCTGCGACCCATCCCTCTGACCCCCCCCCCCTCCTTGGGGCCTGTGGTTCCTTCGGGTGCAGGGGAGTCCCTGGAGGACCTTGCTAAGGTGTGCAGCGAGATCCTGGCCTCCGCCTTTGGCCCTGCCCCACCCCCTGTGGTGGAGTCCTCCATCCCTGCACCCACGACGCCTACCCTTCACCCTCCTGTCCCTGCGGTGCCTGTTTCTTCCCCCCCACATGATGCCCTCACCCCTGTGGAAGACGATGGATTGTAACTGTGCAGGCAAGCTAGGGGACACGCATCCCACTGTGTCCCCCATCCAGCTGGGACTCCTGGACAGCCCTATGGCCTTTGTTAAAATTGGACTTACGTCATACTACTTTTTTTCTCATGCTGAATAAAGCTATTTATTTTTGGCCTTGGAACACTCCTGCATTGCTGGCATTGCTGTTGGTGGGGCTGCTACATGGTTGTGGGTGTTGGTCATGTGTTGGGTGTGTGGGAAATGTAGTAGTGTGCTGCTCATAGGGGGGACCCTGGGATCTGTGTGCCATCACACGGTGTTAGCTACCTTTCTCCATTCATGTAAGCAGTTGCTGCATGTTGCAATTGTCCCAAGGTGTATTCCTTCCTCTGTGTACCCTGACTTCTTCCCTGCAGGGTGTCCCCTGACTTTGGCACAGAGCTGTGTGTCCATTAGCTGGGTGTGTGACGTAGTCCTTCACCTTTGCACATGCATGCTGAGCGATGTCTCCACCTGCATCATTCGTGGCATCCTTGGTAGTCATTGTACTTGTGTATGAGGCCTATTGACATGACTTCATGTGTACATGTTTTCTTTTCTGCGCTATGCATGCGTATACTCCCAGCCTCGAACACATGTGGTACATGTACTGCAGGGTCTTTGTGCACCTGACTGACATTTGTGGGCATGGTATCTGTGACTACTCCACCCTTTGCGTTCCATGGGCACTGCTGGGAGTGATAGGCACCCACCCCTCCTGTCTCAGGGCACTGCTGGGAGGACTCTGCACCCACCCCTCCTGTCTCAGGGCACTGCTGGGAGTGATAGGCACCCACCCCTCCTGTCTCAGGGCACTGCTGGGAGTGATAGGCACCCATCCCTCCTGTGTCTGGGCACTGCTGGGAGGACTCTGCACCCACCCCTCCTGTGTCAGGGCACTGCTGGGAGGACTCTGCACCCACCCCTCCTGTCTCAGGGCACTTGCGGGAGTGATAGGCACCCACCCCTCCTGTGTCTGGGCACTGCTGGGAGGACTCTGCACCCACCCCTCCTGTCTCAGGGCACTGCTGGGAGTGATAGGCACCCATCCCTCCTGTGTCTGGGCACTGCTGGGAGGACTCTGCACCCACCCCTCCTGTCTCAGGGCACTGCTGGGAGGACTCCACACCCACCCCTCCTGTCTCAGGGCACTGCTGTGAGGACTCCACACCCACCCCTCCTGTCTCATGGCACTGCTGTGAGGACTCCACACCCACCCCTCCTGTCTCAGGGCACTGCTGGGAGGACTCCACACCCACCCCTCCTGTCTCATGGCACTGCTGTGAGGACTCCACACCCACCCCTCCTGTCTCAGGGCACTGCTGGGAGGACTCCACACCCACCCCTCCTGTCTCAGGGCACTGCTGGGAGTGATAGGCACACACCCCTTCTGTCTCAGGGCACTGCTGGTAGTGATAGGCACACACCCCTCCTGTCTCAGGGCACTGCTGGGAGGACTCTGCACCCACCCCTCCTGTCTCAGGGCACTGCTGGGAGTGATAGGTGCCCACCCCTCCTGTCTCAGGGCTCTGCTGGGAGTGATAGGCACCCACCCCTCCTGTCTCAGGGCACTGCTGGGAGGACTCTGCACTCTGCACACACACCTCCTATTTCTGGATATGTACGCTTGGAACATACACGGTGGGGGTACGCTCCATGCATTCGAGGTGAGGGTACGAGTCGTACTTACACTGGTGGGGTGGGGGTAGGCTCCATGCATACGCGGGTGAGGGTACGAGTCGTACTTACACTGGTGTGGTGGGGGTACGGTCCGTACGTCCGCGGGTGAGGGTACGAGTCGTACTTACACTGGTGTGGTGGGGGTACGGTCCGTACGTCCGCGGGTGAGGGTACGAGTCGTACTTACACTGTTGGGGTGGCGGTACGCTCCATGCATACGGGGTGAGGGTACGAGTCGTACTTACACTGGTGGGGGTGGGGGTACGGTCCGTACGTCCGTGGGTGAGGGTACGAGTCGTACTTACACTGGTGGGGTGGGGGTAGGCTCCATGCATACGCGGGTGAGGGTACGAGTCGTACTTACACTGGTGTGGTGGGGGTACGGTCCGTACGTCCGCGGGTGAGGGTACGAGTCGTACTTACACTGGTGTGGTGGGGGTACGGTCCGTACGTCCGCGGGTGAGGGTACGAGTCGTACTTACACTGTTGGGGTGGGGGTACGCTCCATGCATACGGGGTGAGGGTACGAGTCGTACTTACACTGGTGGGGGTGGGGGTACGGTCCGTACGTCCGCGGGTGAGGGTACGAGTCGTACTTACACTGGTGGGGTGGGGGTAGGCTCCATGCATACGCGGGTGAGGGTACGAGTCGTACTTACACTGGTGTGGTGGGGGTACGGTCCGTATGTCCGCGGGTGAGGGTACGAGTCGTACTTACACTGGTGTGGTGGGGGTACGGTCCGTACGTCCGCGGGTGAGGGTACGAGTTGTACTTACACTGTTGGGGTGGGGGTACGCTCCATGCATACGGGGTGAGGGTACGAGTCGTACTTACACGGGTGGGGGTATGGTCCGTACGTCCGCGGGTGCGGGTACGAGTCATACTTACACTGGTGGGGTGGGTGTACGCTCCATACGTACGGGGTGAGGGTATGAGTCGTACTTACACGGGTGGGGGTACGGTCCGTACGTCCGCGGGTGCGGGTACAAGTCATACTTACACTGGTGGGGTGGGTGTACGCTCCATACGTACGCGGGTGGGGGTAGGGTCCGTACATATCCGTCCCCACGCTATGTGATGCTTGTGCGGGCCGTACCCAGGCCTTTGCCACGTGGGTGTGATCCGTCCCGCCATTGTTGGGGTGACGTGGGTGTGGGCGTGGTACGTCTCGTACCCACGCTCTTCAGGCGTGGGTACGGGACGTACCGGTCTGGTTGTGTTTCCGGTTCGCGTGGTGACGGACTTCCGTTGTGGCGGTCGCTGGCTTAGCTGGACACGCCCCCACCCCCTCGTAGTGACCAGGGCATGGGTGTCAGGTATGTCCTGGGCATGTGTGGTGTGTGACTTTGGTGGGGGTTTTGTGGCCTGCCCTGGCCTGCCACCCCCACCCCACCCCACTTTCCCCCCTCCCTTAGTTATTCTGACCTTCTGCGGCGTCTGCGTCGGAACCTGTAGAGGAGGTGGACTGCTATGAGGGCCGGGATGACACGTAGGTTCGGGTCTATGTCTGTCCGTCGCGTACGGGTCCTCCTTGTTTGCGTCGCCCTGTGTGTCCGTCGCGTACTGGTCCTCCTTGATCGCGTCGTCCTGTCTGTCCGTCGCGTACTGGTACTCCTTGATCGCGTCGTCCTGTCTCGTACTGGTCCTCCTTGTTCGCGTCGTCCTGTCTGTCCGTCGCGTACTGGTGGTCCTTGTTCGCGTCGTCCTGATTTCCCGGCAGTTTTTGGCAGCCGGAAAATATTCACCGTGCGGGATGACGTCGGTGCGAATCGTAATTCCTGGGTCGTGAATGGCTGGCTGCGAGCGTCCCGACGTCAGGTCGGCGCTTTCCCGGATCGCATTGGTAGGTTTATTTTGTTCGGTCGGGCTTTTTTACGAATCGTACGGAAATGGTGTTCCCGTGCGAATCGTAATTCCTTGTTTGTAAGTTTTGACGACCGGGTACGCGTCGGACGGAGAATATGCTCCGTCCGACGGTTCGTACCCGGTTTTTACCGGATCGTGATCGGCACCTCTGTGTTCAGGGATGTGGTCTTTTTAAACCACACTGCTTGCGTTTTGTAAGGCTATAAGCAATGGACATTGAAGCAGGTCCCTTCCGGGCCCTGTAGTCATGTCCTTAACTTTTCAGGAACAAGCACACACTGATTTCTGAATAGTGAGTGTAAATGCTTTAAGTTATCCATGTTGTTCCTGCTTACATTTTACATGCTTTACTTAATCTTGCATTCCCTATGGGTGTTTGCCTTTTTCTGGATGGTGTTACTTTTTTTAGGCAGCATATATTGCTCTTGTCTAGTGCGTAATTTGAACTGAGTCACATCCAGGTATTTATAGCAGGGCACAATTAGGTTGTAGCTGAAGGCAGTGCGAGTTTCTCTCAGTGGGGGAGAGGATGTGGCACTATGGTCAGAGCTTGTGGATTTAGAACTGAGGAACCAGGTTCAGCCTTCATGACCAGTCTCCCAGACCACTCTCCTGAGGGAGCACATTCCCATGCTAGGCCTAAGAAGGCCCCACAAGGCCATAGAAGCCCCGGTGTCTTAGCACCAGCAGGTTTACCCTAGTGGGGGCAAGTGTGGGTTAACCTTGGAGGCCTGTCCACCACAATCCATACTGAAGTTCACCTCTAGTCTTGCGGACAGGCTTATAAAGTAGCACACCCTAGAGCAACAGTGACTCTGTCACTGAGGTCACAGGACCCTTGAGAAGTGCCAGCTCTAGGGTGGTGCGACCGGTGTTTTGCACCGGGTGCTGACTTTGGGTGGCAAGTATATTATGGTTTTAAAAGTGCTTGCTGCCTACCTCCTGGCCTCCAGCCATTTTTGGCAACAATAGAAATGTTATGATAACTACGTTGAATAATGTTCTTCCTAGAGAGAGATCAGAGTTTTGTCTAGTGGAAGTTTTGATTCATTGAAAGGTTGCACAGAAAGTTAATGTGCCTGCTTCAAAGAACATGTACTATGTAGATCACAAAGTGCAAATAATGTAAATAGGTCAGTGGGTTACTGATTTTTAAAGACAGATCTTTGGTTGCTTGTAGTTTAGAAGTTAAAATCCTAATATAGAATAGTGAGCTATTGTCATCTAAGAGCTGCATGCAAACTGCAAGGTACAAATTAGAGCGTTATCTTTTTTCCCCAGTCTTTGATTATCCTAATGTTGCAAAAAGTGTTCATTTGGATAGAAATCAATTCTGATTATTAAAGAGAGCCCCCAACCATGGTATTACATTTTAAATTCTGAGTTTGTGTTTGTCCAGACCAATCACTATTAAACTATACTGCCCACTAGTATGGTTGGCATGTGACTTCTACACCTTTTAGTCCTTTGTCTTATGTAACATTTCCTATACAGTGATTTACACATATATAATTGATGGTCTCTGTGTAGTCTGTGTGATGTAAAGTGCTCTGAAACCCTACACTGGATTGAGTGGCGCTGTAAATCAAATTAAATGCATCTGAGAGAGAGAGTGGTTATGGAGACTTGAGGGGCACTGTTAAAGGCTGGAATTGAGGGACTCTGTGGTGGAGGTGGTCATTGGGGGGCACCAACAAACACTGTTGCACACGGCACCACCAGCGCTAAAGCCGGCCCTGCCCTTGAGGCCAGTCTGCCTCACCCATTGGTATCGCTATTGGCCTTGTTTCAGCAGTAGTAGCTGGAACTCACCAGTGATTGGCAATACAGGATTTGCACGCACGCTAAACTAAGTTCACAAACTTCACATTCTCTCTGCTTCATGCACATGCACTTTTAAGATGTGCTGCCTGCTTCGGGGCCACTGTAATTATGCAGCAAAAGAAGACAAAATTATACCGCAGTGTTGACTACATTATGCAGCCAAAAAAGGCTGCAACGTAATGCAGTATATTTTCTGACACTTTTTTATTACTTTGACATTTTTACACATGCTATCAATCTCTGGAAAGATTTTGCCTTATTAGTACCAGTGTAACATACTACAGCAGTGAGAAAGGTGATCAGTCAACCTTTGCAAAGGGCCGTCCACTTCGCAGCAGCACAAGTCACTTTTTTTAGTAACTTTTGATCCGTTTGAGCTAAAAACAATTTATTAGTTAAAATTGTCAGATAATGTAGCAGATGTTGTATTATGTGGCAAATATGGCAGAGTCATAATTATATAGAAAACGTTTGCAAACTAGGATATTTTTCCCATTCATGTTTGAACTGCTCTTGTGGAAAAAGGGAGAAGTGCTGGTAACAGAATCTCCATGGATCACAGACAAATGGCTTGTGCTTCCACTTTTAAGCATATTTGGGACATTCTGTGATTGGAAATAGGTCTGTATACATACCTATGTGCACAGTGTGGATGATAGTAACATTGTAACAGTGCTGTGTGGTGCTTTAATTAGAAGAGTAATGTAAAGAACTGGACTAGTGATTCACTTAGAGTCATATGTAGACAAAACAATAACAGAGAAGCTCAAAGTTGTGTGGTCATAAGCAGCAATAACAGACTGGGCTTGAAAAAAGAGTCCCCATAATGAACACTGTTAATTTGAAAAATAAAATGTGCCCTCAAAGTCCAAATCCCCTTTGACAATTGAGCTTTGCGTCCTAGTCCTGTCACCCGCCACTTCACCACTTTCTCCATCGATCGATCAGTACATAGTGATTGGCTTCTCCATTGATCCCTTGCTTTGAGTGGAACTAATTTTTTCTTTTGTTATTCTTCAGGCTTCAAAAGAGTACTCTTTAAATGGTATTTCTGTTGTTGATTTGCATCTTCCAAGAACTTGCAATGTAAGAAGACTATACTAGGGACAGTCACATAGCCATAAACATGTCTGGCTCTTTAAGATGGTAGCTTCCACATGTTCCAGGGCTTTCTACTTCCTGATTCGGAGCGAAACCTCTGGGAGCATCCTCTTGTTAGTAAATATCGTACAACCCCTCCCCACCCCAAGTTCTGGTTTAATGTTATCGGATGGCCTATTCATGTCTAACTGAACCTGAGCAATACTATAGACGATTGCTCCTTTCTCAAAACTGTGCTCCAACTGTCCTGAAAATGACCCTGCACCTAGAGCCCAAGTCTTTGGCAAATACTGTACAATGGTGTGCAAGCTTGTGCCCTTGTTTACAGTATTAGGCAATCAGTATTGGGGTACGCAGCAGAGGTGCTTTGCTACCGCAGGACACATGAAACTACTCCGCCACACCCCTGATGAAATTAAAGAGGAAAGCTTTTAAATCAAAATAGTCTTCACGATTGACATCAGAACATATTTCCTTCGGGCAAAAAATATTAGGAAAAGGTGAAAACCTTTCTAAAGGTGGGTGCTGTGGTTCTACACATACCACCTTCGCATCTAATCCAAGAGAAAATAAATAATTCCTCTTATGAGGAATTTGATGGTACTGTGTTTCATAGTATCTCTCCAAGGAAAGAGAATGACAAACCACCTTTTAAAGTTCCCTCATGTGGGAGACAGTCCTCCTTTTTCAAGATGACTGGCGGATCCTTCAGATCTCTAGAGGGGATCAATGTTCTGCAGCCTCTGAGTGCTAACGCGATTCCTCCTGGGTGGAAGTGTGGTCAGAGAGTGAAGAAGTATTGAGAGCTAATGAACCCAAGGCTCCCCGGCCTGCTATAAAGGGACTGTCTGAACAATTAATCTAAAGGTTTTGTTTTTGTGTTCACTGATGCCACTGAAAGCAATATACAGCCCAAAAGCATGTGGCATTGGTGTTTTTTCTGCTGTGGTCGCTTTTTTGTACACATACTTGCACATTTTTATTTGCTGTTGTTTCCAATTGAAATTTTCGGAATGTGCGCCTCGTAGTTACAACTTGAGCACAACTTCTGGCACGCACAGCAAGGTATTTCACAATCTCTGACCTGCAGTCCTCGTAATATTTTTATTTAAATATTAGCGAATCATGCATGTCAACCGCAACTGCACAGCAGCTCTGCATTGTTTCTATCTGCATGCACCAACATGTAGAGGCCTTCAAAAATGCACAAATTCTCAGGCCAGAAGTTTTCATGGGTCCGGGGACCACAATGGGTAACCTGGTGCTCTTTAAGGTCATCATCTACTATTTACTGTGCTTTGAAAGTTGATACAATTGAATATGTAATGAAAAATGTGCTTTAAAATTCACCATTTTGGTCTGTTTTCCAAAATTTTCTTGGGGGAAGAACCCCCCCAAAACCCCCTAGTAGCGGTCGTGCACGCTCACCGCGCTCGCGCGCTATGCGCCGGACGGGGGCTGGTCTGGAAAATTTTGCCAGGGCTGCTTTCAGTTCCCAGTCCGGCCCTGCTGCTAGCTCTTTAATGGCTATTCCCAATTCATTCCTCCCACCTGGGCTGGCCACAACATCTTCTGCCAAAGGAGAGCCTACCAAGCCTGGATGTTCAGCCCCCTCCACCCTACTAGATATCTTAGGGTGGTTCCTGCCCTTTGACCCCTGTTGGACAGTTGGCAACTCTCCTGACCCGTTATGACAGGGATCGCTCGCTGCATGCTGGAAACTAGTTTGGATTGAAGGCATGGCATGTAGTCTGCCATTGGGTAAGGATTCTGTGGTTATAAGAGGCACCTTTTGTATGTCATCCTCGGCAACATTTATTATGCCCCCGAAGTGCAGTCAATCTACTCCCTCCAAGCCTGATAGGACCCCGTATCGATTATAACCATGAGAGTAACGATCAATCTGCTGACGGGGAGGGTGCCTTGGATGGCCTGCTTGATATTGGAATGGTGCCCCAAAATAGTCTGCCTGGTTTAGAGATGGAAGCCCAGTATGGCTATGCTGAAATTGTAGCAGGGGCATGACATTAATTACAGGGGCCACTAAACCTCTTGGATAAAAATAAGTCAAATCCTGGGTGGAAATTACACTACTGCCGTTTTGGGGGAACCAGTTTGTGATGTGTCTAACTGCTCTATTGTCACGAAAATTTATTATTACAATGTCCCCTTTTATGTCCTTTGTTCTTTGACCTAACCATGGGAGACGCCTGACATATAGAATTTCGCCACTTATATTTGGTGGTAAAGGGCGATTCTGTCTGAGCCAAAATATGGTCTTATTTTTCAGTTGGTAGACAGCTTCACTTCTACCCTCCTCTAGGGGTGGCACACCAGTAAGAACCACCACATACGGAACTGCTTCCGGGGGTAGTTTTACTGAATGCCTTTTGGGTGCAATAGATCTCACCGGCTTATCCATGCCGTTCAATTTTTGGAGATTTGATGTTGAAACATTTCTCAGAGGATTTATAATTCCACCTACTTGAGCCCCCAGGCTTTTACTATTTGCATTTGGCCCTATAGTTTTAGAGGGGGTTGCTTTCAATGGTTTTGTCTTGGCTACATTGGTTGTTATTGGTTCCTTTTGAGCCATGTTATTGTGGTCCGAAGCAGGACCGGAAAGGACTAAAGATGGCTTATTTAGATCCTTGGTTGCCCCTTTATTTTCCCAAATAGCCTGTTCCAAATTATCCAGTTGAGCAGCAATTCTTTTTAACCTCTCTACTAACGGAGATATGAGTGATCTAATTAACTGTTCCATGCTACCCATTAGGTCGGTAGTAGATACATCTTTCAAGGGTACATAAGGAGGGGTTACTACTACAGGTATTGATGGTACATTGAGAGAGGGGCTTTGTAGGTTCCCAGAGTTAGAATGGCTAGACAACTTTTTCTGTGGGCCCTTCCCCCTCTTTCTCTTTTTTTTCGGTGGTGGACCTTGGGCGTGAGAGATTTTAGGTTTTTTTGGGGTTTTTTGGACAGACTTCAATAGTGGCAACGGAGTATCCTGTGGAATCGAATTACTCGGGGAGGCAGAAACATTCATGGTCGGGGCGTTGGATTCTGCTAGACAAGGGGATCTATCCCGCAAAAGTAAAGGGATACTGTCACTTAGGGATAACCCACAATCCTCCCTTACACAATATGTGCTCGGGACAGGCGAGATAGCTAACTGCATCGGCCCAGAGATGAACGCTTGTTCTTAATGAATTCTACTGAGCGTCGTCTCTCGGCCCGTCGCTCTTCGAGTGTAATTTCCCTGTCGATATCCGAAGTGGCCCTGATGACAAAGGTGTCGAGTGTACCTCGACTGACTCCTCCAGCCATTATAGACTTATCTCTAACAAGAGACGACATCACGATAATGGGATCTAGTCGTGGTCGGGACTAAGGGGGCCTAGTTCATGGGCCCTAGGACAATAGCAATAGACTCTTCAAGTTCACCAATTGAACATTTATAACACAATGCCGGATAGAGTATTTATAGCGTTTTACTAGCTCCACTAATATATTAGGAGTCCTTTCCGTATGTGGGAAAGTCACTTACAAGAGGGGGAGCCCAGCCCGGCCTCCATAGGCCTCTGACGGCCCCGCCCTAGTCCCGGGCTTAGCCCGGCGTTGCCCGCACGCGGTCCCGCGACGCGGAAGACAGAGTCGTTTTTAAAGCGCCTCCAGGTTGTGGGGAGCCGGGGAGCCTGGGAGTTGTAGTCTCCCTCCTCACAGCGGCCGCCAAGATGACAAACTACTAATTTATATATAAATTTGACTAATTATTAATATCTCATACAAAATGTACTATCATAAATTACTTTATAATTAACATATTATTAAATTTTTATTTTTTAAAAACTCCCCACCCTTAACCTCTAATAACCCAACATCCCACTCATATAATTTATATTAGAAATAACCTTTCAAAAAAATTAATACATTAGTATTATCTCCTAAAAATATATTTACTCTCAACAATTACCAAATATTATTTACATATAATTTATATATATTTTTTTCACACACTCCCCACCCTTATCCCCAAATAACCCAACATCCCGCTCCTAAAATTTATAATACTATTATTTTATATTTTATTTTGACTGATTAGTAATATCTCATAAAAAATGTACTCTCATAAATTATTTTAAAATTAACATATTATTAAATTTTTAATTTAAAAAAAATCCCCACCCTTATCCCCTAATACCCCAACATCCCACTCCTATTATTTATATTAGAAATAACCTTTCTAAAAAATTATTATATTATCATCTCCTAAAAATATATTTACTCTCAACAATTACAAATTATAATTTACATATTATATATATATATATTTTTAAAACACTCCCCACCCTTATCCCCTAATAACCCAACATCCCGCTCCTAAAATTTATAATACTAAGACTTTTTTACATAATTTTAATCTATTATTATATATACTATTTCAAATTTATTATTATAACATTCGTAAAATGTTAATATTTTAAAAATTTAGATTTTTGTTATAATTCGACATTATCATTTTCGATATTACTTACCTTAACAAAATAACTATATTTTGTCCTTTCGATATTTTAGACTCGATATTTTAACATTCGATATTTAAAAATAAAAAAAAAAACAATATTTTGGCATTCGATATACTGACAAACGATATTTTGGTACATTCGATATTACAAACTCGATATTATGTCATCTCGATATTTAAAATTCGATATTATGTCCATTCACCCTCCTGGACCCAACGGCACTCCAAGGGGCATATCAACAAGGGATTTATCTCTGCTTTTTTGGCTTTAAAAGCCAAAAAAGCAGAGATAAAACTAGCGCCCTATCAACAACAGGGTGCTAACACGCAAATTTGCATGTTAGCACCCTTTTACTCTACGCTTCCCCTTGCATCTCTAATGAGATGCAAAGGGGGCGTTCCAGAGTAAAATAATAGGAGAAATATCGCTAAGCGACATTTCTCCTATTATCAAGAATGTCGCTAACCCTGTTAGAAACAAAAAAAGTAGCGCTAACCGCGGTTAACGCTGCTTTTTTACGTCTGCTAATTTTCAGACTTAGCCATGATATCCTATGGAAGGAGGATATCATGGCTAAGTTTGCCTGTCCCTATCAACAAGGTAACGTGTGATTATCGCTGGGTTTCCAGCGATAATCTCACGTTAGCCTGTTAGCGTGTAGATTTTTATCGCTATTGAGATGAGCGTTGCTAATAGCACGCTATCTCAGCAATAAAAATTCACACTAGCCGGCGATAATTATCCTCACGCTAAAAGCGCTGAGCGATAATTATCGCCGGTTGTTGCTGATATGCCCCTAAGAGATTTGTTTTTACATGATAAGGAAAACTGGTCGGCCTATATCCTGATTTTGTCTAATGCTATTGCAGGTTGGGGCTCCAGTACCTCAGTCATGGAAAGGTGCAAAGGTGATCCCAAATTTCGTCCCCTAGCAACTATAGACCGATCAACCTCATTGATTTAATCCAAAAAGTGATCAGCCGAGTGCTATTAAACAAGATACAGAAATGGATCAGTGAGAATAACATCTTATCTCCATTCCAAGCAGGCTTTAGAGCCAAGACGGGAACAATTGATCAGGTCTTTCACCTAATCTTACTTTTTTGGAAGACTGGTTATTGGTGAGGGAAGTTTATATGTGGTTTTTATTGACCTTAAAACCGCGTTCGACCTTGTCCCCAGACAAAAACCGTGGCAATGATTAGCTGATATGGGGATGCCGCTGGAGATTTTGTCTCTAGTAATTCGCCTTTATGCTGTGAACTTTGCGGATGGGGCGATCAAGGACAGCACACTGACTCCGTAGCCGTCAGCAGGGGCGTCTGCCAAGGGTGTGCCTTCGATCCAACTCTCTTCTCACTTTATATGAATAATGTTGTTCATTTTTTACAACAAGATCCTTCTGATGCACCAATGTTGTGGGGCGAAAGGATTGTGACACTGCTGTTTGCGGATGACACACTGCTGATGTCAAAAACCCCAGGGGGACTACAAAAATCGCAAACCTACTTTAAAGATTTCTGTAATACGCGCTCGAAATTAACACCTCAAAAACTACGTTTCTGGTGATCGATCCGCACAAGGGTAGACCAACCCTGGGCGATACTCCGCTGGAGAGGGCAACTACCTTTGGATACCTGGGATCTACTCCAGCTGAATCTATGTCGTGAAAGCTCCAAGTGGCTAAATCTATTTTAAAACTCACTCAGATAGGCTTTGAGTAAAGAACAGAGATCATACAGTAAACCAGTGGCAGCGCCTTTACAGATCTATGAATCCAAAGCGGTGAGCAGAGCCCTTTATGGCGCAGAGTGACAGGGTTTCGACAGGGTGGACGAGCTCTCCAGAGTTGAGAACACATTTCTAAGGAGCATAGTACAACTTCTACAGGGTACCCCTCTCCATCCCTCAGGCTAGACGTGGGCAGGAAATCGATCGCAGACAAGGCTAAGCTCCGACCAGTGTTATTTTGGCGGAGAATTTGGTCAACTCCTGAGTTAAGCTCCTGTGCCAAGGCCCTGGATTAAGTGATCTCCTTAGATAGGCAGAACAAACTAGGGTGGCTAAAGAATGTAAAGGACATGTTAGCCAATACAGGGCTTGAGGATCTATAGGAGAATAGAGACCCAGCTTCATTCTTCACTAAAGATCAAAGACTGGGGCTGGGTTAGCCAACAAGCTGTAGCCAAGTCTAATGAGGGCCGTGCAGAGTTCACAGATTTGAAATCTGTTCCTGCTGAATATTTGTCCTAGGACGGGCCTTGTTATTTATTATTCCTTTGAGAGCGACTTCTGTCATATCCCCTTGCTTCATTGTCCTGCATTACTTCAATTCTAGTATCTATTTTAAGTAATAATTGTTGTGCTAACACCGTGTATTGTTTAATAAATTGCCTGTAATTCTACTTTTATGGTCAAAAGACTGAATAACGTTTATGACTGGGCTGGAAATCCGATCCCTTTCTAGAACCCTTTCTAGACATTATAAAGTCTTCATTGGCCATAAAACTGTATATGCAGTTCAGGTTTGGTACACTCCCGCTAAATGCATACACTGGCTTCTGGTGCAATTCCACAGTGGCATCACGGTCCTGCCCCCTTTGTACTGCATCTCTTGAACTACCAGCGCAAGTATTATTTGCCTGACCTGCTTACTCATGCCCTCGAGCACAATGGCTCACACACCTATGTACACAACTGGGGCCGCGCAATTACATTGAAGCCTTGTGCATATGAATATCTGATCCGAGACAAGTGATAGCTTGTGCAGTAGCAAAGTTCTTGGGCCAGATGTGGGGCATAAGGAGGAAGCTGGTACAAAGATTAGGAGATTTTTAATTAACTGTGTAAACTAATTTAAGAAATAGCTGCAAAGCACTTCATGATGAAAATGTCTAGTTTTGAGTGGTTGGTTCTCTAAAACATCGTGGTAATAGAGTGGTTACGGCCAGAGGACCTTGTGACAATGAGGTTCACGTGCCTTGGGGTGAGTTTGATAGAGGGCCTTTCAATATGTAAATAATGAACTAAGCTTTTACTTTCAGGCTGAAGATGAGGGCATATTTTTATTATTTTCTCCTTTGATATTTTTTTACCCCTTGGACGTAATTAACTGAATGATATATTTTCATGAACTTGCCGTGCGTTTTTATGTTTTATCCAGTTCCTGATCCTGAAGCGTATGAGTAAATTCACCATTGTACTTTTATGGTCTTAGGACCAAATAAAGTTGATTGAATGAATGAATGAAAGTGGAGTCTCCAGTTGTTATTAAAGCTTCCATCTGAATTTCCTGTACAGTAGCGAGAGGCGTGCGACGGCTACCCAGGAGCACACATGGCCTACTGTTGAGAATCGGTGACATAGTGTGGTTTGATCAGAAAAATTGAGACAAAGCTTTCATCTCGGCCGCTGGCAAGGGGCGGAAGAAGGACAGATATTCTGCATTCCGTAGAAGCTGACATGATAGCTTCCAAACATTTACACACTTTTGTTAATACCAGTGGCGGCTGGTGGATTTTGGAAGTAGTGAGAGTAATTGTTTGTACCCTAGTATAATGAGTGAGCGAGTGAAGCTGCCAAGCTCAAAGTTGAAAAGGAGGGTGCTGGGGGGATCTGCCCCCAGCAAGAATTTTTTTTAAATAAATTGATTCAAATTGTGGCTTTTACGCCACATATTTACTGCAAATTGTTTAAAAAAGGGATCCAAATATAGCATTTTAAAGCACAAGTGTGAAGGAAACATTGCAAACAAATAAAAAATGTGAGCTTACTTGGCACATTCTTAAGATGTTTAAGGGATGGTGTCATTTCATTTGTCTCAAGTTTTACCTCAAAATGAAATTATTTAAACATTAAAAGAAAATAACTGAAAACTCAATCTAGGGTTTGAAAGGAAATACTTTAAACACACAACATAATTCAAATGTCTGTAAATGAACTCTGCAAATATATCAGAATTAGCAAAGCACAAATGAACCACATTTTTTTGTAATCCTGAAGTTTGCTGTAAACAAATATTTTAATACGATCAATACAAATCAATACCCTAGGTGATGCAATTTCTACACATGTTTGTTTTGCCAATGCTTGTTTTTCCATTAGACCACAGCAGACACACTAACATGCACTTGCCCTCCCTCCAAATCAGAAACCATCAATGGCTTTTGTCGCAGGCCAAAATTACCTTAAAGATTCTCTAAGTTACCAACAAAAGGACCAGGACCCCAGCTACCGCCTGAAAAAAACTTAAAACAGTACCAATCACATCCACTCTGATTAAGCCTCTACCCTACAGATCCACAGGAACACAAGGAAAAGCAAAGGAGATAAGTGTTTTTTGGAGGGTGGTCCACATCTCTGGCTCAACTTTCCTCATGAGATGAAGGGCTACAATGAAAATCCACATATCCCCATTACATCACCAGAGTTCTGGATATAGCATGTAAATCTGATGCCAAGTAAGAAGTCTATCATATGTTGTGAGCGAATAAAAGCAAGCATGCCCTTTTTTTTGGGGGGGGGGGGGTTTAAATAGCACAAACTAGACCAGAAGGTAGGCAGGGGGACAATAAGTGACTTGCCCAGAATTACAAGGTGTTGAAAGTCCCTGTCGAGACTCGAACCTGGTTCCCAAGCTTCAAGGTTGATTGCTCTAGCTGTTAGGACACACCCTCTCCATGCCCTTCTAGCTTCTACCACACATCTTTTAATAATAAGGTCAACAAAACCAATACCACATGCTCCCTCGGCCTCCCTCCTGTGGTCTACGCATGGCCCACAATATCTCCTGCACTCCCTCAATTGTTCTCTCTCCTTCTATCGCGCCATTCCCTTGCTTCTCACCTCAATTGTACCTGTCTCTTTCCTGCGATCTCTCTCTATTTCCTCCTCTCTTCCTATCTGTCAGGTGCTCTTTTATCATATTTTTTCCTCTCCCTCAGGCTCTCTTGTTGGTTTTAATCTCCCTGCCCTACAACTCTTCTTCTCTCTCCGTCGCTTCTGCTGCCTCTCTGTTTTGCCTGCTCTCTGCCCACCTCTTGTGTTCTTTCACTACCACATTCATGTCTCTCCTGCTGGTCTCCCGTCTGTATACTCTTCCTCTCGCCCACCTCCTCCCTCTCTCCTGCTGTGCTTCCTCCCCGACCCATCTGCCTTACCGCACAGTGCTGGTCTGAGCCCACCATTTCTCCTGGCCAAAAGAAGTCAAGGCCCAAGATATTAGGGATTATCGAGACCTACAGCAAATATTCTCCATTAATGCAATATATGTCTATTTCATGCCAAGTAGTGTTTTCTGCGCTCCGACTCACATAATGGACACAAGCTCAATACGCAAATATGAGGGGGGCTATGAAGCAAAGACACACCACAAAAAGGACCCAAGGATGCATGGTAGGAAAGGCCTCACAACTTAAAATTTTCAAATTTTTTGACAGGAAAGGCCTCACACACACGTCTTAACTAAATTACCTTTTTCTCGGGATCTGACGGCAGAGCTAGCACTCAAGAGCAGTTGGTGAATAAAAGCCTAGGAGAGGGCTCGGTCGTTTTAAAACAGTCTCTCTCTCTTGATCAGTATAATGTACTGTAACTAAATAAGTAACTCACCAATGGAACGTTCTCGTGCCAGGCTCCTACGCATGACTGGACGTCAGACAGCATGGCATAAGCCTAGAAGGAACTGGAAAATACTGGATTTGAACTCCTTCCTCAGACACCAGCCCACCAATCATTTTACAAATGAACAACTATTGCTGGGTCTCCTGGAAGAAGTGGAGGCCACTGACACCCCCCCACTCCTACATTGTTTAAGCTGACTGCCCTGCCCCCAGCCATTGAAATGAATGCAAGTCTTCCGACTCCTCCCTGGGCTACGTGAATAACGCCCAAACTAAACCACTATTCTGGCAGTGATACACAGACCAGGTCCAGCAGTGTGTCGTCACTGCCCTGCTTTCTGGCTGCAGGTCAAAGAAATCTTCACCTAGCCAATATATGCACAGAGCCAAGGGCCATCCTCCCCCACCCCCTCAAACAAAAACCCAGATTTACATGTTTGTTCACCGAGCAGCCAGCACAATTAATTGCTAGCTGCTCGGTGTTCCATCTAGCATTTTTTTCTCCCCCCCAGGGTGGCAGGGTGACACCCATCTCGCCCCTGTACACCAGCCGCCCCTGGTCAATACAACTAACTTGATGTTCTGCATGGCCGCTGGACCTACCAGATACACCCACATCACCTTCAATGAAGGTGATACAGTACCTATTGCATACAAATCCCATTTGTACACAAATGCTGAAATGCGTTTTGCACCAACAGAAAAAATGCTCTCAGCAGTGCAGACTGCTGTAGTGAGAGACAGGGTACTAGCACAGGATAAACGCATAATTGTTGTGACCCCGGTACCGACCCTAGAGGCCGTTACAAAGGCAAGCATCCCGAATGCTAAAGCACTGCTTCCAAGATGGATTAAATGAGCTAACTCTCTCACTGCAACAGATGTAGATTACAGCTTTGATTCCACACTACAAGCACAAGCATTCCTGCAGGACGAACAAGAAAATCCTCTGCCGAATCAGATACTGCCTCTAGATTGATATGAATGTATCATTTATAACGCTGGATCTGTCCAGCCAGCCGTAGACAGGCTTACAGAGCACCTGTACTTGTCCTAGCCGTCGAGTGAACGAGAACTGTATGTTTCTGTATCCACTGATGCACTGAAAAATCAGGTCTAAATAAGTTGTAAAAAGATTTCACCCTTTCTGCGTTATCCAAAATGTATGTCCTGTCAAAATTAAAAAATCCTACAATGGATTGTAGTTTTTTCAGAGTTGTTGGAGGTTGGAGCAATGCAAATTTTTATAAAAATTGTGCCGCCAGGCTCTTGCCTTCACTTGACAATTTGTATTCTAAGATTTGGAAACTGAGGTGGGCAATTTTTGATTTCTTGAAATTAAATTTGTACCCCAAGTGAGCGAGCCAAAGAATTATGTGGTTCACCCTAGACAAGTGTTCCATTAATTCATCGTCAGTCAGATAGATGTCATCTACAGAGGACAAAGCCTCCTCATCAAAATTTTGAAGTAACTCTGTTACCCTGGCTGGGAACAACCGGGGCTATTCTTATACCCCTAGGGTAATCGACAAAATTGTTGTTAAGAGCCTAGTGCTGAGAATGCTGTCAAATATGTGCTCCCAAGTGGTATGTTTCAGCAGAAAAATCCATTTGAGATATCTAGAGTTGTTTTGTATTTTTTCCGTGTGATGTTATGTTCATTAGTGTGGTACTATGTGCCTTTTGTACTGCAAATGTGCACATGGATGCGTTTAAATGTCTGTAACCTAAGACTAGACAATATGAATTATCGGGTATCATTATGGGAAACAAGGGATTATTCATTTGAGAGGAGCAATTCTCTATCACCCGTGGTATTCAAGTTGATCTAGGATCTCCCTGACTTGTTTCTTTGCCTCATGTTTAATAGGGCATTACCTCTGCAGTTGAGGAATTGATTTTAATGGGATTTCATGATGAGGTGACAGGAGCTAGTGCTAACGCCCACTCCTGCGCGTTTGAATTTTTAACTGATTCTGGTATGAGGTCGGAGAAAGCAGGTAAAATAACTTCTTCTCCTAATGTGCAATCCATTAAGAACTCAGGTGGCCAATTCTTTTCAGCTAAAAGAATGTCACAACTGAAGGTCAGATTGTCCCAAAAGAGACCCTTAACTTTCCTGGGTATGTCCCCCTCCATTTGGAGTGTTATTTCATATAAACGATGTGGGACACATACCCTTGTATTAGGTATTTCCACTGTGATATGCTCACTCAGCGCTACTACCCCCAAAATGTCCATCAGGTTCTGGCGAGCTGATGTGACTTCAGCCGCACTATCCAGCATCGTCACTGCCCATTTCCTGTTCAGAAGCAGAGTCCTCAGTAGCCTGTGTATAAAGATGGGTATGCAGTTCCTAAGGGTGAGGAGACATATAAGGTCAGCGAGTACTAGGTTCGATATGTAGGTTCAATAAGTGAATCCTATTATTCAAAGTGAGAGGGGGAGACCCCTCTTCGGAACTGGAGCCCTCACACACCCAGCGAGCTAGGTGTCATGCTTCATCATCTGGGCTTGCTCCTCGTCGGGCCGGCGCTGCAATGCCTGACGGGCTCCCATAAATGGGGCTCTTTGTCGGAGATCTTTTGTCCCTGCCGTTTGGTGCAGTGGGGGTGAGGGGCCCAGTAGTGTAGATGTAGTGTAAGTGAGTTAAAACAGGTCAATTATTCCTTGAATTGAATTTATTCTGGTAGGTAAATTGCCTGATTAAAAGTCAATAGAGTGGCGTAAAGCTAGGGGTTCAGTGCCTAGATGCCTACGTCCTACTCTCATTCGGTCGACATGTTTCTTGCCTCTGTTGTCAGTAAGATCATGGGCAATTCATCAGGACCAGGGTATCAAATGCTATCTACACAAAATGAGAGGGGAAAACCTACCTCCCACATCGTAATACAGTGGGCAATGTCCCACTGATGTCACGGAACCTAAGGGCCTAAATAATATGGCCTCATCAATTTCCGGCGGAATAAAAGGGACACCAACAGTTAGTGTCCGTGAATCCAGAGATTGTGTGCAGGCTCACCTACCCTCGCCGCCGGAACCGGGTGGTCCTCAGTAGCCTGGGCATTTCTAATTTTAATCCTGGCGACCTTCTTTTTTAATTAAGGTTTCAAAGTCTTTTGCTTGTCTTCCTGTTTTATGATGTAGTCTGAAATGTGATGTATCTTCCTTTTCGGCTTGACTCACTCTTCCGATCTGTACTCTGACCATCCGTCTCTCTCCAAACTCTTTTCGGATGTCTCCTGAGAGGAATGACATGATCGTGTATCAGTATCCTGATACAAGTCATGCTTTCTAATATTGTCAAGGTCTTGCAAATTATATCTCCGGTTGGTGTGTTCCTGTTGAGGAGACCCACCCAGCGGCTGTGTTTTGTTTTATTTTTTTGTTTATCATTCCATTTCTTCTTTCAAAATCAGGTGCTTGGTTAGAGTTATCCTTTTCAGAACTACTCTTAACTATTGGTTTCCCAGGTTTGGCTCCCAGATTATCTCTGCCGAGAGAGGCATACATATCTTTGATAATCTTAGGTAATTCGTGCCCCTGCTGTGCGGGAGTGAATTCCCTCATGCATTGGCATATAGCCACCGCTGCAGTCTCCACTTTAATGTTAAATAATCACTGATACCTGGGCAAAATTGCCCATCAGTTTCATCCCTAGATCCAAGGCAGGCTCAGCACTGTACTCATTCTGTATCTGTTTCAGTATGTCTGGTATGACTGCTAGGGGTACCATGTATTCTAGTATATACGACAGCAAAGATCGTGCCACCTGTGATTGTAGCCCAAGTGGCACAATCTTCTAAATGGGAAGTCATGCCCATCAGCAAGCAAATTGTCAGTATTCTGTGTTTTTCCTGCGGGCCCATATGGGTAAAAAACTGCCTCAAGCTGTGCTGGTTTTTGTGCTATCCAGAACGGGATTTGCTCCTGGCTGGTGGGAACCTTTCCCATAATGGCATTCAGTAGCCATGTGTGGTTGCGTAGCCTGAGCAGCCCCCACAGGTTGGACTGTCAATGTTCTCATTACGTATTGTGTTATATTTCTATAAATGTTTACTAAATCTCTGTAAAGTTTGCGCATGGCTGCTGATGTTAAGAAAACAACATCTGGATGCGGTGTGTATGATACCAAGACTAGCCAAGTTGCTCCATCTCTGCTGAGCGGACCGAAGCTCACGTGTTCTATGGTATGGGGTAGGGTGCCTTTAAACCAATAGATTTGCTCTTGGCATGTTAACAGGACTTCTAAGTCCACGTATGGGAAATACTCATCAGGTGGTTCATCTTCAATGTATTCATGAAATAACAGTGTGTGTGCATCTGCAGGTGGGACTTTGACCCAAACATATATATTACCTCTGTTCTGAATGTGTTGTGCGCCTCAACCATGAAGGTAACATCTCCATCCACTGACATGTTGTAATAATTTGATGATAACTGCATGTCTGCAATTCTCTGAAATATTTTATCCAACTAACTGTTCTCGAACGTCCTCATCTATTTGTTTGGTCATCGTTATAGCAGTAGTATTTATGCTAAAATCTTATAGAGATATGGTATGTACAATGTAGGAACTTCTAATCCTTCAAGCTTGATTAATCTACAGCCAATACATAGGGTATATCTACTCAGCTGAGAGCAATTTGTTTCCCTTCCCACTACGAATGTCTCCGGTTAAAATGCGAGTAGGGGTCTCTGAGAAAGCACGACTGAACTACTCAGTTTTGACCATTAAATAAGAGCCCAACCACCGTTGGTAGTGCCATTTCGTATATTTCCTACCAATCTGTAGGACCTGCATATTGTTTGGACAACATAAACTAAGGGATTGGTGTCAAGAATGATTCCAGACACCCCAGCAGGATATGTTGGCATATGGACCAGCTAGCTCACAGTGCCACCGTAAGCCACCGTAACCTACCAGGGAGTGAATGGTTTTCTGGTAACCACTGAACATGACAACCCTGACTCCTCAGGGATCGTGGAAACAGTACAAAACTTTTCGCTCAGTCACTCGTGATCACTTGTTCTCAGAGAAATGTACAGAGAATGCACAGTGGGAGGTTTTCAGTAATATTTATTGAAACTACGTTATTCTTGCATACAATACATGTGCTGCAATGATTAGTAGACAGAAGAAGATGAACGTGATTACAAGCACAAAGAGCGTAAATAGTAGATATCTGTCCACCATGGTGCTAAACAATTTTATATATGCAGGCATTTAAACAAGGCAGTAATCTAGCGTACTCCTACCATGGGAATCCTACTCTCAGTATACGTTGAGTGTGTGTGAGTGCAGATCCAAGAATCCCCCAAGGGACGATCTAACCCCATTACCTGATGTGAGTCTTGGTCCAGCCCCTCACGAGATGTCAGACTGATGCGTGGTGATTCCTCAGCATGCAAGGACCCTCAGTGTCAGCGGAAGTACCTTATCTACTGTTAGACATGGCACATTGGCGTGAGTCTCCCTTCCATTTTTTCGTTGTGCCTCGTGTATTTTTGTTGCTGCTCAGGGCACTGTGCCACTGCTGTCCAGTGCCACAGTGCAAGTGCTCCCTATTGTAAATTAATGTATAATTCGTGATTCCATGATTGGTTGGTTTGGTTTACTTGTCAGACCCTAGTACAGTGCACCAGGAGTGCCCACGGCTTGTAATCCAAATACTGCTGGTGGGCTTGCAGCACTGGTTGTGCCACCCACAGAAGCAGCCTGTAAACATGTGTCTAAGGTCTGCCATTGCAGAGCCTGCGTGCAGTCTGGTACTGTCATGCTGACTGGGCAAGTGCACCCACTTGCCAGTCCCTAAACCTTCCCTTTTCTTCATATCAGACACCCCTATGGTAGGCCCAAGGGCAGGGTGCATTGTAAGGATAAGGTAGGACATGCCCTGGTGTGTGTGGCATGTTCTAATAGTGAATTACAGCCATTTTCGTATTTCACTATTGCAAGGCTACCTGTTCTCCATAGGCCAGAATGGGCAGTTTGGTTATTACATTTTATAACCCTAACTGACTCAGAGAACATGGTAGAAATTCGAATTTAGTATGCCTGAACTCAGGATGATAAAATACATCTTTTAGTAAAGTTGGTTTTAACATTCTGTGTTTGAAAATGCCACTTTTAGAAAGTAGGCATTTTCTTGTCTAACCATTCAAACCTGCCTCTGCTAGGCTGTGTGTATTCCTTTGTCTGGAGTTTGAGTGACAGGGCTGGGGAATTCCAGGAGACAGGGTGAGGTGTCCCAGTGGTGAATAGAGAGATCTACATCCAGATGGGTGGGAGGAGCTGCACCTGGGACCTGAATAGGGCTGTGCCTGCCTTCCACACTGCTGGCTCCACCTCCTGGGGAGCGGCTGATGTCTCTGCCCTGCACAGTGAATGAAGATAAGGAATCCTGTCAACAAAGTGCTCCAGTGCTGTACTTGCCTTCCACAATGCTGGCTCCACCTCCTGTGGGGCGTCTAATGTTTCGGCCCTGCACTGTGAAAGGAAAGGAGAGGTCTGGTAAACAGAGTGCTCAGGAACTGGTTTGGACTGGGCAAAGGCCCCTCTGCCTTCAGAGGACAAAGGATTTCTGGGTATAAATATTGGGACCCTGATCCCAAAAATTTAGATCACTTTGGGAAAACAAGAAGAACCTCTGCTGAGGGAGGAACCAGAAGAAGCTGAGGAGGAAACTATCCCTGAAACTGGGGGATTGGCCTGCAGTGGTTGCCTTACTAACAAAGAGAGGAGAAAGGAACTTTGTGTGTACTTTTGCTCAACTTGTGAAGGATCTTCAAGGGCTTGGAAAATAGCTTGCCTCCTGCTGAAGTCTCAGGAACAACAGACTTCACCCCCTAGCTCCCCAGAGTTCTTTGGAAGTGCCTGCTGCTGTTGTTGGGCCCTCTGAGGGACTGCGTGTCGCAAGCAGCTGGAAACGCGACGCAAGAAGGAGAAGCGTGCCGCCGTTGGAGCTGTTGTCGTCGCATCTCGTAAAGTGTGTCACCGCTGCAGCACCGCATCGAGCGGAAGCGTCTCGCATCAACCAGGAAGTGTTTTGCAATGCCGAAGAAGCGTGTCGCCATCGCAGCCATCGTAGCTGACGCATTGCACCGCATCAAGAGAAGAGTCTCGCATCGAGGAAGAAGCGTGTCGCCATCGCAGCCATCGTAGTTGTCACATTGCACCGCATCAAGAAAAGCACCTCGCATCCACGGAGAAGCATGCCGCCGTCGGAGCTGCTGTCGTCGCATCGCGTAAAGGGGTGTCGCCGCTGCAGCATCGCTTCGAGCGGAAGCGTCTCGCAAACGTCGGAGAAGAGTGTCGCAGCCAAGGCCACTGTCGTCGCATCACGTAAAGGGTGACGCCACTGCAGCTGACGCATCGAGTCGAGTCTTCTCGCAATATCGGAGGAGCGTAACGCATCTGGAAGATCTTCCCTTCTTTATTTCTTTGCACCAAAAACTTCATCGCATCAACATCGTTGCAACACTTTCGTTGCCCTGCGTGTCGCATCTAAAAGGTACATTGACTTAAAGTGTCGCATTTAAGAACTTAAGAGAACTAAGCAAACTTTTACCATCTAAAGTAACAGTATTGTGTATTTTTGTCGTTTATTGGTCTTGTGGCAAATCTATATAAAGAATACTTATTTTTAATATAAAAACCTGTATGGTGTCCATTTGTAGTGTTGTCACTTGGTTACTGTATGTGTTCACAAATGCTTTACACACTGCCTCTGAGATAAGCCTGTCTGCTCGTGCCAAGCTACCAAGTGGGTGAGCAGGGGTTATTTTAGGAGTGTACCCCCTTACCCTGACTAGAGGAGGTGGTCCCTATTTGTCACAAGTGCATACCTGTGCTAACTAGAGATCTCCAAGTCTAACAGCTACTAATATATTGGGATGCTCATATTTTATAATAGAAAGCAGCCTTGCGATGTGCAGATAGATTAGTGATGTTAGGGATATACAGATAGCCGTGTCACCCCGTGAAGATGGTGATGACGTTTGTACGTAGAGTGAAACGAGACGTTGTACGTGATGTTCAGGGTGTTGTGATAATGTAATGCGCAGCTAGATGTGTAAGCATGTTTAGTTTCAGAGAAACTAATCCAACATTGTCGCACACAATATAAGCAAAAGGTTCTGAAATGTCAGTGTTGAAAATAGGCCAATTTAAGAAATGAGCTGCTTTGCTACATGGGCCTAACTCAGGAATATAACAGAGATTGGGAAGGTACTTGAAGACAGGGTGTGAATTGATGAGAGGGTGAAACACAGATTGCACATCAAAGGACTCGGTTTGCTACTTAAACCAGAATTTACAGCCTACGGCATGCTGGGACTTGTGAACAGGAAAAGAAAAGTACAAGTCTCAGAATACAAGGCTGTTAGGTAAAAAGCAAGGAATATGATAGGAAGGTTATAAACTAGCAGCCCTTGTGGTGCACCTGAAACTCAAAACTCTAGAAGTGCACTTACTATACAGACAAAATGGCGTAGCAAAAGGCCTGACAGCAGAATCTGTCAAATCCACTTTAAACCACTATTTTTCAGCTCTAGTTCACATGTCAGTCAGCAGCGAGAAGCTTGTAAATAACTTCACTAAATTAACTTCATCCTCGCACGTTCGTGTATTTTAATTCTGAGATGCATGTTTTAATGCTGGAATACAGAGGTTATACAAATAAAAAAAGGAATCATTAGATGAGGATGAAACGAAATGCTGTGAGGAGCGAGACTGAATAAAAAACAATAAAAGCACAGAGCAAGCAATGTGAAGGTAAAATGTTAAAAAAAAAAAGTTCCACAAATGCGGATTGAAAAGGAATGCTTGGGCCACGGGATACGAATAAGAAAGAGCACAAGAAGAGCAACAGGAAATAGTATGCTACAGCCAATTGAAATGGAGGAAAAGTAAGTGGCAAGCACAGGAACGCATGAAAAGCAGGGGCGAGATTACACCCCTTTTAAGATTATATTGAATACAATAGATTTCCGCTGTGCAGGCGAAACCCAAAAATAATACATATTTTTATATAGATTTAGATACCAACTTCATCGAATCAGGTAGTTCTTATTGAGTTATGAATTTTTACAGCTTTCAAAAATGGTCACAGTGCAATTTCTGGATCTATAATGCTATCCGGTGGAGGTAAAACATGTATTGCACTAGGGCACTTGTAAGCGACTTACAGGACTGTTCTTCTGAACATACGGTGAGTATGGGGAAATGCCCAGCGCCACACTAACAGGTCACATCGGGAGGCTCTGGGACATCGGTGTGCAGAGGTGTGTCAGTGTCGGGTGTCCCATTCACTTCAACGGGAGAACGGTCCAGTTACAAAGAGGCTGCAAGCAGGGACTGGGGCACCAGTCTGGGAGAACGCACAGGGGGGCTCAACCCTTGAGATCCTCAGGCATGTGGGGACACCGCTTGTCCACTTCACCTCAGGCTGTGAGGCTCAGATGCAGTGGTGTCTTTTGCCGTCGGGATTCTGTGCTGGAGTTGCTCGAGGTTGGAGGGGGACTGTAGAAAGAGGATGCAGGCAGAGACTGGAAATCCAATTTGGGCAAACCCAAGAATGGCTCAACTCTTGTGGGTCTGGGGACCCAGTTAACACCATCACTTCCCTTGGACTCAGGCTCTGGGGTTTGGGTGCATAGGTGCTTTGAGGCATCTGGTGGCGGCGGTCACGGCCTCACTCTTTGCGCCTGATTACGAGTTTGGTGCAAAGGCACCATCATCGCTTTTTTGGCAGTCTTCCCACCCGCTGCATTGGCAGTCCGGCCGCCAAATTAAAATCATGTATGGAACTCGGGTGCAAGACCACCGCTTGACCGCCGCTACTGCCAAGACTCCTGCTACTGTGTCAATGGCGGGAAAGTCAAAGGCAGGTCTTGGAGGTTGTCCGGCCAATGTTCCCACTGTCCGGATTACGATCTGCCTTTCCTTCAAGCTTTTCCTGGTGGGGACACTACCATGCACAAGTCTGCGGAAAGGCACTAAAAGAGGTGAAAATGTACCTTTTTTTGGGGTCCCACTTTGGAATCTGTGTCGGACACATTGACCAGGTCTCTCCAGTTCTGCTGTCACCAGATCAGGACACTCTGAGACCCTGTGGCCTACAGATTCAAAAGTAGGCTTCACCGTCACTTCGCCTATGTAGTGCATGGTAACAGTTTGTTATATTTAACATGCAATAAAACATACAGTACACATGACCTACACATACATTACAATGCATACACAGGTGTGGCACCGTGGCCAGGGCGACTGCCTCCGGAACCTGGGGATCACGGTTCGATCCCCGGCGCCGGCGGCAGATTAGCCCAGCACCATGTGACTCTGGGCAAAAGCTTGCTTAATCTTCCCGACGGCCCCCAGCACCTAGAGACCCTTACGGGTGATTGTTCGCGCTTTACAAATGTGGATTATTATTATTACAACATATACATGTTTTTCAGATATACACATTGTACTTTCCTATCTTTCCAGGAGCCAAATGTCACTCCATTGGGACTCCGGTGTCAAGAGACCGTCAGCCCATTGGGGACATCGGAATCGGCGGTATACTGCCAGCTCAATGGTGGCTGCTTAATGGCAGCCAGCTGAGAAGACTGCCACAGCGGCTGTCTCCTGTCTCTAGCCGCAACATCATAATCAATCGAGTGTACTCAGGACTCGCTGCCGAAGCGGTATGGCAGTAAGACCGCCCAGCTTGTAATCATGTCCCTTGTCTTTGTTTCTGCTGCAGAGGGGCAAACAGGGCAGCTGGTTCACTCACAATGTGGGTCTCACTGTCCCTGAAGTCCATCGGCATGTAGGTCAGTCTTCCCAGCTTTGTTGTCCGGTCTGGACACAAGGCTTGACTGCTGCAAGGGTACCCCTGGGATTACTACTGTGTGGCTTCGGTTGGTCCTGGCATTCCCACGCTTGGAGGAATGATGGATCTGACCTGTAAGAGCACTGCTACCTCTTCCTGGGAAGCTGTTGCTTCGGTAGACTCCGTAGATGGCAGGCGAGTAAGTAGCTCCTCTACTCTATGAAGTTCCTTCGGCAATTTGAGAAGCACTTTCAGCCCTCTGGGTGTCTTGAGGTCTGCATAGTGGCAGGACGAATCAGTTGCTCCACGAAGGTTAGGTGCAGTAGACAGGCAGGCAGAGTTGGTGCCAAGTCAGTTGTGCTCCTTGGTTCTTGGGTCAGCAGTCTTCTTCTTCTACGCCCTATGTGTCCAACGAAATACTCAATTTTAGGGGTGTTAAGGGGAGTGAGAGGTAGTAGCCAATGAGATACTTTCCCCTGGTGTCACTATCCCCCCATATGATCACTTCCTGAGGGAAGTAGGCACAACCCTGTCCCAGAGTTCCATAGTTTTCCAACACAAAGATGGCCACTTCTGAAAAGTAGTACCCACATCAGGTTAGACCACCTTAGGGGTGGTACTAGCACTGACTAATTTTTCTGCCTGTCCAGGTGCCATAGGGCTCTGAAAAAAAGGGTGTTGGCTTCTTCTCCAATGAGGAAAGCCAGATTTGCATCTCAAAGGTGATAGCTTCTTTGAAGTTCCTCTGCTTTGGAATGCTAATCAGCAGCTCATCCTGATGGAGGGAGTTTGAGCATCCTCTTCCCATGCAGGCTTTGTTCCTTATCTCCTGAGAGCAAAAGCTCTCACCTTGGGAGTTCAGACATCTGTCTCCGGTGGCAGGCAGGCAAAGACCAGCCAGCCAACACACTAGAGGCTGGTAGGTTTTCAGGGTGCACATCTCTAAGGTGCCCTCTGGGTGCATGCATCAATAAATCCAACACTGGCACCAGTGTGGGTTTAATAATACAAGATATTTGATACCAAATATTCCTACTTTCAGTGAAGCCACCATGTAGCTAGGGAACTCATTTTCACCAGTGTCCAGCACATGCTTGCTTTAAAAATGGTTTCCCTGATAGCTTGCAATATGTAGTAATAGAACCAAACATCATAGGGGCATATTTGCTCATGCAGGTATGTCCTCAATATAAAATATAATACATCCTGCCTTAGGGCTCAAAGACCTGCTGTAGGGGTTTGTTCAACCGCTTCCTTAGGTATAAAGTAGAAACCCTGACTACAGGACTTTAGATTTTACCTGGACTAAACTCGGCAAGTAGAAACCACATACTTAGACAGTCTACACTTCGCTGAATGACAGAAGAATCTCCCTTGGAGTAAAGGAGTTACTCCTCTGCAGCAGCAGGCACCTTAATGCATCTGACCAGTTTGCATCTCCCAAGCTCCTGAGGACTCTGAAGATTTCTGCAACACAGGAGGTGGGTTCCCGAGCATCCCTGAGGTTGATCTGACCTCTCAGCAATCCTGAGACCAGTATCCCTCGTGGGGACCATGCAACCCGAACCCCTGTGCACTGTGTACTTTTGCAGCTGCTCATGCTTTTTGGCAATCCCTGAGGCTGTGCATTGAATTACGTGTAGTCCTGACCCGAGCAGTATTTCCACTGAAGATTTCCAGCCTCCACTCCACGAGTGCTCCGTGGGCTGGTAGTTCGTGATTCAGCTCAAGGTCCCTTCGTGATCCCTGGTCCGTTGGCCTGTGGGTCCTAGCGAGGGTCACTTTGAATTTCCTTGGGCTTCCCTGGTTGCTCCACATGTGCCCTGACTCTCCATTGCTTGGAGAGTCCCCAGGACCTTACTGGACCCCACCGTAACTTGTTTCCTCTGCCCACGTGGGTTGCCGTTGCCAAGGCTTGTTGGTGTTCAATCCGGACACTGATCCCCCCCAGCACTCGACATCCTTCATGAGACAGCTCACCTCTGGACTTTGGTCATTGTCGACGTCTTCTTGTCCCCGTGGATGTAGAGTCAAGCATCCTATCTTCTTATCTGAAGCATCCGACATCGCTGGGCATTCTTCTACCGAGCCCGGGTCACCCTGAAGTGACCCAGACTCTGTCCCCTCTGCTTTCGGGTTCTTCTCACCTTGGATCCAGGCTTGGATTCCGCCGGACACTTTTCATCTTCCCGGCAGCAGCACTTCTTCGCATCACGCCATTAAAACGACAAGGGTTTCTGACACCAATTGACCCCTATGCACCCTGCTCCTCTGGGATAGGTAACACTGATACTTCGGTACTCACAAGGGTGCTGGCCTTAGAACAGAGGTCTTCAAACTTTTGGATGCCAAGACCCCCCTGTCAACATTTTGAGGTGTAAGGACCCCCTCCTGACAAAAATGTCTAAACCTGTTGACTAAATTGCGTGGGATGAAAATGTAAATGAGGTTATGTGATGCCGCGTATTTTGGGATAGCATTGCTTCATTATTTTGACATTTGTTACACACAGTAACACTGAGGAAAGATTTCACCCAATCAGTATCCATTTATAACCAAAATACAGCAATTATCATCAGAAAGATTTCAAGTCAACCTTTGTTAAGGGCCTTCCACTCTGCAGCAATACGTGCTGCCACATTAGAAGCTCACTTGGCCCTGACCGGGAGAAGCAGGGGTCCCTTAAAACCCTGGTGGTTTTGTGCAGTTAAGCAGTTTACCCATGCAGCTTTCCTCTCACCCCTCCCTTCCATCCCTCTCTCCTCTCCTAACCCCGGATCCCTCTCTCACTTTGCAGGCCATTTTCTTTCACCCCTTTTTTACAACTTCTGAATTCTCCCCATTCAACCTCTCACTTCACCTTTAATCACCTCTTGCCATTATGTCTTTTCACTGCCCTCATCTCTAACAGTCTCTCACATATATCTCTTCAGTGTGTTTCTCATTTGCCTTCAGGCAGTAGATGGTTATTAGCCCCAGGACATCTTTTTGTAACAGTAGTGCACTACAAATGTAAATAATAATAGGCAGAATCAGGGGAGCCACTAGACCAGAACTTCAGAGGGGGGGGGCTAACACTCCCAGTCAGGGCTGGTCCTAACGCTGGTCGCACCCAGTGCATCAGTCTTTTTTGGTGCCCCACCCCGTTTCCTCCTTCTCCATGAATTCCTTCACTGTCACTCACCAACAATGCACCGCATCTCTCTATAGCACCTTTCTGACAAACATTTCAATTTTTATAGCACTACTCATAGTTTACTCACACTCATTTCTGGGATCTGCATGGTACATATTCTTTGTAGCAAGCACATTAACCCTCTGCACTGTGTGGGTGACAAGAGTGCCCATGTGAGTGCACGGTGAGCGATGCAACAGTGTGAGAGTAGGACAAGAGGAGTGACTGCAGGGTGAGTGAGGTGGCGTATGAATTTGGGTGCGGATGCAAGTTCAGAATGGGATGAATGAATGTATGATTACTGATGGGCTTGTTTGAGTGAGTTGCATATTGAGTAGTGAGGGGGACAGGTGAGTGAAGTGTCACATGAGTGCAGGATGAGTAGTGTACACGTGTGACTGCAGGTTGAGGTATAGGGTGAGCAGCACAAGTGCATTGTGAGTGCAGAGTGATCACTCTGAGTGCAGGGTGAGCGGGTGAATGGTGCGAGTGCATGGTGATCAGTGTGAGTGTATTGTGATCGCTGTGAGTGCAGGGTGAGCGTGAAAATGAAGGGCGAGAATGAGGAATGAGTTGTCTGAATGCAAGGTGCAACCCCAGACCCATGAAGTAACTCAGCATGTTATTGATGGCGGCGTAGAGTTTAAGATCTAAGTTAAACTATTGCCGCATTAATCGGGGATCGAGGGTGAAGGAAATAAATAATGTGCTGATCCTGCAACAAACTTCCAGTCCTATGGTTAGGGTTGCCAGCAGATTATTTTGATGGCCCAGTCGGTACAAAAAAAAGCAGTCACCTAAAGCAGTATTTTCAGCACTTATCTGTGCATACTTCCAACAGCAAATATAAATAGAAAGCACTTTTAATTGTGTTCTAGAGCTGCCTTAATGATCTATGACTGATAATTAAAGAGAAAAAGACAGAAAAGTCACATAACGAATGCATACATACTTTTTTATTTCTAAGTCTATTTAGTACCAAGAGGAGATCTTTGCAGGCTCTTTAAACAAAACACGGCAGGCATTTTTCTTTTGGCAAGCCTACTTTGTATTCCTTTCCATGAAATGCATTCACACACTACAGCAGGAAATGTAAAATACAAATGTAAGGAATAGGCTGAGTGGGGACCCAGGGGGTACTGGAACCAGGAATAAAACCTAAGCCTCTGTAACCAGTTTGCAAAGGCATGTAAAAATGCAAACGGCCTTTAAAGACCTGTGAAAAACACGCGGGTGCCGGAGATAAGCCTCCAGACACTGCCCAGCTGAGCCCCCAGCAGCTCAAGTTTCACTGCAGCAGCCCGGGCTGAGACACAGGCCAGGGGAAGAGGGGGGCTGAAGCCCTTGGGCCTGGGCAGACGTGTGACTGGGAAGGCGCGACCCCCTTTGCATCACTCCACGGCCCCCCTGGGGGTCGCGCCCCACAGTTTGAAGACCCCTGCCTTAGAACCTTCTATGTTCCAAAGAGTTTACTCGAAGTCCTCTTCGAAGTGTCCTTAAACTGTAATTTTCCAACCTCGACTTTCCCATAGAGTTGTATGGAGCTCGGGTCTGTGTTCTCACACTGCACCCCTCCTCCGTGGGTTCCCTGTGTCACTCCTTTGGGTGGTTCCTTGGGGCCCCAGTGATTCTACGTGCTCTAGGTACTGTGTCTAGTGAAGTCGTTGTTGTTATGCCATTTTTTTAGTATATGGTCCGGTCTCCCCCTGGAGCCCGCTGTGTATTGTGCTATTTACTGTCATTCTATTGATTCAGTATTGTGTGCCTTGTGCTCTAATCTCATAAAGAGGTTAGTAGAGAGTGTTTAGTAATAAATACATCTATTTTATGTAACACTTGTGTGGTTCTCCTTTCATTTGGTCATTCAGGAGGTTCTGATCTGGTAAAATGAGCTGCTTTACATTCTTTCAAGACTTTGCCTGAAGGCTGCTCTCCATAACCTAACCTAATCATCAATAAGGGCTGTTTGGACTGGTACAAGGTGCCCACTTTAATTAGTGGACAGCATATACCAGGGCAACCTCTCACATTGGTAGCAGCGGTGGGATTCAAGCTTGCTATTGTTTTACCAGATAAATCTCATTGAGTGATTAACTGAAAACCACAAAATGTATTAGGTACATGTAATACATCAAGATTAGAATAAGTAAGTTCTACTGAACTTGGAATTGGGTAGTTAAGGGTCTAGCACACCCTTTCTCCAACTCAAGATGTGGGAGGTGAGACTCTCTGGAAGCCCACCAGTACAGGGGTTCGCCCTTCTGCGTACTCGAGTCCTTGGACCAACAAATAGAGATTGGCACGGAGGCTGTAATATCAAAAGAGAATTTTATTCATCACTCATGAGTGGGACTGCATCTCTACATAACTCTCAGGCAATGTATGAGGCAGTACAAGGAGTACAGAAACCATGGGCCTTTTATACCCACTTTGTACCTGAGTAAGCATGAGAGCTCAAAAGGAAGCGGTACAAGTATACACAAGAATAGCTATTCACATATAAGGACTAACAGAAAATACTTAGTCAACAAAGTGGGAGGGGTAATGAAGTTGCTGACATCAGTTGAAACAGCCTGACAGTTACAAACTAGGACAGGTGCATTTTAGCATCTACAGGCCTTTCTGAGCATGTGCAGTGCTCGGGCTCAGTGCTGCAAGAGCTAACTATAGATGGTTACTCAGGCAAAGTACAAGGGCAGGCAACAGTGAAGATGGAAGAAGCACATGGCGAGCACATGGTTAACTAAAATGGCTGCCACAAACAAAATGGCTTGAGCTCATGCTAACAGTGATCTCTGCCAACTTCCACAGATGACCCTTTTAGCATTAGTTGAAGACATCTATGATTTAGAAGGAATAAATACATCTTGTATGTCGATTTGCATCATGTCATTAACTTCTTGGTCTAGTACATATTGGGCATTCACTTTTCCAATGCTATGTTTGGTAGGTAGACAAGCAGAGGCACAAAGGGAACAAAGCATTGGACCACATTGTAGGCACAGGCAGCATGTCAGCAGGATTGCAAAGAATATACATTGAACTGTCAATAGTTTCCAGCCCCAGGTAATGAACAATGTTCATAGCCAGCTTGTTAAAGTCCATGTTCCTGTATCAGGGTGAATTTCAGCAGCTATTTTATGTAATTTGGAGATTGCATCAAAGACTGAAGGGGCATGATCAGGGATGTAAACACAACAACTGCTCCCGATGATGTGGCATGCACCACCACGATCAGCCAGCACCACTTCAAGGACCATTCTGTTTTGGAGTGCCACAATCCTCGCAATCTGCAGTTCTTCTGTAATGTTGACAAGTGCCATAGCTGTCTGGTTGGTCACAGCTTCTATGACACGTGTCAAGCGCCTGATATTTCTGCTGTTCAGAGCAGCACCAACAAAGAAGAATAGTCCCAAATTGAAGTCAACATACTGTTGTAATGCAGTGTCAGTTTGATCCACCTCATCATGAGTTATTGTCCTCCTAAATCTATTTTTAGAAATGTCATTAAACAGTTTATAGTCTTTATGATAGGATGCAGGTGCCAAAAACATAGGTGGTAGCAAAAAGGATACAAAACAAGTTCCGGAAAAACCAATGGGCAAATGATAGTATCCATTATTCCCACATATGAAGTATGTATTGTGCGATGAAGTAAAACTGCTGTTATTTACTCCAGTAATATTTAATACTAAAGTACAATCACTTTTCCTCACAGGAATACTACCAACACTATTTACACACAGGTCTGCTCGAGCTCTAGTAACAGCTATAACAAAAGGCCCATTACCCTTGGCAGTTTGAGTATTTGGAAAAACATAATGTGTGGAGGAATTTCCTCGACGATACTCATCCATTTCCTACATGGTTCATTTGGCCTGTGGATCTCCTTCCTCGTCAGGGTAACAGACTCTGTTTAACTGAAAGTTCAGTCTTCCTACGCCATAGTCAGTGATGTCAGCAACATGAGTAGCCCATAGCACCGCAAACCAGGTTCTGCCAGAGCCGTTGTGTGAAAATGGCAGAGGAATAAAAGGCGTTCCTCCCTTTTTCTGATGAGCTGGCATCATTTCACACACCCAACAGTTGGTAATGTTCATAGCATTATGCGTGTGATGCAACATTTGAATGAACGTGTTGTTGAGATAAGACTGTCTATGGTTCTGCTCATGATAAGGAAGGGTGAAGTAGTGGTGCTCAATGGGGACAGGAGTAGTGGCAGTCAGTGCATTTTGAACAAGAGCCACTTCCTCTACAATCCAAGTTATCACTGCCACAATAATCACAATGGAGGTAAACCCAACATTGAACATAGTCTTTGTCGCAGATTCTCGCAGCAGTCGATGTCTTCTCCATAGGCATGTTTATCTCCACGCTGAACAACAAAACAGGTGGAACTCTAAAGTAGGCAGCTGTTGGTTTCTTCACTGAGTTTGAGACAGGTGTCACTAATAGATCCCCCCCTTTGCAGCTCAGTCTTTCCCTATCACTAACCCAGGACGGTAGCTCAACCAGTCTTTTTCAGCAATGCAACTTCTCTCTGGGGTCGCAGCTGATATCGAGATGCACCAGGGATCGTGTGGTCCGGGAAGACTTCCTCAGGTTCTTCAGGTGAAATGGCTTGGCCTCTCTCTGTATCCAGGATGTCTGAATGGTTGGTGAGTGCAGCAGGCTCCACCATGGCAGATGGCACCCGTTTACAATGGGTGCAGTGTACCCAATGTTTTCTATTGGTCACTCGGACTGCAGTTCTGGTTGCCAAGAGCACCTGCTCAGGGCCACACCACCTCTGTTCCCGGCTATTCGACCTCTGGAAGATTTTAACCATCACTTGGTCACCGGGCCGCAGATCATGGCCATCACCTCGCGACCTGTCAGGAAGAGCTTCTCGAACCTGTTGATGAATAGAAAGCAAACTGTCAGTCAACTGTGACAGATAGTCACTCATCAGCACACAAGGTACATCATGTATTGGGTGTGGCTTAGGAATCCCCCAGATATTAATTGGCCTTCCAAAAACCACCTCATACGGTGTGAGGCCAGATTGTGTGTGTGGCACCGATCTAATGGATAACAACGCCAGAGGCAGTGCATCAGGCCATTTCAGAGATGTGGAGGCCTGGATTTTTGCTAACTTAAGTTTGAGGGTGGAATTGTATCGCTCCACTAGCCCTGCTGATTGTGGGTAGAAAGCAGCATGGAACTTCTGCTTAATTCCCAATCCTTTCAAGACATACTCAACAACTTGCCCAATGAAATGGGGTCTGTTGTCGCTCCACAAAAATCGGCAAACACCAAATCTAGGGAAGAACTCCTTTAGAAGCACGTTTGCTGTAGAACGAGCTGTATTATCTTTCGTAGTGTATGCCTCTATCCATTTACTGAAGGTGCATACCACCACTAGAACATACTTTAGGTTGTGCCAACGTTCAAGCTGGATGTAATCCATTTGCAAAACCTGAAAGGTGCAGTTAGTGTTGCAAATCCTCCTCTAGGAGTCTGTGTGCCCTTTCCAGGATTATATTGAAGACAAATCAAGCAAGACTGCACTATCTTTTTAGCTATGCCGTCAATTTCTGGATGATCCCAAACTTGTTTAAGTAACTTTGCTATTGAGGAAGCTCCAACATGTGCCGGCCCATGTGCCATGTGAATCATGGGATTCAAATAGGCTGCGGGTAATCGCCATTTAGTCATGTCCTTATTCCTCCAGGAACCCTCATCATCCAATGTTCCCTCCTTAGACCATTGGTCTAATTCATCAGCAGAGGCAGATTGCTGCATATCCAGCACTTCTTGCCTGGCATCATGCCAACATTCAGCCTGAGACTTAACCACATACATAGATGTAGTGCTTCGCTGCATTGCAGTCTCACGGGCTGTGTGATCTGCAAAGGCATTGCCCTGTCCTATTTTATCAGTCACTTTCTTGTGTGCACTACACTTAACAATCGCTACTTTCTTAGGGTATGTCAAGGCAGTAAGGAGATTATGTAATAATTCTTCATGCACTATTTGTGTCCCATGTAATGTAAGGAAGCCTCTTTCCTTCCAGAGCAGCCGAAAATCGTGAGCCACTCCAAAGGCATATCGGCTATCGGTGTAGATGTTAACAGACAAGTCAGTGCTAAGTTCACACGCTCTCGTTATCAACTCAGCTCCCTGAGATGATTTCTGTGGGATACGAGTTGTCTCAACTACAGTCTGAAGTGTGTAATTGCATATGCAGCTGATGTCGTACCATCTGGCAGTTTCAAGCAGGACCCATCAACCCACAATTCCCCATCAACTCTTGAAAGGGGCGTATCCTGTAGGTCAACACGACCCTTTGTTTGTTCGTCAGTAAGGAATATACAGTCATGAGGCTCTTGCGACTGAGACTGGGTAGCTGGGGATGGCAATAGAGTAGCTGGATTAAGAGTCGAACATCTTTTCAAGGTGATATGAAGCGCCAAGAGTGTCAATTCATAACCTGTCAGGCGAGCACTAGTCAAATGCTGCGTTTTGGTCTGGTTCAAAAGGGCATCAACTGCATGGGGTGCTAACACAAGCAATCTATGTAACAGGACTATCCCCTCACTCTGACGTATGAACACAGCTGCCGCTGCCACAGAGCGAAAACACCCGGGCAACGCACGAGCGACTGGATCAAGGACAGCTGAAAAGTATGCACAAGGATGCTGCTTATCACCGCGTGTCTGTACTAAAACCGAGAGAGCACAACCATCCCTCTCATGTACATAGAGTGTGAAGGCCTTGGTGTAGTCTGGAGTGTCTAATACTGGTGCAGAACATAGCACTTGACGCAACTATTGAAAAGCAGTCTGACATTCAGTAGTCCATGAACGAGGCATCGGAGTGTCTTGAGTCAAAAGGGCCAACAAGGGTTTAACAATGTGAGAAAAGCTAGGGATCCACTGCCTACAGAAAGAAGTAAGGCCAATCAGTGCACGAACATCCTTCTGAGTACGGGGCACAGGCGTGTCTAAAATAGCTTGGATGCGATCTGGTGTGAGTGCACGTCCCTCCTTAGACAGTAGGTGACCTAAATAGGTAACCTGCTTTCTACAATATTGCAATTTCTTCCTAAAAACCTTATGATGGTGAGAGGCAAGAAAGAAGAGCAATGACAATGTTCCTTCTTCACATTGGTCAGTGGTGTCTGCAGCCAACAAGATGTCATCAACATATTGTATGAGAGCCACCCCTTTTTGCACAGGGAAAGAATCAAGCTGTCTTTTCAATGCCGGGCTATAAATGCTAGGACTCTCAGTATACCCTTGTGGAGCTCTACAAAATCTGAATGATCGATTATTCAAAGTGAAGCCGAACAAATAACGGCTACCAGGATGAATAGGTATCGAGAAGAAAGCATTCTTCAAATCGATCACAGTAAATGTAGTAGCAGTCGGAGGAACCATGGTAAGGAGTGTTGTGATGTCAGAGACTACCGGGTATTGGGGCACTACGATCTTATTAACCTTTCGTAAGCCAATGATTATCCTGTATATTTTAGTATCAGTGTCTTTTTTCAAGATGGGAAGGATAGGGCTATTGCAAATATTGCAAGGGACTTCTTCTACAACCCCTACTCCAATCAGATCTTGAACAATACGTATTAGTGCCTCTTCACCTTCGAGATATTTTATATTAAGGAAGTTGTGGGAATAAAACGCCCTCCTTCACTTGAATATGGACTGGTGGGATATCCATTTGACGACCCACATCAGTATCTGACGTAGCCCACAGAGTACTAGGTAGGGATGCCGAAGCAATATCTTCTTTAATAAGACAAAACCTCTCACTGATACTTATCATTCAGAATAACACGCACACCTTCTGGGGAACATCGTATCGTAGCACGAAAATGTTTGAGCATATCGAGACCCACAATATTGTCCTGTGTGTTAGGGGAAAGCAGAAAAGGACATGCTGCAGTAAATTTATCAACATGAAATTCAAGTGGTTGTGACAGTGGGCTAAGGGAAGGGATGTGGCCAGCGGCCAGGGCGATTGACGACAGACGCTGGGGATCACGGTTCGATCACCGGCAGCAGGTCAGCCCAACACTGTGTGAATCTGGGCAATAGCTCGCTTAATCTTCCCAATGGCCCCCAGCACCGGGAAACCTATGGGTAGCTGTGCGCTTTACAAATACTAGGATTATTATTAAGGGGTCCCATCGAATCCTATTGATGTTATTGTTAAGACAGATAGGGGAGCTCTAGTAAACAATTGTTTAGACAGAGTGCTACGAGTAGCTCTTGTATCAACCAGAAACCGATCAGTAGAACCCAAGACATTTGCATCTACATAGGGACCCTTCTGATCTACTGGGACTTCAACTGGTTCCTTATCCCATCCTAGGCATTCCGATGCATAATTATAATCCCTCAAATCATCAGTCGAATAATCAGACATTTGATATTGATTTCGCCTGTCAAAAGTATTAGAAGAATTTTGAGTATGCTCTACTGTCTCAAACTTAGTACGATTATCCATACCTCCCCTATTTCCTGAGTTTCCTGGGCGGCTTCTCATTTGCCCTCTACCACGCTGATACTGCTGACCTTGCAAAGGTGGACACTCAAAACACCAATGTCCAATCTCCTTGCAATAGGCACACTGATCAGAAGACAAAGTAGCTTGAGGAAAAGGGGGCACACTAGGGCGATACATCGCACATCCGCATCTACCACTACCTCTATAAGATGGACCATAAACCTGAGGTAACATAACCTTTGTTTTTAAATCCTTATCCTTTTTATCCTCGTTGCCCTTAGCTTCTAATTCCTACGTTTAAAATACTAAGCCATAGTCAAAAGAGAGACTGGGGAAGATGTAGTCCATGAACTCTCCCTGGCCTTTAGGCAACTAGTTATTCCTGGCAACATGTTCGCGACAAATTTGTCGACGAACAGATGCCTGCCCGTGTCATCTGTCAATGACTGGCCACTAAAGTAATGGAATGTCTCCTCAAAACGTGTAAAGAAATCATAAACTGACTCATCTGGTTTCTGCTTACAAGATGCTAGCATAGTCCAATATATCTTTTTAGGAGGTATAAGGATTTTCAATTTAGTTATTATAGCCTTTGGGAGGTCTAATAACTCTGGTTGCGGTTTCTGTGTGGGATTCCTTTCCAAATCTTTTCTCTCTATTTCGTTCCAAATATCTCCAAAAGCTGCATGATCATCTCCACATATCAGGAGGTAAAATAAGCCCAAAAACATGTCAATATCAGGCAAAGTCATAGTGCAAGAACTAATAGCTCCTTCAACTTCTTCATAAAAAGCAGTCGGATTTTTCCGCGGGTCAGGCAAAGCAGCTTTAAGAGCGATGACATCCGCTCTACTTCAAGAGGTATAGACCCAATTGTAAACAAAATATCCCTTCGCATCAGTTGAATCTTTATTGTCATCTGTTCCCGCATCCCTAGGAGGGACATACAAAGGTGCAGCTTCACGCATTGGTTTCCCATGAACTACAATATCCTTATCTGTCCCTGGATCTTCCTCCTGTGGCACGGGGGTCTGAACTGTTTGTTCAGCTGTAGCAGCTGCCTTTTTCTCCTCTCGCAAATGGAGCGCATCAATTCGTAGCGAAACCACGCATCTAATTAAATCGGCCACCTGGGAAGGGAGAAAAAGACCGTCACTTAATTGTTTATGATCAGATTTTATATCAACAGGCTCTAATTCTTTCGAATGTTTCCTAAAACTTTCTATTACTTCTCCAGTAATGACTCTGCAAAATATAATTGCTCTGACTCTAGCCACTGTTGAACGCTCGCTATAATGTCTGGAGCAGAGGTGGTACCACGAGCTGCTTTACGAGCAATGGATCTATGAGTGGCTGCATGATCGGCGGACAAAAAGGAGCGAGTCTGTCATTTACCTTCTGAATCTGTCCCTTTCTGATCTTGGGAGGATTTATCGTCATCAGAATCATCTTCGGGAGCAGAGGGAAAAGTATATGGAGGCGGAGATCGATCTAATAAAATAGGATCATCCTGAGATTGATTAAGTAGAGAATAAAGAGGGCGCCGGACAGGCTCTTGGCCATTTACCTGTAGACGACACTCCCTATCCTCTTTCTCCTTTAGTGCCTTAATTTCTTTATTTTTCAGTTCCTGCACTTTCATATAGATATTTTTGCGCTGTTCTTTTTCTGCTAAAGCTTGCTCTTTCCTCACTCTCGCATGCGCTTCTTTCTCCCACATTGGTACACAATCAAACATATCTTGTCTACTTTTGCGCTTAAACACACATTGTTCCATATACTGAATCTTTCTAAGATCAAATGACCCATTTATTTGCCATTGCAGATCAGGATCCTTTTTTGTGTATTTATTCCATAGCGCGCTATACATTATGGAAGAAATACCGTTTTTAATGTACATATCTCTATTTGGTGTCCCCTCAGGGGGAGCCGTCTGACTTCGCTCTAAATCCACTTTGGTACCGCCAAGAAAGCAACACACCCTACGAAGCGTGCTAGTAACAGGCATGTCACAAATATTATAATAAATATAATATTATAACAAAATAGTACTTACCGCAAATACTGTACCGTTCAAGAATTCAAAAGTTAGAGAAAAATCTCCCCATTACCTGCCTATATAAACTGCAGTGCATATATTAACCTAAATAAAACCAGAGTTTTTGGCCAAACAAATCAAGAAGTGTCGCATCAAATGACCTTACCAAACAAAAGTCTCCAACCTTCACTGCCAAGCTCTGAATTGACCTAATGGTCTCTGCGAGACGAACGCCAAAGGGATCTCAGTCGGGGACCGGCACCACCTGGAGGGTCAAATCGGGAAAATCGGAAAAAGTACTTCGACCTGCTAAGACAAGGGTCTCCTCACGCAGAGTACATCCTTAGCGAGATGCCAGACCTCCGTCGAGACCACTCCTTCGGGCATCCGAGACGCCGATGAGCCCAACGTGACGGGCGCCAATTTGTGGGAGGTGAGACTCTCTGGAAGCCCACCAGTACAGGGGTTCGCCCTTCTGTGTACTCGAGTCCTTGGACCAACAAATAGTGATTGTCACGGAAGCTGTAATATCAAAAGAGAATTTTATTTATCACTCATGAGTGGGACTGCATCTCTACATAACCCTCAGGCAATGTATGAGGCAGTACACGGAGTACAGAAACCATGGGCTTTTTATACACAATTTGTAGCTGAGTAAGCATGACAGATCAAAAGGAGGCGGTACAAGTATACACAAGAATAGCTATTCACATATAAGGACTAACAGAAAATACCTAGTCAACAAAGTGGGAGGAGTAATGAAGTTGCTGACATCAGTTGAAACAGCCTGACAGTTACACACTAGGACAGGTGCATTCTAGCGGCTAAAGGCCTTTCTGAGCATATGCAGTGCTCGGGCTCAGTGCTGCAGGAGCTAGCTATAGATGGTTACTCAGGCAAAGTACAAGGGCAGGCAACAGTGAAGAAGGAAGAAGCACATGGCGAGCACTTGGTTAACGAAAATGGCTGCCACAAACAAAATGGCTTGAGCTCATGCTAACAGTGATCTCTGCCAACTTCCACAAAGAGAGTTTAGTTACAACTAGGTTAGGTAGGTGCCTACACCACAGAACACTAGTATGTCTTCTAAAGGAGAAGCCAGTGGCTCTCTGCCAACTAGGTATGATCATCTCTCATTTCAGGAATTGAGAAATAAGTGTGCATCTAGGAAGCTGAGGATAGGGAGAAGTTGAAGCACCCAACGTCTCATAGAGATGTTGCTCTTAGATGACCTCAGAAAGACCCCAGGGTCTGATGAAGTAGAAAGAGTGGGTGGGACAGGAGGTGAGGACAGACCAGGAAGTGAACACTTCTTTGATCTGTACTCTAACCCTGGCCAGGAGGATCAAAATGATTCCAACCTGGAAAATCCAACTCTTCCTTTAGGTGGAGGAGAAGGCCCCAGTGGCCCTCTATTTACCACACCAGTGATGAGTACAGGCCCCAGCTAGGCCCGCAGAATACAAGGGTTCGCTCTCCGGTAACAAAAGCTAGAAGGAAGTTGGCACGGAAACTGCAAATACAAAGACAAAGTTTATTAACCCTTAAGGGTGGTCCTACAACCTACACAACACTCTTCAGTATTGCATAGAGTAGCACAAAGAACTTGCGTACGTGGTCCCCTTTTATACACAACAGAGGGGCTCATAAGTGGGTGGATACAACATAGAGCAAAATTCATTACCATTTATGGACATTTTCGATACAGGATCAATATGTGGGCGGAGTTAACAATTTCCTGAGCCCGCGAAAACATGGTCAAACAAGGACTAACTGATAACAGATGTGGTCAAGTCTGGGCATGCGCCAGACGGACAAAGGAGCTATTTATAGACTGTTACTAGGCAGATTACAAGAGCAACTAGCGAAAAGGTAGGACTCTTCTCGTGCAAAGCACGTGGAGACATGACAATACTAAATGGGGTCCGGACATTAGTCAACATAAAACAAGAAACATGTTTTAACTAGAGAGAATTCATGTCTTTAGTGAATGCTTAATCATATCGCTGTTTTAGTTTTCAACAGACGACCCTTTCAGCATTTACTGAAGACATTCGGCTTGTTAGGATAATCATCATATATGTCAATTTTCATTATCTCTTCCACCTCCTTGTTTAAATTTTTCTGATGGATGACATTGGCAATAGCTTTCTTATCAGGAATACAGAATGACACACATAAAGAACAGAGTAAAGGACCACACTGAACACAGATGCAACAGAAAAACGGAACTGCTACAATAATACAGAGACCAGTTAAAACTTTCCATCCCCATGTAGTAATCAATGCCCAAAACCATCCAGAAAAGGTCCAAGTGCCATTTTCTGTATGGATCTCAGCTGCGATTTTATGCAATTTATTAATAGCGTTATAGACTGATGGTGTGTGGTCAGGAATAAATACACAACAACTACTTCCGATAATCCTACATGCTCCACCTCTGTCTGCTAACATAACATCTAATACCATACGATTCTGTAACGCAACAATTCTACTGATTTGTAATTCTTCCGTAAGATTCCCAAGAGCAGCAGCAGCTTGATTCGTTACAGCCTCTACAACTCTTGTTAATCGTCGAACCTTCCTACTATTTAGAGCAGCTCCAACAAAGAAAAACAATTCTAAGTTAAAATCAACATACTGCTGTAAACTAGTGTCAGTTTGGTCAACATCATCAATAGATAGAGTACGTTTATACCCATTTACAGTTACATTGTTCAATAACTTCAAGTCTTTATGATAGGATGCAGGCGCTAAGAATACAGGGGGTAATAAGAACGCTACATAACATACTCCGGACCAGCCGGCTGGTAAGCGATAATAACCCTTATTCCCACATACGAAGTACGTATTATGGGAAGCTAAGAAAGTACTATTATTTAATCCATCTATATTCAAAACAATAATACAGTCACTAACACCAACAGGAATATGACCCACACTCTGCACACACAGGTCCGCTTGAGCTTGAGCTTGTGCCACTTGAATCACAAATTGTTCATTCCCAGCAGTGTCTCTGTTGTTCGTGAAGATGTAGGGGATCGATTCATTATCTGGTCGATATTCTTCCCACTCCCATATTGTCCCATTCGCTTGTGGATAGCCTTCTTTATCTTGATGACATTCCCTATTAAGTCTGAAAAGTAATCGTCCCACTGTAGGTTTCCGTGTGGCAAAAAGCGAAGTGTACCATGCTCTACAAGAGCCATTATGAGAGAAAGGAAGAGGTATGAACGGCGTTCCTCCTTTCTTCTGATGAGCTGGCATCATACCACATATCCAACAGTTCGTAGCATTTGTAGCAACATGGGTATGATGCAACATCTGGATGAAAGTATTATTCAGATAAGACTGACGATGCTTCAATTCTTGATACGGAAGGGTATAAAAGTAGTGCTCCTCAGGCACTGGAGTAGTCAAAACAAGCAACTCACGGGCAGGAGTCACATCCTCAACAAACCACGTGGTTATACCAACAATAGCTACAATGATAATAAAGCTTGTCGCACAAAAAGTCTTCTTCTTCTCCATTTTATAGTAAAAGTCAATATCTTCCTGAAACTAAAAGGTTGTCAGAACTCTTCCCCTTAGGCAGCCGTTGATTTCTTCACCAGCGGGCCAAGACGGGTGTCACTACACTAATGCAGGGCTGATCCCCCCCCTTGCCTCATTGGCTCTCCGTTTCACTAACCTAATGGCCGTCCTGACAACGTGTCCTGATACAGAAAGAAATCACCTCCTCGGTCTGAGATGATATCTTTTTCCTCCAGGAATCGCTTGGTCCGGGAAGAGCTCCTCAGTGTCGTTCGGTTCCACGGCACGGCCTTTCTCTGCAGTCAGGATTTCTCGATGGTCGGTCAATACAGTAGGCTCCACTAATCCAGGCGGCACTTTACGACAGTGCAAGGAGTGGATCCAGTTCTTCCGATTGGAGACACGCACAGCTGTCCTCGTTGCGAGCAAGACCTGCTCAGGACCAACCCATCTCGGCTCCAGACTGTTCGTCCTTTCAAACACCTTGATCATGACATGGTCTCCAGGCCGGAGGTTATGTCCTTCACCTGCGGACCGATCAGGGAGCGCTTCTCGAACCTGTTGATGAATATAAACCAAATTATCCGTTAACTGTGCCAGATAGTCATTCATCATTACACAAGGTACATCATACACTGACTTTGGTTTCGGTGGACCCCAAATATTCATTGGGCGTCGAAACACGATCTCATCGGGTGTGAGACCAGTCCGAGAATGCGGTATCGATCTAATTGACAATAATGCCAGTGGTAAAGCGTCTGGCCAAGTCAAAGAAGTCGAAGCTTGGATCTTAGCGATCTTAAGCTTCAAAGTACCGTTATATTTCTCAACCAATCCCGTAGACTGAGGGTGAAACACTGCTTGAAATTTCTGGGTAATTCCCAGTCCTTTCAGGACATACTTGATAACGTCTGCTATAAAATGAGGTCCGTTATCACTCCACAACAATCTACAAACACCATATCGAGGGAAGAACTCCTTCAATACCATCTTGGCTGTAGTCATTGCAGTATTGTCTTTCGTAGGGTATGCCTCAACCCATTTGCTGAAGGCGCAAACCACTACTAGAACATACTTCAGATTGTTACAGCGCTCAAGCTGAATGTAATCCATCTGCAAAACCTCAAAGGGTGCAGTGGGTGTTGCAAATCCTCCTGCTGGAGTTCGTGTACCCTTTCCTGGGTTGTACCTCAGGCAAATCATGCAGGTCTGCACTACCCTCTTTGCCGTACTAGCGATCTCCGGATGCTCCCAAACTCGTGTTAGTAGTTTGACAATTGCGGAAGCTCCGACATGCGCTAGTCCATGTGCCATCTGAACCATAGGTTGTACAAAAGCTGTGGGTAACTTCCATTTATCCATCTGCTTACTTCTCCAACACCCTTCATCATCTAATTCTCCATCATTGGACCATTGCTACCGTTCCTTATCGGAAGCGGTCCTCTGTATCTCCAGCACTTCTCTCCTAGCATCGTGCCATCTTTCTGCCTGTGACTTCACAACATACATTGCAGTAGAGCCAGGCTGCATCGCCGTCTCTCGTGCCACCCGGTCTGCCAAAGCATTCCCTTCTCCAACTTCATCAACCACCTTTTTATGGGCACTACATTTAACTATAGCAATCTTCTTTGGATATGTTAATGCAGTCAAAAGGTTGTGAACTAACTCTCCATACATTATCTGTGCTCCATGTGACGTCAGGAACCCTCTCTCCTTCCAAAGTAGGCCAAAATCGTGCGCTACTCCGAAGGCATAGCGGCTATCTGTATAAACATTCACACACAATCCTGCACTGAGCTCACATGCTCGTGTTAATGCTATCAGTTCCGCTGCTTGAGCTGATTTCTGCGGTATGCGTGCTGTCTCCACTATTGTTTGTAATGTGGTAATTGCATACGCTGCTGAAGTCGTACCATCTGGTAGCTTCAGGTATGATCCGTCCACCCACAGTTCTCCATCTACATCTGTAAAGGGCGTATCCTGGAGATCAATACGACCCTTTGTCTGTTCCTCAGTCACAAGAATACAGTGGTGTGCTTTTCGTGCCTCAGACTGAGTTTCCGGGAACGGCAACAATGTGGCTGGATTTAACGTTGCACACCTCTTTAACGTAATATGAGGAGCCAAAAGCGTCAACTCATATCCCGTTAAACGAGCACTGGTCAAATGCTGCGTCTTTGTCTGATTAAGCAGGGCATCAACAGCATGGGGGACTAATACCAATAGCTTATGAGATAACACAATTCCCTCGCTTTGGCGTATTGACACAGCTGTCGCCGCAACCGAGCGAAAACAACCAGGCAATGCTCGGGCAACAGGATCAAGTACAGCCGAAAAATATGCACAAGGGCGCTGCTTGTCGCCGTGCATCTGCACTAAAACTGATAATGCACATCCATCTTTCTCGTGCACATACAATGTAAAAGGCTTCGTATAATCAGGGGTACCTAACACTGGTGCTGAACAAAGAGCTTGTCGCAATTGCTGAAAGGCAATTTCACACTCATTTGACCAGGGAAGAGGAATTGGGGTATCTTTTGTCTGCGGATACTGGACTCTCTTCCTACCATCAGCCCCCCTCTCACCCCGGATATAGCAAACGGCAACAATAGCCCACAGCTGGACACCTTTAGAGCAGTTTCCCTCACCGAGGTGATGTCCACGCTAGAGATAATGAAAAGCGGCTCCCCTCTTGACCCAGCCCCGGTCAGATTCCTAAAAAAGGTGTCTCCCACCATAGCCCCTATCATCATGGACATTATCAACTCCTCCCTCACTGGAGGAACGGTGCCCCCCAATTGGAAGAACGCAGTCATTAAGGCCCTGCTGAAAAAACCCCAACTTAACCCGGATGACATGTCTAATTACAGACCGATCTCACTGCTCCCATGCATCAGTAAGATGGCTGAAAAGCTAGTTAACTCGCAACTGTCCCAATTTCTTGAGACAAACAATATCCTGCGCCAATCCCAAACTGGGTTTCGACCTGGCCATGGCACGGACACCGCCCTCCTCTCTGTCATCGAGGAGGCAAGGTGTATCCTAGACTCAGGGGGTTCAGTGGCAGTGATCCTCCTGGACCTTAGCGCCGCCTTTGATACGGTGGATCACCGTGTCCTACTACATCGCCTGGCCAAGGCAGGAATTGTGGGTACGGCGCGAGCGTGGATCGAATCTTTTCTCTCCTATCGATCCTTTCAGGTGTGGGACGGCAACTCCCGGTCAGAACCTCTTCCACTGAAGAATGGAGTTCCCCAGGGGTCGTCGCTCAGCCCTACCCTGTTTAATGTCTATATGGCCCCCCTGGAAGACGTAGTGGCCCCCTACGGTATAAAAATAATTAACTACGCTGACGACACCCAACTAGTCGTCTCCCTGTCCCACCTGGATAACCACCCTGACAGCTTGCTGCATTGTCTCCAGGACATCCATACCTGGATGTGTGACTCGGCCTTGAAGCTGAACGGTGCAAAGACCGAGATCATGCTCCTGGGCAACAAATGGACGTCCTTTCCACCATCATCTTGGCCTGACACCTTCGGCGAAATCCCCTCTCCTAAAACTGAGATCAAAACACTAGGAGTATGGTTGGAACCTGACCTAACCATGAAAACGCAGGCGGCCAAGACAGCAGGCACCTGCTTCGGTCTCCTGCGTTCCGTGCGCAAGATCCTGCCTCTTCTTCCGCTCCCATCCAGGAAGTTGTTGGTCCAGGGTCTTGTTCTGGCCCGGCTCGATTACAGCAACGCCATCTATCTTGGGGCCCCTGAGTACACCCTGGCCAAACTCCAACGCACCCAGAATGCGGCGGCCAGGCTTATTATGAACCTCCCCCCTAGAGTTTCAGCAAAGCCTGCCCTTAAAGCCCTACACTGGCTCCCTGTTCGCCAGAGAGTAGAGTTCAAGGCCCTATGCACCACCCACAAGCTCATCAATGGAGCTGGCCCAGCCGCGCTAAAAAATATGGTTACCCCATACAAAGCCTCCAGACCCCTTCGCTCTGACGCCGAACATCTTGCTACGGTTCCCAAATTTAGGAAGGCTCGCACCGGCGGTCGTCGCTTTTCGGTCAAAGCCTCTATAGCATGGAACGCACTCCCTCTCAGTCTACGTCTGGAACCCTCACTCACTACGTTCCGCAGGAAACTTAAAACCCTCTTGTTCCCCAAATAATTCACTCCCTCTCCACCTCCTCTGGATCTCTTCAAGTTTATAGCGCGGGGATGCCTACGGGTCACCAGGCGCTTTAGAAATCGCAAAATAAATGTGTGAAAACCCCAATATCCATTGCCTACAGAAAGAAGCAAGACCCAAAAATGCACGCACATCCTTCTGTGTGGAAGGTACTGGCGTGTCCAGAATTGCTTGAATACGATCTGGTGTGAGTGCACGCCCCTCCTTAGACAAAAGGTGACCCAAATAAGTCACCTTTGGTCTACAGAATTGCAATTTCTTCCTCGACACTTTGTGATCGTGAGATGCCAAAAAGGAAAGCAAAGATAACGTGCACTTCTCACACAGCTCAGGAGTGTCGGCCGCCAACAAGATGTCATCGACATATTGTATAAGGGCGACACCATCAGGCAGAACAAAGGAATCCAATTGTCTTTTCAATGCTTGACTGTAAATACTAGGACTCTCTGTATAACCCTGAGGGACTCTACAAAATCTATAAGACCTATTATTCAAAGTAAAGCCGAAAAGATATCGGCTATCGGGATGAATAGGAATCGAAAAGAAAGCATTTTTCAAATCGATAACTGAAAATGTGGTCGCCGTTGGCGGGACCAGAGTAAGTAACGTCGTGATATCAGAAACCACTGGATACTGGGGTATCACTATCTTATTCACCTCTCGTAAGTCAATAATAAAACGATAAACCCTAGTATCGGTATCTTTCTTCAAAATGGGTAAAATAGGACTGTTGCAGACGTTGTAGGGAACTTCCTCCACTACTCCCACCTTAATCAAATCCTGCACAATCTGTATGAGTGCCTCCTCCCCCTCCTGGGAAATACGATACTGAGGGAGGCGTGGTAACACCGCACCCTCCTGGACACTAATGTGGACAGGCGGAATCACCATCTGTCCCACATCAGTATCCGAAGTGGCCCACAAAGTACGAGGGAGAGAAGCTAACACAGTATCCTCTGCAACCACACACATCCGTTCTGTCAGAGGGTGATTATCGTTTAATATCACACGTACTCCAGTAGGGGAGCAGCGGATCGTTGCTCTGAAGTGCTTGAGCATATCAAGCCCCATAATGTTGTCAGGCGTGTTCGGGGCAAGCAAAAACGGACAGGGTGCAGAAAATTGGTCAACATGAAATGCAAGGGGGCGGGATAGAGGGCTTCGAGAGAGTGTACCATCAAACCCTACCGATGTAACCATTAAGCCAGATGGGGGAGCCCTCGGAACCAATTGTTTGGACAGCGCACTGCGAGTAGCTCCTGTATCAACTAGGAACTGATCAGTAGAACCCAGAACATTTGCTGAAACATAAGGACCCTTCTGATCAACCGCACTTCAACTGATTCCAAAACCCATCCAACGCAATCCTACGCATGCTGTGAATCATGGTACCCAGAACGGTCATTCCCAGACATTTGATACTGATTTTGCCGATCAAACACATTAGGTCTATCTCGTTGCTGCACGTTAGGCTCAAAGCGAGCACGATCATTAGAGTTCCCTCTAAAATTCGAAAAGCCCCCTCTACCTCTCGGCGGTCCCTGACCACGGCCCTGACGGGGTGCATATAGTACCGGACAATCCCTGGCCCAATGACCCAACTGTTTACAATACGCACATTGATTTCTATTAACATCTGACCGACCCGAAGGGGGACCATAGAATCCTCCTCTACCTCTCTCAACACCCCGACGAGGCGGACCATACACTTGTGCTAACATCACCTTAGTTTTCAAATCTTTCGATTTCTTCTCCTCATTCCCCTTCGCTTCTTGTTCCTGACGCTCATAATACTGAGCCATGGTCAGGAGGGATGCCGGAGACGAGGTGGACCAAGAACTTTCACTCGCTTTTAAACGAGCTGCTATTCCCGGTAATAAATTCGCCACATATTTATCAACAAAAAGATGTCGACCCGTATCATCCGTAAGTGACTGACCACTGAAATCATGAAATGTTTCCTCAAAGCGCGTAAAGAAGTCTGAAACTGATTCATCAATCTTCTGTTTACACGAGGCTAACATATTCCAGTCAATCTTTTTAGGGGGAATAATCGTTTTCAACTTGGTCAAGATAGCAGCAGGAAGATCTAAAATAAGCTGGGGCGGTTTTTGCGCGGGCTTCCTCTCCCTATCCTCATCCTCAATCTCAGACCACCTAGCCTTAAAAGCGGCTATATCATCCACCTTCCGCACAGATCGCCACATATCCGGTGGTAAAATGAGCCCAAAGAATAAATCTATATCTGCTAAAGTCATAGTACAAGAATTCAAAGCCCCCTCGACCTCTTCATAAAAGGCCGCTGGATTCTTGCGGGGGTCAGGCAATGCATTCTTTAATGCCATAACATCAGTCCTATGCCAGGGAGTATAAACCCAATTATACACAAAATATCCCCTAGCATCGGCGGAAGACATGTCTGGACTAGTTCCTGCTCCTTTAGGAGGAACATACAAAGGTGCCGCCTCTCGCATCGGTTTAGCATGCACTAGGTCGTTCTTATCTGAATGGGAGGTAGACGATTGTGTCCCGCCGACATGTGAATCCGATTGCTCCTTCTCCCCTGTCTTTTGACGTGCTTTCTCTTTAAGTTCAAACGCCGCATCCCGCAATGCAAACAGCCGTCGGACCGCATCGGATACCTTAGAGGGAGAAAAGACACCGTTACGTAATGCTTTAGAATCTGATACTACTTCATCAGGCTCAAAAACATCTGAATATTTCCGAAAGGCAGTAATCACTTCCTCAGAAAAAGTTTCAGCAAAATACAACTTCTCTTTATCCTGCCAACTTTCCAAAAATTCCAATAATTCAGTAAGAGATAGCTTGCCTTTAAGCGCACGAAAATAAATTTTCCGAAGCTCACCCATACGAGCAGTTGATAATATGGACCGCGTGGCTACCTTATCCGAAACCGATCCAGAATCCTGTGACCTCAGGGCAGACGCGCCAACATAAGGGGGCGGAGAGCGATCTAATAAATGAAAATCATCTTCAAGATTAGTAAGGACAGGATAAAGTGGCTGGCGGACAGCATATTGACCCGACACTTGCAACCTACGCTCTTTCTCTTGTCTCTCCGCCAGTTCTCTTTCCTCCCGACGCTTCGCGTCCTGTGCTCTCACATGATCATTTTTCCGTTGCTCTTTATCAATCAGCGCTTTCTCACGTTTCTCTCGCTCACGCACTTCCTTCATCCATAACCGTACACATTCAAACATGTCTTGCCGAGCACGCCGTTTACACATACTCTGTTCCACATACTCAATCTTACGCATATCAAACGATCCATACAAAGGCCATCGTAACTCAGGATCCTTTTTGGTGTATTTCCTCCACACTATGCTGTACATTATAGAGGAAAGACCATGCTTCACATACATATCCCTATTAGGAGTCCCCTCTGGGGGGGCTGGAGCGGATTTCTCAAGATTTAACCGGTTTCCAAAGGAGCAGCACCACTTACGGAGTGCGCTAAAAGCAGGCATGCTCAAAAATAATGCAAAATATGCAGTATTATCAAAAATGGCACTTAAACTTTGCGCCGTTCAGATGTAAACAACTCCGGAGAAATATCTCCACATTACCTGCCTATATGTGTTGCAACGCATATATTCTCACAGTAATCAATACAAAATATGACCGGTCATCACAAATCAAACTCAAATAGCCAACCCAGGCTTCAAAAACTCGGAGCAAGTACCGTACAACGGTTCTTACCAATCAAGAGTGTCCAGATTCCAACTGCCAAGTTCCAAAATTCGCCCAAACGGCTATCACACGGCAAACCGACAGAAGAGGTCTCAGTCGAGGACCGGCGCCACCCAGATGGTCAGCTCGGAAGGGAAGGAAGAAACCTCGGGATGCCAGGACTAAAAGACGCCGCTGGCAGTGATCACATCCCCGGCCAAATTCCTCACCTTCGTCACGACCAGTCCTTCGAGCATCCGAGTCGCCGATGAGCCCCACGTGATGGGCGCCAATTGATGAGTACAGGCCCCAGCTAGGCCCGCAGAATACAAGGGTTCGCTCTCCTGTAACAAAAGCTAGAAGGAAGTTGGCACGGAAACTGCAAATACAAAGACAAAGTTTATTAACCCTTAAGGGTGGTCCTACAACCTACACAACACTCTTCAGTATTGCATAGAGTAACACAAAGAACTTGCGTACCCGGTCCCCTTTTATTCACAACAGAGGGGCTCATAAGTGGGTGGATACAACATAGAGCAAAATTCATTACCATTTATGGACATTTTCGATACAGGATCAATATGTGGGCGGAGTTAACAATTTCCTGAGCCCGCGAAAACATGGTCAAACAAGGACTAACTGATAACAGATGTGGTCAAGTCTGGGCATGCGCCAGACGGACAAAGGAGCTATTTAGAGACTGTTACTAGGCAGATTACAAGAGCAGCTAGCGAAAAGGTAGGACTCTTCTCGTGCACAGCACATGGAGACATGACAATACTAAATGGGGTCCGGCCATTAGTCAACATAAAACAAGAAACATGTTTTAACTAAAGAGAATTCATGTCTTTAGTGAATGCTTAATCATATCGCTGTTTTAGTTTTCAACACCAGGAAGAGTACAACGTTTGCCATGAAGATCAAGATCTCCCTCTGTGGAGTCTAATCATTCAGGTACTTCTGTAGGGACCTCTGCTTCTCATAGAAGACAATCCTCTTATGAAAAGACGTGCCAATTACTAGAGATTGAGAGAATCAAGCTCAGGCTCAAGAAAGAGCAATTGGCCTTAGACAGGGAATCCCTAGAGCTCCAGAGAGCTTCCAGAAGATTGGGACTAGAGTCCCGTGGTGGCAGCAATAGTGTCCCTAGAACTAGAGAGTATTCTCATGATCATAGGAACCTGAACAAGATAGTCCCTCCCTATCAGAGTGGGGATGACATCCACACATGGATAACTGCACTAGAGAGGGCCTGTAAAGAACAGAGGGTCCATCAAGAGCAGTGGGCAGCTATCTTGTGGCTCTCCTTTGCTGACAAAGGTAGAGATAAGCTCCTCACTGTAAGAGAAGAGGATGCTGATAATTACACAGTCTTGAAGAGTGCTCTAATTGATGGGTTTGGCTTAACCCCTGAGCAATACAGGATTAAGTTCAGAGACACCCAGAAGACACAGACTCAGGACTGGGTTGACTTTGTAGATTGTGCTACTAAGGCTCTGGAAGGCTGGTTACTTGGCAGTAAAGTGTGTGATTTTAAAGGATTGTACAATTTAATTATGAGGGAGCAGATCCTTAATAATTGTCAAAATCAGTTGTTGCATCAATATCTGGTGGACTCTGATCTGACCTCGCCCCAACAATTGGGAACGAAGGCAGACAAATGGTTCAGAACCAGGGTGAAGCAGAAAACCCACAACCAAGGTGGTGAATCTAAGAAGCAAGATTCTAAAACCTCAGATAAGGGTGGGGAGAAAGATAAAGACCAGAAGTCTTCATAAGGGCCCCAAAAGTCTTCATCTGGGGGGGAGTCACAATCCAACAAGGTTAAAGGCTAAATGAAACCTTGGTGCTATATCTGTAAGGATAAGACATATGGGACAAAGGATTTTGATTGTCCAAAGGCCAAGGAATCTACTCCAGCCACCACTGCCCATAAGGCAACTGTTCCCTCTAGTTCAGCTCAAAGTGGTGGTACACAGAATAAGGATGTAGTAGGGTTAAACCTGGGATCTGAGATGGGTTCTGGCCTAGTCAGAGTTCCAACTCAGGCTGTGTTAGTCTGTGATGGCGGCATGGATATTGCCTCCTTATTTGTCAGTCTCAGTAATCTTGGCAAATACATACAGCAGCCTTTGATCAGTGGTAAGGAAGCCATGGCATTCAGGGACACAGGTGCAAGTGTCACAATGGTAACAAAAGATCTTGTGGCCCCTGAACAAATCAAACTTGGTGAGATGTACCAAGTGACCAATGCTAGCAATGTCAGGACACACCATTCCTTGGCAGTTGTGAATTTCACCTGGGGAGCGGGAACTGGCCCTAAGAAGGTTGTGGTAAGTGCAGACCTCCCTGTTGAATGTTTATTGGGCAATGATTTGGAAATTTCAGCATGGGCTAAATTGGAACTCAGGACACATGCAGAAATGCTGGGCATCCCTGCAGATGTGTTTGCTATGACTAGGTCACGGGCAAAAATGTCTTCCACTGAACAGGCCCTTGGTCCTGGAATAATGGACCAGGTGCCTTCCAAAAGAAGGAGCAGTAGGGGTAGGCAGTGTCTTCCCCCCTGCCTCAGAATACAGATCAGTCTCTTGAGGGAGATGATCTGAGTCCTGAAGAAGGAACTGTCTCAGAGGAACTTGAACCTGATCAGGTTGAGTTCTTGGGGACAGTAGGCCCTTCCAGGGCAGATCTGAGCCAGGAGCAGCTGAGCTGCCCATCTCTTGAACCCCTCAGACAGCAAGCTGCTGCTGACGCTGCTGGGAGTGCCAGTTAGTCCCACAGGATCTACTGGGATGATGGACTCTTATACTCAGAGGGTAGAGACCCCAAACCTGGTGCCACCAGGAGGTTGGTTATACCTGTGAAGTTTAGGGGCTACCTATTGACACTGGCACATGATATCCCATTAGCAGGACACTTAGGCCAAAACAAGACCTGGGACAGACTTGTCCCTCACTTTCGTTGGCCTCATATGTCAGAAGACACAAAGGAGTTGTGCTGTTCCTGTGTCACTTGCCAAGCCAGTGGTAAGGCAGGTAGCACTACAAAGGCCCCCCCTGATACCACTGCCTGTGGTAGGGGTTCCCTTTGAGAGGGTGTGGATTGACATCATTCGTCTCATAGATCCTCAAACTGCATCTGGGCACAGATTCATACTAGTGGTGGTGGACCATGCCACTAGGTATCCAGAAGCAATTCCACTTACGACTACCATAGCTCCTGTAGTGGCTAGAGCCCTCCTGTGAATATTTTCCAGAGTGGGGTTTCCTAAGGAGGTAGTATCAGACAGAGATGCAAACTTTATGTCTGGTTACTTGGCTGCTATGTGGAGGGAGTGCGGAGTAAATTACAAATTTACCACCCCTTATCTCCCACAATAAAATGGGTTAGTTGAGAGCTTCAACAAAACCCTCAAGGGCATGATTGAAGGACTCCCTGAAAAGGTCAGGCGTAGAGGGGACATCCTTTTGCCCTGCCTTCTCTTTGCCTACAGAGAGGTTCCTCAGAAGAGGGTTGGTTACAGCCCTTTTGAACTTCTGTTTGGACATCCAGTTAGGGGTCCCTTATGTCTAGTGAAGGAGGGATGGGAGTTACCTCTCAAACCCCCTAAACAGGATATTGTGGACTATGTACTTGGTCTCCGCTCCAGGATGGCTGAGTACATGAATAATGCATCCAAAAACCTTGAGACTAGCCAGAAATTGCAAAAGGCCTGGCATGACCAAAAGGCTGTGTTGACTGTTTATCAGCCAGAACAGAAAGTATAGGTGTTGGAGCCTGTGGCCCCAGTAGCCCTCCAAGACAAGTGGAGTGGCCCTCATACAATCATTAAGCAGAAGGCAGAGGTTACCTACCAGTTGGACCTTGGAACTCCCAGGAGCCCTCATAGGATGCTCCTTGTGGACAGGCTCAAACCATATGTTGACAGGGCAGACATGGGCTTGCTCATGGCTACTGATGAGGGACAGGAGGAAGAGAGTGATCCGCTCCCTGACCTGCTCTCACAGAACCCTGATGATGGTTGAGTTGATGGTGTAGCCTTTGCAGGTAGCCTCACTGACCAGCAGCAATCTGATTGTAGGAAAGTTCTCAATCAGTTTAGACATATGTTCTCACTGGCTCCAAGTCAAACTACCTGGTGCACTCATGAAGTGGACACAGGTGACAGTCTGCCTGTTAAAAATAAGATTTACAGGCAACCTGACCATGTCAGGGACTGTATCGGGACTGAAGTCCAGAAGATGTTGTAATTGGGAGTAATTTAACCCTCAGAGAGACCTTGGGCTAGTCCAGTAGTCTTGGTACCTAAACCTCACACCCAGGGTGGTAAGAGAGAGATGAGGTTCTGTGTTTACTACAGGGGTTTCAATGCAGTCACTAGGACTGATGCCCATCCAATAGCCAGGGCAGATGAACGTAAAGATACTTTGAGGATGCAAAGCCAAAAGCCACATTCTCAACCCCTAGAACTACCAATTTGTGGTGATACCCTTTGGCTTGAAGAATGCACCTGCAACTTTTAAAAGGTTGGTGAACAAAGTCCTTACAGGCCTGGAAGCCTATAGTGCAGCTTATCTAGATGATATTGCTGTCTTTAGCTCCACCTGGGAGGATCACCTGGTCTACCTGAGAAATGTTTTGGAGGCCCTGCAGAAAGCAGGCCTCACTATCAAGGCCAGCAAGTGCCAGATAGGGTAGAGTAAGGTTGTGTACCTGGGCCACCTTGTGGGTGGAGGTCAGGTTCAACCATTGCAGAGCAAAATCCAGACCGTAATGGACTGGGTTGCTCCAACTACCAAGACTCAGGTCAGAGCTTTCTTGGGCCTGACTGGGTACCACAGGAGGTTTGTCAAAGGATATGGATCCATAGTGACCCCTTTGAATGACTTAACTTCCAAAAGAATTCCTAAGAAAGTTCAGTGGCCAGTTAGTTGTCAAATGGTATTTGATGACCTGAAGCAGGCCATGTGCACTGCTCCCATTCTGCAAAGTCCTGACTATTCCAAATAATTCATTGTCCAAACTGATGCATCTGAGTTGGGGGTAGGGGCTGTGTTATCACAACTGAATGAAGAGGGTCAGGATCAGCCATTATCTTTTATTAGCAGAAGTCTGACCCCCAGAGAGAAACTTGGTCAGCTATAGAGAGGAAGGCCTTTGCTGTAGTTTGGGCTCTGAAGAAGTTGAGGCCATACTTGTTTGGCACTCACTTCATTGTTCAGACAGACCATAAGCCTCTCTTATGGCTAAAACAGATGAAGGGTGAAACCCCAAACTTTTGAGGTGGTCCATTTCCCTACAGGGGATGGACTATACAGTGGAACATAGACCTGGGAGTAACCATGCCAATGCAGATGGACTCTCTGGGTATTTCCACTTAGAACATGAAGACTCAACTAGTCAAGGTTAGTTTAATGTCCTTACGTTGGGGGGGGGGTTGTGTAGGAGAGTAGGATCTGCTTCTTATGGTTACCCCCACTTTTTGCTGATGTATCACTGTTTTCGACTTAGACTGACTGGGATCCTGCTATTCAGGACCCCAATCTATCTGCCATCTCCTCTGAATTGATTGCATGTACTTTAGGTACACTCCAGATTGGATACTGTGGTACCGTTATCAGTCCCTTGTATATGGTACACCATGGAAGGCCCTATCACTCCTGAAGGCAGGGTGCTGGGTTTTATGTGAGAGGGTGCCCCTGCATGAGCAGAGCCCCTCTGCAGCCTTTGGAACCTATTTTCCGGGGTTGTCTGTGATGCAGCCAACCATGTATATTTAAGTGCATTATAACCTCACGGTAAATACTAGTTTTAAAATGGCTGCTTAGAAACATGTTGTGTTTGGTGTCAAACACCTTTGAATCATACCTCCCCGCCAGTAACTTGTGGGGGAGGTATGATTCCAGCATTCTAGAGGGACGTATGTGACACACCAGTATACCCGGTACCAGCTTTCTCGACCTGGGCATCACAAAATGGATGCTGCCAGCCACAGACATGAGTCTGCCCTCCTGCTGCTGAGCCGAGCTCGAGCAGAGGAAGGCCTGCCAATAGATTTACTGTCACAGGGAGGTGTGACCAAATCCCTGAGGCTGTGCATTGGACTACGTGTAGTCCTGACCCGAGCAGTATCTCCACTGAAGATTTCTGGCCTCCACTTCACGAGTGCTCCGTGGGCTGGTACTTCGTGATTCAGCTCGAGGTCCCTTCGCGATCCCTGGTCTATTGGCCTGTGGGTCCTAGCGAGGGTCACTTTTAATTTCCTTGGGATTTCCTGGTTGCTCCAGGCGTTCTCTGACTCTCCATTGCTTGGAGAGTAACAGGGACCTCGCTGGCCCTCACCCTTACTTGTTTCCTCTGCCAGCGTGGGTTGCCGTTGCCAAGTCTTGTTGGTGTTCAATCCGGACACTGACCCCACAGCACTCGACATCCTTCATGGGACAGCTCTTCTCCGGACTTTGGTTGTCGGCAACGTCTCCTGGTCCCCGTGGCTGCAGAGTCAAGCATCCTATCTTCGCACCTGAAGCACCCGACATCGGTGGGCATTCGTCTACCGAGCCTCTGGTCACCCTGAAGTGACCCAGACTCTGTCCCCTCTGCTTTCAGCTTCTACTCACCTCGGATCCAGGCTTGGACTCCACCGGACACTTTTCATCTTCCCGGCAGCAGCACTTCTTCGCATCACACCATTGAAAACGACAAGGGTTTCTGATACCACTTGACCCCTATGCACAGGCTCCTCTGGGATAGGTAACACGGGTACCTCGGTACTCACAAGGGTGCTGGCCTTAGAACCTTCTATGTTCCAAAGGGTTTGCTTGAAGTCCTCCACGAAGTGTCCTTAAACTGTAATTTTCCAACCTCGACTTTCCCATAGAGTTGTACGGAGCTCGCGTCTGTGTTCTCACACTGCACCCGTCCTCGTGGGCTCCCTATGTCACTCCTTTGGGTGGTTCCTTGGGGTCACAGCGATTCTACGTGCACTAGGCACTGTGTCTAGTGAAGTCATTGTTATTATACCATTTTTTTAGTATATGGTTCGGTCTCCCACTGGAGCCCGCTGTGTATTGTGCCATTTACTGTCATTCTATTGATTCAGTATTGTGTGCCTTGTGCTCTAATCTCATAAAGATATTAGTAGAGAGTGTTTAGTAATAAATACATATATTTTATATAACACTTGTGTGGTTCTCCTTTCATTTGGTCATTCAGGAGGTTCTGATTTGGTAAAATGAGCTGCTTTACATTCCTTCAAGACTTAGCCTGAAGGCTGCTCTCCATAGCTACCACTAGGATAGCTTTCAATAAAGGTTGTCTTTAACCTAATCATCGATAAGGGTTGTTTGGACTGGTACAGGCTGCCCATTTTAACTAGTGGACAGCATGTACCAGGCCCACTTCTCACAGGGAGTAAATCTGTAATTCTTGACTTTGTTCAAAACTTCCATTCGCCAACACGTTTGGTTTGCCAAGGCTCTCGAGATGGTCTCCTTCAGAACACGGTTGAACCTTTTCAACCACGCCATTTGTTTCTGGATGATAAAGAGCAGTTCTCTTTTTTCTAATGTCCCTATCACTCAGAAATTTCTCCATCTCTCTAGAGGTAAACTGAGCCCAATTGTTAGACAAGAGGTAGATGGGAAACCCTCTTTTTTTTTAAATTCTATCTAAAAACTTAATAACCTCCCTGGTTTTGATGGAATTTTTAATCTCAATTTCAGGTCATTTGGAATATACACCTACCAACACAATTACATATTTTTCAATACTTGAAAATGTAATGAGACCAAGAATGTCTATAGCCACCTCCTCCCAAGCCTCCTTGGGAAGTTGCCTTATAGTCATATGTTGAACTCTGGGCTTCAACACTTTGTTACTTTTGCCACATTTCATGCCCTCCCTCACTGCTCTCGCAATCAAAATGTCCATACCCGGCCACCAATACGTTAGCTTTAGTATTTCCATGGATTCTAAAATGCCAGGATGACCGTCATGTGTAAACTGAATCAACTACTTCCTCAGGCTGGCTGGAGGAATCAATCTAGTCCCTCGCATCAACAAACCATTCTGACACTCTGGCTCACTTTTCATTCAAAAAAATTATTTTAAAGATTCCTCCACTTTGGAGTACCGTTCCCAATCTCCTTTGACCCCCTGCATTACTACCGGTAGCGCTTCATCTTTTCCCAATTCTTCACCCCACTCCTCCTCTTTAATTACACTGTCTCTAATGAGACACACTGCACAATCATTAAATTCACTAGACCCCTCTTCATCCTCCTCTTGTCTTGTGGTGTCTTTGCTGACCAAGCGTTAACAGCAATCTGGCAGATTTTTATTTGCCCCAGGTTCAAAATCCACCCAACAATTAAACTCTTATAGGGCAACAACCCACTTACGTACCCTACTTCTCTAAAATGTATTTTAAAGGCTAGAAACTCACAACCACAAACAAATTTCCGAAGCTTCCGTATAGCCCAGATGATGACCAAAGCTTCCTTTTCAACCACAGAGTAGATGAATTCAGCTCCTCTTAATCTCCAAGATAAAAGCAATATAGTTCTTTCCAACCCATTGTGTTTCTGCATCAACACAGCTCCTAAACCAGTCGAACTCGCATCGGTCATATCGATGGCCTACTGGCCTGGCTCAAAGCTTCGTAAAGAAGCTGCTTTAGATAACTGAGTCTTTAACATAACAAACTCTCTTTCGCACACCGTATCCCAAGAAAATGCATCACGCTTTTTAATAACCGTCTCTATATTATGTGTCTTCTTCGCAAAGTTGGACACAAATTTGCCAATATATTTCTTCATTCCCAAAAACTTGATCACCTCTTCTTTGTTCACAGGTGTGGACATGCTTTGAATCATAGCTACTAACTCCTTTTTAGGCAGGAGTCTCCAACCTTTTCTGTAGCGAGAGCTACTTCTGCTCAAGGACAGTCTTTCCGAGCTACTAGCGACTTTTTATAACTGTAAAATGGTGACTACACTATGACCACCCAAAGCAGGACTTTCAGTAGCTACCACCCAAGTATACCAAGTGTGGTTACCAGCAGAAATGCTGGGAAAAAGTTCATCAATATTAAATGCACCCCCCCCCGACTTATGAAGTAACATTCAAATCATGGCATGCCCTGTGGTACAAAGGATATAAGCACAGCAGTACGCCTCCCCAGCTCAGCTTGAATTATCATTCACCAGTTTCTGAAAATGCACATTTTTCTATCTAATACCACTTTCCACTATGGGCAAACAAACTTAATTTTCCAGAAGAAAACCCATTTTTAAAAACTAAAACTGCCTTAAAAATATCAGTTTTTAGGAAATGCACAGTCCTAAAACATCAGCTTGTCATTTTCATCATGTACTCCCATATACAAATGCCTCATATGGACAGACTACTTTGAATTGCCGAGTATTAGTTCAATGCCATGGATGCTCACCGTAGCACCACGGATGCCTGTAATTTTCTTTTTTTGCAGAGTTTTATATAGCGCGAACTTGACCCTCGGGTATCAGGGCGCTTTACATAGCACCAGCTACGTTACATGAGGACACACATTCATTTTTGGTAGGCACGGGGAGATTAAGTGATTTGCCCAGAATCACAGGATGTTCAGCATCATTGTCGAGACTCGAACCCAGTTCCCCAGGTTCGAGGTCGGCCGCCCTAGCCGTTAGGCCAACTCCTCTCCAGTAATGCCCACCATTATACTAGGGCCAGAGCTGTGCCAAGGCTGGAAACCATACGGATCAGGAATGAGATCATATAGCAGTCATGACCATTAATATGCCAGGAATAGGTTCATATAGGCCAGTTATGGTCTTAGTATGTCAATGATAGCTGCCAGTATACCACAATTAGACCAAAAATACTAAAATAGTCAAGGATGACCATTATATGCCATTGGCACTGTTATGTCAGGAATGGACACAATTATGGCAGAGATAACACTCTTATGATGGGGGCTAGCATATACACTTGGCGGTTCTTGGCACTAGGCATAGGTTCAGGAAGCAATAGTGTTTATTATGGACACACAAATGTTGATGACTCTCTTAATTTTCTCTGGTCTGGATTATACCCTGTTCTCCTCGGGTCTCGGGCTGATCATGCATCCAACTGACACGTTTCACTCTGACTCCTGCAGTCCCGCACTTTGGTGGGTCAGCACTGATTACTGCTCAGGCTACTGCTGCCATACTTCTTTGATGGTGCACTGTTCACACACCAAAAAAGAAGGAACTACTACATGGTCAATCACTTTGTGGCTTAGCTATATTGAGACTGGATACAGACTGTCATGTAGCAGGCCCTATAGGCCGACTCAGTGTGTATTTGAGTGTTAGTATGAGTTACTGCCATAAGTTTCCTGGCTGTCACTCTAAGGGTCTTGAGATGAGCAGTGCTGCCTTCTTTAATAGGCATCTACTCTCTGAATTTGATACTGGGCTTGACTTCATCTCAGAGAGCTACTTTGAAGGTACTGGCGAGCTACCAGTAGCTCCCGAGCTACTCGTTGGATACCCCTGTTTTAAGGTTTAATTCCTGACTCTGTAATCAAACTTGGTGAGATTGAATTTGCATTTCTTTTGCTTTAAGAGTCTGACTGTTCTTCCTCAATTTACCTATGACATTCCTGAACCGTACGTTATGCTCCACCACTCCCAGAGGGCTGGCTTTCACCCCCCCCCCCATCCAACACAGGCGTCACAGGACATGTGACCCTGATAATAAAAGGGGGCTGGGCGCACGTGCCCTGGGCCAGTTCTACCAACTAACGAACCGTGTCTGTGTGGTCCTTATCTATGCATGAGCACCAAGGGCCCCCCACCATTACATTGGCGATGAGCAGGTTGGACCCGCGTGTGCTGCCACCTTGAGTGTACAAAATCCTTTTGTATTATTTCAGAAAATTAACGACAACTACGACCCAATGTGGTCTTATTGACTATAACACCTTCAGTGCTCACCTTATTTTTACAGAAGGTAAGAATAAATTACCCCAATGGACTTAGGGAACAAGATTGCAGGGAGCTTGAATTGTACAAACAACTTGTCCATTTTATTATTTTTCCCAGTGCTCGACCAAGTCCCGGTCCCGAGGAGAAACCAAAACTTAAATAGGGTTCTGAAATGCGTCGACCCCATACAGCTAGCAGTATCCACCACTAAACCCACAGTACAATTCTGTGTGCAAACAGGACAATCAGTCTGGTGTAATGATAGTGTTGCTTAGCTGTACATGGCAGGTTGTATTGGTGAAAAATGAAAATTATTTGTACCGCCATGTTTCTTTGTTTAAATAAGGACTGGTCTTCTTATGTTTTGTTATGTTGTGTCATTCTTGTCTTTTTCTTTAAAGCTGTTAAAAATGTTGTATTGCTGAATTGCCATATTTTTGTATGTATCTATTGTTCTTCTCGAAGTCATGAGTTAATGTTTTCCGTGTTGGTTCTAAAAAAATGAATTAAGAAAAGGTGAAATTAAAACACCAAAACTGCTTTAGACTTCAAGGTGGTTATTTAAAATGTACTGATTGCAAACATACCTCCAATCACCCTTTATGTACTAAGCCGCCTTGAGTGTGGCAAAAGGGGGAAAGCAGTGCCCGTGTCGTGGGCACCCCGACTGACACTGAGGGGGAAGGCGCCGGTGTTGGCGCACCAAGACTGCCCCTAGAAACACAGGGGCATATTATCAAGACAGGCGATAAAATTATCGCCGCTTTAGCGGCAGAAAACTGCCGCTAAAACGGCGATAATGGGCTTTATAATATGCTCTATGGAATAACAATTGAAGCTCAGGTTAGATGTCCTTCACATGATAATGAGTTTGTCTCTCACATTCATTCAGGGCAGATCCTGCGGCCTTGCCATCCTCCCACAGGTAAATAAAAGCGACGATTGAAGGGAACCTTAAGGATTACTGAGGAAGCAAGATGCAGCTAGCGAGTGTGTGCACACATCCACTTTTTAAAATTATTTTTTTAGAGTTTCATATAGCGTGAACTAGACCCGAGAAATTGGGTATCAGAGCGCTTTACATGAGCACTAGTTTTGTTACAGATGGACACATTCATTTTTATTTGCCCAGAATCACAGGATGTTGAGCGTACTTCCTGAGACTCGAACCTGGTTCCCCAGCTTCAAAGTTGAATGCTCTAGCCGTATGGCTACATCCTCTACCCCTTGGCTCAGTTCATAGGTCTGTGGCAGCTCCTGCACTTATGCACAGGTGCCGGCTGGTTGCTGTCAACAATCTGGCAACAGAAATTGTGCTAACCCTGACTGGGCTACTTGGCTTTCACCAAAACGGGTACAGATCCTCACAGTCACCCCGGAAAGTGTTGTCTGGATCAACCGAGGTATTCATCATAGCAGTTAAAACCCTGGTCAGGCATTCGCAACCGCAAGAGCTTGTAGTGATTCCAGTCAGGAACCTTCTTGTGTGACTGGGGGCCTCTGCAGCATAGGTTGCTCCTAGCTCCAGTCCCAGGTACACACTGTTTTTCTCCTCCTGGAATTCTCTATTCTTGTAGGACCAGGCAGATTCTTTCTCTCTCTGAAAGCAGGCCGTCTTCTATGCGCTAGACTTGCTCCTCCAGCAGAATCTGTTGACTTCAGATGATGTGCCTTCACCTCGGGCAGACTGGCTGGCAGGGAGACAACACCCCGGGTCACACAGCACTCCTTTATGAGTACTCTGCAGAACACTCCCTTCTTTGGCCATGAAGGACGTGGAACTGTGACAAAGAAGGGTGGCTTGGATCCCACTTCTGTACACATTTTCTAGACAGGGAATTCGGATGCTCCGTCTCCAACACGAACAGTGTGGAGGTGGGTCTTGATCCTAGTGTCCTTGCCAGGCTGCTCTACATCTTTATCCTGTGTGCAGAGTGCTGTTTCTCACAGCAGTCAGCACTGGGTTGCATCCAAACTATTGCACTCACAACACAGGCACACGGTAGTGTGAGGTATCAGATCTCGCCCGTTAACAGCCTCTCGAAGCGCTAATCAGGAATCTACAAATGGGCGGGCCCGACCTAGAAGTGGCAGAAACTGCAGGCCCCAATTTCATCCCTGCCATCAATCAAGTACCAGTGCTCAGGAAGGCAGAACCAGCAGACCCTGCCAACACCTTCTATAGTGCAAACCAAGCCAAAAGGCAGCAGAGCACTGAACAGGGTGAAAGACAAGCAAAAAGTCAGTGAGTGATAGGAGAGGTAGTTGGGCCAAGCCAAACCAGGGGCATCCGCATTGGCTGCCTTTGGCTTCAGTACTCAGACTCGAAAGCAAGGTAAGCTTCCACTATCGTTTCATGTGATATACCCGGGAAAGGGACTGAATCTCTCTGTCTACCATGAGGCCTTGCATGTTGTGTCCCTCCAGGTTACAGGACAGTCCATGGCTCATAGTGAGGAACAAGGCTAGCCACAGACTTAGAAGTAAAAGTCAGAGTAGCGGATACTCACACAGTTGGGCACTTAGGGGCTTATTTATGAGCCTTTGTGTCACTTTTGCGCCACCGGTGCGTCACTTTTTGTGACACACCAGCAGAGTAAAAAATGTGCCATGTTGCGTCATAAATAAAAAGTGACTAATCTAGGTATATGCGTCACTTTGTTAACCCCTGCGCCACATTATACCTGCGCCAGGTGTAATGCATGCAGGGTGGACGTTCCGACGCAAGAAAGCGTTGTAGGAGTGACGCAGTGAAATCTATGAGATTTCACAGCGTCACTTCTAGGATGCAAATGTGCCAATATCTTATGCCTGCCTCATGGCAGGTGTAAGACTGATGCAGGCACATTTCACATGGGACTTGCCCATGTGTAATGACCCATTGATGGAGTTGCGTCACTTTTGTGACACACTCTAGCAATGCGTCATTTTTGCGCCTACAGATATTGGAGGTACTGGAGGCACTGAAGGTACTGGAGGGACAGGAGGGACTAGGGGTACTGGGGGTACTAGAGGTACTGGCGGTACCGGGGTACCGGAGGGACTGAAGGTACAGAAGGGACTAGAGGGACTGGGGGTACTGGAGGTACTAGAGGTACTGGCGGTACTGGGGGTACTGGAGGGACTGGAGGGACAAGAGGGACTAGGGGTACTGGGGGTACTGGAGGTACTGGAGGCACTGGGGGTACTGGAAGGACTGAAGGTACTGGAGGGACAGGGAGACTAGGGGTACTGGGGTACTGGATGTACTGGAGGGACTGGTGGCACTGGAGGTACAGGAGGGACTGGAGGTACTAGGGGTACTGGCGGTACTGGGGGTACCGGAGGGACTGAAGGTACAGAAGGGACTAGAGGGACTGGGGGTACTTGAGGTACTAGAGGTACTGGCAGTACTGGGGGTACTGGAGGGACTGAAGGTACTGGAGGGACAAGAGGGACTAGGGGCACTGGGGGTACTGGAGGTTCTGGAGGCACTGGGGGTACTGGAACGACTGAAGGTACTGGAGGGACAGGGGGACTAGGAGTACTGGGGGTACTGGGGTACTGGATGTACTGGAGGGACTGGTGGCACTGGAGGTACAGGAGGGACTGGAGGGACTGAGGGTACTGGGAGTACTGGAGGTACTGGAGGTACTAGGGGTACTGAGGGACTGAAGGTACTGGAGGGACTGGAGGGACTGGGGGTACTGGAGGTACTGGAGGGACTGGAGGGACTGCAGGCACTGGGTGTACTGGAGGGACTGAAGGTACTGGAGGGACAGGAGGTACTGGAAGGACTGGAGGGACTGGAGGGGCTGGAGGTACTGGAGGGGCTGGAGGTACTGGAGGTACTGGGGATACTGGAGGCACTGGGGGTACTGGAGGGAGTGAAGGTACTGGAGGGGGCACCACAGAGCTGAGAGATGTGAAGAGGGCAGAGGGGTGAGAGGCTTGATGCCTTTCACATAGCGGTTTCCGGCATGGATGTAGCTCTTAGAAAGCTTGCAGGTGCATGCATGTCTGAGTCAGAGAGGTGGTTGAGGAGAGAGTGTGTGTGTGTCTGTGTGCGTGCACGTGCGTGTGTTTGTGCGTGAGTGTTTGTGTAAGCGGTCAGTCAAAAAAACGTAATTTATCAAAGTATAATGGGTACAGGATAGTAGAGTCACCAACACTTACAATGATTACTGATTTTACTATATACAACATTAGCTGACAATAAATACATCTTCATAAGAAGGTTAAACATAGATAAAACATTGTGAATTTAAAAAGAAAAAAGAGAAATTGGAACGTGTCGCTAAAAAACATACAATAGCAATAAAAATATAAAAACATGCAACTAATGTCTAATAAGCGCAGTTATCTTGGTTCATCTGAGTAGCTCCTTTAGTATAGTCGACTAAGCTTACATATATCATAATAAAACAAAGCTTCATATTGATAAAGTTAAGCGGAAAGATGAGCTCCAAACAGTGCTAGTGCTTGTAATACAGGAGTAACATTGTACATACTTGGCATTTAGCGAGTACTGTACATACTTGCTATTTAGCCAGTACCACTTTACACACTGTACATACTTGTCAATTAGCGAGTACCGCTGTACATACATGGTATTTAACTAGTACCACTGACAATACTTGGTATTTAGCTAGTACCACTCTACATACTAGTTATTTAGTGAGTACCACGGTACATACTTGTTGTTAGATGGCGACCTCAGAGGAGCCTAGAAGGGGTTCTGACTACCCTGAGACCCACCCTCGAAGTATCGTAGCCGGGCACTGGCGGGAGACTCCCCAGGGGGAAGAATCTCGTATCTAGGATCGTACTTCTGGCACCACACGACAGAGAGTGACTACACCGGGTATTCTTAGAAATCAATCTTTATCAAGTAGGTTATCACTGCAAATATGTACAAGGTGAGCACGGGCTCAATGAGTCTCGGAAGGGGTAGGGGGTAGCGGGACAGTCTCTGGTAAAGGTTCAAGGCAGGGACGTATCCGGCGCACAGCTCACAATCCTCGAGCTGGGGGATACGTTGTTGTAGTCGGGGTCCTGTGGTAAATAATTTAATTACCGGGACTTAATTTGATACAGAAACATAATAAAAATAGCTCAGTAAATAAGAGGCAGAATCCGTGGTATTAGAGGTTCGGAATGGGCTTTATTCCAATGGACGATTCGAATCGGTTGCTCCAAGTTCCATCACCACGAAGGTTCAGGAAGTGAAGTACATACTTTATTGATAATTAATCACTTTTATACAATAGGCATTACAGTGAAGCAAATGCAAGAGGCGTAACAATTGATAGTGTAGATAAGAGATACACACGTAGCAAAAATAGGCGTAACTGGGTGTGATTAAAGAACGTCATCAGATGTGATGTCATAATAGGGTGGTTCCATGAAAGAATTTCGCAATGTCAGCAGAAATACTTGGCAGAAATGCGCGCGCAGCAACATGACGTGTGTTTGACGTGCAACTAGGGGGTGAAGGGGACTTGACATTTAGCTCTACATGTGGCGACAGAAGTCTGGAGGGTCAAGTCAACCTAATCCCAAATCATATCTAACATCCTATGTTTAAAGAACTATGTTATCCAAAAGAGAGGTCTCTTAGAGTAGAATCTTATTCTATACTGACTATACTGACTGTTAGTGCGTGTACAAGCGTCTAAGTGTCTGCACTAGATGCGAGGGCGGAAATCTTCCATAATAATAGGGCTATGAATTACTTGCATAAAGACAGAGAAGCCGGGCCTTTGCTCGGTAGCTGGAAGAATGTTTACTTAAACTACTAGACAGGAATGCATTGGGCAGGGAACGGAGCAGATAATTTCGAAGGTGAAATACAGTTTTTGGCAGGCAACGGGCTGATGTCAGACTTCGTGAGCCGCGCAGGGAATGAGACAAAGTTCATGGTCACAGATGCAGGCTCAGACTGGAGCTTTCAGAGGCAGAAGGCAAGAAAAGCTTGATGACAGAATCAGGGCCTACTTGCCTGGACTGTAAAATGGCATAAGTGAACCACATAAAGCCGGTGGCCTTTCATACTTAGGAATGGAATATCCGGCCTATTCATGGCGGATCTGAAAGAGGACATGTTGACGGTGGACGCACATGTGTTTGCGTCTTCATAACTGGAACTGGAGGGAACATACATGTACTTGTGATTCATACATGAAACTGTTGGGGTCCAAGATAGGGGACATAACTGATCAGAAAAATCCATATTTCCACATTCCCTCCTTGTCCCCTACTTGCCCGTTAAGAGATATCAATCTTCATCAATCCGTTGATCTGTTCATATAGCATCATTTGTTCTTCTTTTTTCTTCTGGGATGAATGAAATCTGGATGGTGGAATACACGATGTGGCACACAGACCACAGATCGCTGGTCCACATTGTAGACATAGACAGCAACTGAATAGTATGAGAAGGCCAATACCTAGGAAGGATAGGACCTTCCATCCAAAGGTAGATAACACACTCCAAAACCAACCGGACCAAGTCCAGGTGCCTGGGTTCTGGTGTATCTGGCTTACAATCTTATGAAGGCGAGTTATGGCTTTATATACAGATGGCGAATTTTCTGGTATGAAAATGCAACAACTTGATCCGATGACCCTACAAGCTCCACCCCTATCGGCCAGGATGACGTCAAGGACAAGACGATTTTGAAGCACAACAATCCGCATAGCAGACTGCTCTTCTGTTAAATTGCCTAAGGCGGAAATAGTTTCGTTCACTACTGCTTCAAGGGTTCTAGTTAATCTACGTATCAGCTTACTATTAGTAACGGTACCTATATAGGGAAAGAGACCTTTATTGAAATCTGTGTATTTTTCCCATGCTGTTTCAGTATAATAGACTATTGGGAGATCTCTCCTTTCTCTATTGTGTACTAAATGAGTATTTCTGTGATAACCAGGAGGAGCTAGGAAAACTGGTGGCAAAAGAAATCCAATGTAGCAAGTACCATCCCAATCTAGAGGCAAACGTACATATGCCGTCTGACCACATATGAAATAGGAATGGCGGGAAGCTCTAAATGTAGACTTGCCTTGATCACTAAATTCCACTACAGTGGTGCATCTACTATGGCCCATATGTATGGAACCATTCTTTCTTACACATAATTCACCTTTTACTGGAAATATTGACATAGCGGGCAAAATTGGAGTAGCTTCGGATTCGACATTTAGGATCATAAGATTAAGCGTAAAATTACCTAATCCATACACTTCATTTTCTAGATCAGTTCCTGTTCTCCTGGGAAGTCCCTCCTTGTTAGGGTAGCAGACTTTAAGTAAAACTAAGTTCAAATTTCCCCATACCCAGTTATCTTGATAAACTGCAGAATTCGAATCTAGGGAATTAATTAAACTAAACCATGCTCCACAGGAGCCGTTGTGTGTGAACGGGTATGGAAAGAGAGGTAGAATTCCTTTATAATTCTGATAAGGAGGGAGTCGGCCACATATCCAACAATTTGTAGCATTGCTAACCTGATGGGAATGATGTAACATACTAATAAACCTGTTATTGCGCAGCGCAAATCTATAAGACAACTCAAGCGGAGGTAATTCACTAAAAGAATGTTCAGCAGTAACATTATAAACATATCTAGAAATAGGATAATATATGTGCAACAATATACTTGCAGTAATTATTAAAAGACTTAAGAAAAACAAAATTAATAACGTCACTATACAATGACTACGCAGTGATTTACAGTACGCATGTCGTTTCAACATTTTTCGGGTGTTTTCTCTATTCAGGTCTAAGGGATACATGTCAGAGACAATTCAACCGCTTCACCTTGGAGAGGACTTAAACAATCAAATTGCTTGACTGATTAGACCTGAGTTTTAGTTTATAATGTTCGGAATTACTCGTTTCAACCAAAGGGAGTTTTGAGTCAATGGGTGAAGACACACGAGGTGTGGTATTCACATCCGATGGTAGTCCATGAAATTTCTTGATATGACTTGAATGTACCCAGCCTTTCCTGCCCTCGATCTTTACGGCTGTCCTTGTGGTGAGCAAGACCAGTTGCGGCGACCTCCACCTAGGTTCCAGCTGAGTCTTTCGATCAAAGTTCCTCACCAAGACCAGGTCCCCCGGAACTACGTCATGGGGTTTCACCTCAGTGTTGTCAGGAAAAGCTGCAGCTACCTGTGAACGACAAGATTGTAGTGCAGACATCAAGGAAGCCAAGTAATCTGTCAGCATATTACAGTCAATATCAGTTATTTTGCGAGGTATGGGCGTCCCCCACATATTTGGTGGTCTGCCAAAGATCACCTCATACGGGGATAGCCCTGTTCGAGAGTGTGCTACCATTCTCATGTAAAAGAGTGCAACGGGTAAGGCTACTACCCAGTCGACACCTTTCTCTCTGCATATTTTGGACAATCTGATTTTCAGGATCTGATTATGTCTTTCTACGAGACCTGCTGCCTCGGGGTGTCGGACACAGTGGAATTTCCACTGATAGCCTAACAAAAGTGAAACGTGTTTCATTAGTTCGGATGAGAACGGCTGGCCGTTATCTGAGTAGACAACACGTGGTAAACCGTATCGTGGGAAGAATTCTCGAACCAACTGTTTGGCAGTAGTCGGGGCAGTGTAATCTGAAACCGGGTACGCCTCTGTCCAACGGGAAAGAGCACAGACAACTACGAGAACATATTTGAATCCTCGACATCGTTCCATCTGGATATAATCCATCTGGAGGACTTCAAAAGGGTGATCAGGAGGCTGAAATCCACCTTGTTCTACGGGAACGCTTTTTCCTGGGTTGAACTGACAACAGATCATACAGGTACGAACTTTTTGTTTAGCTGCTGCTCGTAAATGTTTATTGAACCAAATGTGTTGAATGCTATCTAGCATAGCTTTTTCTCCTAGATGCGCTGGACTATGTATAGTGTTAATTATAGCTTGGACCATTGAATCAGGAAGGAACCACACAGATTTTTCCTTCGTCATCCATCCTTGATCCGTTTGGATCCCTCCTAATTCAGTCCATTTCCCTATTTCATCTGGTGTAGCATGTGTCTGTATGTCAATTACGTCAAGAGTAGGATCTTTGATCGTCATACAATGTGTTGGCGTCAGGACTATTGTCTTTGTCATGTCGGATGTTTGAGTTTGAGCAGTCTGTTTAGCTGTTCTGTCAGCTAGATCATTGCCTTGGGAAATGATATCAGTAACTTTCGTATGAGCTTTACATTTCATAATTGATATTGCAGTGGGTAGATGTATTGCCTCTAATAAGGCATGGATGAGGGGTCCGTGCTGAATGTGGGCACCGTGAGAAGTTAAATAACCTCTCTCTCGCCACAGCACGCCGAAGTCATGTACAACTCCGAATGCATAACGTGAATCAGTGTATATGTTGACTTTTTTATTTGTGGCTTGAATACAGGCTTGTGTCAGAGCGATGAGCTCTGCGGCTTGAGCTGACAAGGTATTTATGCAATTTGTTTCAATGATTTCAGTATCTGTTGTGACTGCGTAAGCGGCCACTAACTCTCCTGTACTTGTTCTCATACATGAACCATCTACATACAACGTCAGGTCTGGGTCTGACAATGGGACATCTGTTAAGTCTTGTCTGGGTTTCGTCGTGATTGTAATAACTTCAATACAGTCATGAGCTAGTGGGTCTGTTTCGATTACAGGTAAAAGTGTGGCAGGATTCAATGTGTTACAACGTCTGATTTCTATATGTGGCTGAAACAATGTTAATTCATACCCTGTAAGTCGCGCTATAGTTAAGTGTTGTGTTTGCGTTCGATTCACGAGAACCTCTACTGCATGTGGTACTTGAACTGTCAATGGATGTCCTAACACTATGGCATCGCTTTGTCTGATTGCTAAAGCTGTTGCTGCCACTGATTTTAGGCACGCAGGCAAAGCCTGAGCTACGGGATCTAATGTACTAGAAAAATAAGCACATGGTTTATGTGATCCTGCTTGTTCCTGTGTGAGTACTGACAAGGCAGTACCTTCGCGTTCTGTAACAAAGAGTGTAAACTGTTTACTGTAACATGGCGTTGCTAAGACAGGTGCTTGGCATAAGGCTTTCTTTAGGCTTTCAAAAGCTTGTGTATGTTCCTGAGTCCAAGGGAGAACAGTCGATGTGGCTGCCTCCTGTGTTGTCAATTGAATGAGTGGTTTTGCTAGAAATGCATACTGAGGGATCCACTGCCTACAATATGAAGTGAGGCCTATGAAAGCCCGCACCTCCTTTTGTGTCTTGGGTATTGGCATGTTAGCTATTAACTGAATGCGGTCGGGTGTAAGCTGCCTTCCCTCCTTGGACAGCGAGTGTCCAAGATAAACAACTCGCTGGACACAGAATTGCAGCTTAGAAGGGGACACCTTGTGCCCCTTTTCGGCTAGAAATTGTAAAACTGTCAGTGATGCTTTCTCACATTCGGGTTCGCTTCTCGCGGTGATCAGCAGATCATCGACATATTGAAGCAAGGCAGTGTTAACTGGCATGTGGATACTGTCGAGTTCTCGTTTCAGTGCTTGGCTATAGATGCTGGGGCTTTCTGTAAATCCTTGAGGTGCGCGTGAGAATTTAAAGCTACGTCCATTTAAACTAAATCCGAACAAGTATTGGCTTTCCGGATCTATTGGGACGCTGAAAAAGGCATTCTTGAGATCAATTACAGTAAAGAATGTTGCTTCGGAATCAATAGCTGTCAGTAATGACGAGATATCTGGGACCACAGGAAATTGTGGCACAATGCATTTGTTCAATTCGCGCAGATCAATAACCAATCGATATACTGGCGGGGCCTTTGGATCTGTTCGTTTAAGAATCGGAATTATCGGTGAATTACATACATTGGAGTCTGTTTCCACAACCACTCCTTGGGCAATGAGCTCGTCAATGATTTGCAGTAAAGCCACTACAGCATCTGGTGGTAACTTGTATTGTCGCATTCGTGGTAGTACCACTCCTGCCTTTAGTGTAACTCGATATGGTGTAATATTCATGCAACCAACATCAGTAGGGCCTTGTGCCCATAGATGTGTAGGTAAAGTCTGCAGTCGGGGATCCATGTCTCTAGACACATAGTGACCTTTAAAATCACGTAAAAACAATCTTACTCCTTCCGGAGAACAACATATTATAGCTCCTAGAGCTTTCAGTGTTTTTATACCTAACAAGTTTTCTGGACATGATTTAGTAAGCAATAAATCTGTAGTTCGGGTCAAAGGTCCTATCGTAAGTGGAAGAGGCTGTGATACTTCATTAACAATAGGTTTTCCTGAAAAACCAAGGGAAATATTCTGTGAGCCTGAGAGGGGTGCCCCTGGAACTTCACTACGTTTTATGGTTGTTCGACTTGCCCCTGTATCGAGTAAAAATTTTCTATCTTGGCCTAATAATTCACTATGTACATAAGGTCCTTCTTGGTCTACAGGGACCTCGATAAGGGGTAAGTCAACTTCCCTCTCTAGGCTGGTTCATGCGTATCGTTGATAATCAGGATAGTCGTACTGTGCGGTCTGGTACAGTTGTCGTGTCGTGGTTTGTGTGGCAGCAACAGGCAGCGCTGGTGCAGCTGGCACAAACTGTATAGACTGTGGTGGAGCTGGCATGGACTGTGCATGCTGCGGGGCTCCTTGTTCATTCTGATCCTGTCTAGGTGGCCGTGGTCTTTCTTTTGTATTACCTATGGCGATATTATGTTTTAAAACTGGACAATCGTGTACGTAATGACCTGGCTGTTTACAATAGTTGCATGTCCCTTTTACAGGACCTGCCGAAACACTGGACTGTGTCATACCCTTTTTATGACCTTCAGCTGGAACTGTCTGGGAGACTAGCATTTTCATTTTCGTGTCTTTCATGCGTCTTTGTTCATGTTCTTGTTCCTCTCTAATTCTATTGTGATGATACTGTAACATTTGTAACATTTGTGATGGGGTGTTACCTTGCCAGGTACTCTCGAATTTTAATACTCTATTCTTCACTTGAGGCAAGGAATTTTCAACTAATTTTGTCACAAACAGATGTGGGTATGATTCGCTACTTGCTTTTATGCCACTATTTATACCAAAACATTTTTCAAATCGGGCATAGAAATCACTAGTGTCTTCATCTTGCTTTTGTTTACAGGCTGAAATTGTACCCCAATCTTCCTTTTTCGTAGTTAATAAACGTGGCAGTACTTGTACTAGTAAACCTGGTAGTGCTTTAGTTTTATCCCCAAGTCCTGCTCCTGCAGTTCGGGCCTTTTCTTCTGCTTCTAATGCTGACCATTCTATCTTTTGGTCTCCCACCTCCCACTCTTTTTCCTTGAGTTTTTCATAAATGCCAGCAGGCATTAATACCTTTAATATTGTCATAATGTCGGGATAGGTATACTCTCCCATGAGTAACATGTCTTTAATTTCTCGGTGGAAACCCGCTGGGTCTTTGTCATGACTGGGTACCACTTTCTTCATTTGTAACAATTCTATTTTCGATATGGGCGTATATACAAATACACGTTTAAACTCATTGTCCTCGCCTTTTATTGGGTGTACTTCTCGTAAGGGATTCTGTCTGTCCATGTAATACGTGGTTCTTTCCTTGATGGGCAGTGAGACATGTTCTGGGCATACAAAGAGAATGTACTGCTTTCTTGATTCTAGTATTTCTTTAATTAATTTAGTACCTGAACCTCTCCATCTATTTGTGAGTAATTCAGTCAATATATCAGGTAAGGGACCAGGATCTGAATGCTGACTCTGATATAGTATAAGGAGTTGTTGAATCATATAAATCCCAGCTAAACGCTGTTCGTCTGGGGTGAGATTCAAAACTGTGTGTGCTACTGTATCATCACCATACTTTCCGGGACTGTCAACCCAATGAACGGCTGACCTGGCTAATTCTTGTTCATCCATAGAATCGAGAAAATGATAACCCCTTCGTTCTCGGAGTAATTTGTCAGCGGCTTGGAACGAATGCTCGGGGGACCTTATATTTATTATAGGTGTTTGGAAATTCCTGTTATTATCTGGACATATCGGACGTATCGGGTCAATAAAACATCTAGTACTATTACAAGATCTTCCTCTACCTACATAGGCTATGGTGTCTGACTGTCCTGTGGGCAGTCCTGATCCTTCCTCCTCGCTTTGTTCGAACTGGTCTACCGCTAATCTCTCTTCGTGTAGGCGTTCTATTTCTTTACGGATCTTTCGGCACATGGCTATTATACAATTTAGCTTATCATGTCTCCCTTCTGATATATTCTGGCTCCATCTGGTAAGAGTTTGCATTGCTTCCGGGTCTACCCCCGGTCGGTCTTGATTTCTGATCACACAATTTATGAGGAAACGTAACAGTTCCCCCTGTATCTCCACTTTCTGGTATTCCATAGCTCTGTTAATACATTCAGAATCTCGCCCTGTTTGGACAAAATGATATATATTATCTAGATGCACAGTCATTCCTGGTATCTTCCCTAAATACACCGCGGCTCGTCTGATACGTAATGATGCCATGATCATTTCGTCCTCTTTGCCGGGCACAGGGTCATATCTACAATCTATAAGAAGTTCCTTAAGCGTGCGGGCATTTATGAGTTTGGGGGTACGTGGATGTGCTGATTCTTGAAAGGTAAGTTTATTTACTCTGGGTGGCGTAGAAAAAATGTTGGTAGCACCTCCCGTAGCCCCATCTGGGGTATCGGGCGTGAAAGGATTCGTTGAACGCGATACAGCAACTATAGGTGTGGACACAGCTATAGAAGTAGCTGTAGGAACAGATGTAGGAACAGATGTGCTTGCCGGAACTTGTGTCAGGATTTGTTGCTGTAGAGATACAGATACTGGATCTTGGCGTTGAACCTCCCTGGCAGGCGGTCTATGTGGGGCGGGATTAGCGTACTCGGGAGCTGCGTCATCTAAATATGAGGAAAGAAAAACATCTTCTGCGGTTCTAGGATGCCCCTTAGGATGTATTTTTATTGGAAACAATGGGGGTGGCAAGTCTTTTGGTATTTCCGGAGTAGCCTTAGGTAATCCCTCGGCCAGGAGGGGATACATACCATTCATAAGGGCATTTCTTTGTCTGTCTACTTGTTCTGATTTCACTCGTGTACCTTCTTCAATTAATATATTTTCTCGGACTTTATTTGAATTCTCTTTATTTTTCTCTTCCTGTCGGAGTGCTTTTTCTGTACGTCTATGAGATTCTTTACGCCATAACTCAACGGCGTCTTTCTGTGACTGTCTGACTTTCCTTTTCCATAACTCTTCCTCTACTTTCATGATGCACTCTGCATCCCAGGTCCCAGCTGCGGGCCACCTCTGACTTTCTGGTAATTCCTTGGTGTAGTCTACCCATAAATCAAGAAATAATATAGCGTCTAAGCCATGTTTATGGTACATGAAGTACCCTGGAGTGTCCCTAGGAGGAATAGGAACAGCTTCTTCGAGTACCCCTTTTCTTGTTGTGATCTGTCTTAATTTCGAAAAGAGCGGCATATTGAGAACTGATCTGATACTTGATCTTGAACAAACTTAATACAAATAAACACAATAATGAACAGTCATTCATACCACAATATGCAGAACGTATTTAAAACATTTAACATTTAACATTTAACTGAGCAACAATGATGATGACGATCTAAGGAAAACTTAATCACTAAACATAATACTCGGCATTATCTGGATTATTCTGAATTTATATACTTGATATACTAGATATACTGCTAAACAGTACAGATACACTGCTGAAACAGTGCAGACCGGATTTGTGTACCCAAACCCGTCTTGACCGGCACAACCTATGTGCACGTCAGAACGCCTCCCCAGTAATGGTACTCACCAGGTAGCTCGGAACGGAAGGCCTCGGAACGGAACTGAACTGGACCGGACTGGACTCGACTCGAAAACTTCGGACACTCTGGACACCTGGCGGGCCTCTGTATACCTCGGATCTTGCTCTCTCAGCTAGGCTCTGGTCGGGATACTTCGCACTTCTCACCGCCTCGTCTGGGTGTTGATCGCAGCCTCAGTCGCCCCCGCTTGACCGGAGGGAGATACAGGAAATCCTGCTGGTACGCGTTGTTGTCCGTCCAGCTGTGGCAGGAGACCGGGCCTGCAACGCACCGCCGGCGCGTGAGATGAGAAAGTGTCCCTGTTCGGGCGCCATTCATGTGGTAAATAATTTAATTACCGGGACTTAATTTGATACAGAAACATAATAAAAATAGCTCAGTAAATAAGAGGCAGAATCCGTGGTATTAGAGGTTCGGAATGGGCTTTATTCCAATGGACGATTCGAATCGGTTGCTCCAAGTTCCATCACCACGAAGGTTCAGGAAGTGAAGTACATACTTTATTGATAATTAATCACTTTTATACAATAGGCATTACAGTGAAGCAAATGCAAGAGGCGTAACAATTGATAGTGTAGATAAGAGATACACACGTAGCAAAAATAGGCGTAACTGGGTGTGATTAAAGAACGTCATCAGATGTGATGTCATAATAGGGTGGTTCCATGAAAGAATTTCGCAATGTCAGCAGAAATACTTGGCAGAAATGCGCGCGCAGCAACATGACGTGTGTTTGACGTGCAACTAGGGGGTGAAGGGGACTTGACATTTAGCTGTACATGTGGCGACAGAAGTCTGGAGGGTCAAGTCAACCTAATCCCAAATCATATCTAACATCCTATGTTTAAAGAACTATGTTATCCAAAAGAGAGGTCTCTTAGAGTAGAATCTTATTCTATACTGACTATACTGACTGTTAGTGCGTGTACAAGCGTCTAAGTGTCTGCACTAGATGCGAGGGCGGAAATCTTCCATAATAATAGGGCTATGAATTACTTGCATAAAGACAGAGAAGCCGGGCCTTTGCTCGGTAGCTGGAAGAATGTTTACTTAAACTACTAGACAGGAATGCATTGGGCAGGGAACGGAGCAGATAATTTCGAAGGTGAAATACAGTTTTTGGCAGGCAACAGGCTGATGTCAGACTTCGTGAGCCGCGCAGGGAATGAGACAAAGTTCATGGTCACAGATGCAGGCTCAGACTGGAGCTTTCAGAGGCAGAAGGCAAGAAAAGCTTGATGACAGAATCAGGGCCTACTTGCCTGGACTGTAAAATGGCATAAGTGAACCACATAAAGCCGGTGGCCTTTCATACTTAGGAATGGAATATCCGGCCTATTCATGGCGGATCTGAAAGAGGACATGTTGACGGTGGACGCACATGTGTTTGCGTCTTCATAACTGGAACTGGAGGGAACATAGATGTACTTGTGATTCATACATGAAACCGTTGGGGTCCAAGATAGGGGACATAACTGATCAGAAAAATCCATATTTCCACATTCCCTCCTTGTCCCCTACTTGCCCGTTAAGAGATATCAATCTTCATCAATCCGTTGATCTGTTCATATAGCATCATTTGTTCTTCTTTTTTCTTCTGGGATGAATGAAATCTGGATGGTGGAATACACGATGTGGCACACAGACCACAGATCGCTGGTCCACATTGTAGACATAGACAGCAACTGAATAGTATGAGAAGGCCAATACCTAGGAAGGATAGGACCTTCCATCCAAAGGTAGATAACACACTCCAAAACCAACCGGACCAAGTCCAGGTGCCTGGGTTCTGGTGTATCTGGCTTACAATCTTATGAAGGCGAGTTATGGCTTTATATACAGATGGCGAATTTTCTGGTATGAAAATGCAACAACTTGATCCGATGACCCTACAAGCTCCACCCCTATCGGCCAGGATGACGTCAAGGACAAGACGATTTTGAAGCACAACAATCCGCATAGCAGACTGCTCTTCTGTTAAATTGCCTAAGGCGGAAATAGTTTCGTTCACTACTGCTTCAAGGGTTCTAGTTAATCTACGTATCAGCTTACTATTAGTAACGGTACCTATATAGGGAAAGAGACCTTTTTTGAAATCTGTGTATTTTTCCCATGCTGTTTCAGTATAATCGACTATTGGGAGATCTCTCCTTTCTCTATTGTGTACTAAATGAGTATTTCTGTGATAATCAGGAGGAGCTAGGAAAACTGGTGGCAAAAGAAATCCAATGTAGCAAGTACCATCCCAATCTAGAGGCAAACGTACATATGCCGTCTGACCACATATGAAATAGGAATGGCGGGAAGCTCTAAATGTAGACTTGCCTTGATCACTAAATTCCACTACAGTGGTGCATCTACTATGGCCCATATGTATGGAACCATTCTTTCTTACACATAATTCACCTTTTACTGGAAATATTGACATAGCGGGCAAAATTGGAGTAGCTTCGGATTCGACATTTAGGATCATAAGATTAAGCGTAAAATTACCTAATCCATACACTTCATTTTCTAGATCAGTTCCTGTTCTCCTGGGAAGTCCCTCCTTGTTAGGGTAGCAGACTTTAAGTAAAACTAAGTTCAAATTTCCCCATACCCAGTTATCTTGATAAACTGCAGAATTCGAATCTAGGGAATTAATTAAACTAAACCATGCTCCACAGGAGCCGTTGTGTGTGAACGGGTATGGAAAGAGAGGTAGAATTCCTTTATAATTCTGATAAGGAGGGAGTCGGCCACATATCCAACAATTTGTAGCATTGCTAACCTGATGGGAATGATGTAACATACTAATAAACGTGTTATTGCGCAGCGCAAATCTATAAGACAACTCAAGCGGAGGTAATTCACTAAAAGAATGTTCAGCAGTAACATTATAAACATATCTAGAAATAGGATAATATATGTGCAACAATATACTTGCAGTAATTATTAAAAGACTTAAGAAAAACAAAATTAATAACGTCACTATACAATGACTACGCAGTGATTTACAGTACGCATGTCGTTTCAACATTTTTCGGGTGTTTTCTCTATTCAGGTCTAAGGGATACATGTCAGAGACAATTCAACCGCTTCACCTTGGAGAGGACTTAAACAATCAAATTGCTTGACTGATTAGACCTGAGTTTTAGTTTATAATGTTCGGAATTACTCGTTTCAACCAAAGGGAGTTTTGAGTCAATGGGTGAAGACACACGAGGTGTGGTATTCACATCCGATGGTAGTCCATGAAATTTCTTGATATGACTTGAATGTACCCAGCCTTTCCTGCCCTCGATCTTTACGGCTGTCCTTGTGGTGAGCAAGACCAGTTGCGGCGACCTCCACCTAGGTTCCAGCTGAGTCTTTCGATCAAAGTTCCTCACCAAGACCAGGTCCCCCGGAACTACGTCATGGGGTTTCACCTCAGTGTTGTCAGGAAAAGCTGCAGCTACCTGTGAACGACAAGATTGTAGTGCAGACATCAAGGAAGCCAAGTAATCTGTCAGCATATTACAGTCAATATCAGTTATTTTGCGAGGTATGGGCGTCCCCCACATATTTGGTGGTCTGCCAAAGATCACCTCATACGGGGATAGCCCTGTTCGAGAGTGTGCTACCATTCTCATGTAAAAGAGTGCAACGGGTAAGGCTACTACCCAGTCGACACCTTTCTCTCTGCATATTTTGGACAATCTGATTTTCAGGATCTGATTATGTCTTTCTACGAGACCTGCTGCCTCGGGGTGTCGGACACAGTGGAATTTCCACTGATAGCCTAACAAAAGTGAAACGTGTTTCATTAGTTCGGATGAGAACGGCTGGCCGTTATCTGAGTAGACGGAGTAATTGGAGTAATTTGTCAGCGGCTTGGAACGAATGCTCGGGGGACCTTATATTTATTATAGGTGTTTGGAAATTCCTGTTATTATCTGGACATATCGGACGTATCGGGTCAATAAAACATCTAGTACTATTACAAGATCTTCCTCTACCTACATAGGCTATGGTGTCTGACTGTCCTGTGGGCAGTCCTGATCCTTCCTCCTCGCTTTGTTCGAACTGGTCTACCGCTAATCTCTCTTCGTGTAGGCGTTCTATTTCTTTACGGATCTTTCGGCACATGGCTATTATACAATTTAGCTTATCATGTCTCCCTTCTGATATATTCTGGCTCCATCTGGTAAGAGTTTGCATTGCTTCCGGGTCTACCCCCGGTCGGTCTTGATTTCTGATCACACAATTTATGAGGAAACGTAACAGTTCCCCCTGTATCTCCACTTTCTGGTATTCCATAGCTCTGTTAATACATTCAGAATCTCGCCCTGTTTGGACAAAATGATATATATTATCTAGATGCACAGTCATTCCTGGTATCTTCCCTAAATACACCGCGGCTCGTCTGATACGTAATGATGCCATGATCATTTCGTCCTCTTTGCCGGGCACAGGGTCATATCTACAATCTATAAGAAGTTCCTTAAGCGTGCGGGCATTTATGAGTTTGGGGGTACGTGGATGTGCTGATTCTTGAAAGGTAAGTTTATTTACTCTGGGTGGCGTAGAAAAAATGTTGGTAGCACCTCCCGTAGCCCCATCTGGGGTATCGGGCGTGAAAGGATTCGTTGAACGCGATACAGCAACTATAGGTGTGGACACAGCTATAGAAGTAGCTGTAGGAACAGATGTAGGAACAGATGTGCTTGCCGGAACTTGTGTCAGGATTTGTTGCTGTAGAGATACAGATACTGGATCTTGGCGTTGAACCTCCCTGGCAGGCGGTCTATGTGGGGCGGGATTAGCGTACTCGGGAGCTGCGTCATCTAAATATGAGGAAAGAAAAACATCTTCTGCGGTTCTAGGATGCCCCTTAGGATGTATTTTTATTGGAAACAATGGGGGTGGCAAGTCTTTTGGTATTTCCGGAGTAGCCTTAGGTAATCCCTCGGCCAGGAGGGGATACATACCATTCATAAGGGCATTTCTTTGTCTGTCTACTTGTTCTGATTTCACTCGTGTACCTTCTTCAATTAATATATTTTCTCGGACTTTATTTGAATTCTCTTTATTTTTCTCTTCCTGTCGGAGTGCTTTTTCTGTACGTCTATGAGATTCTTTACGCCATAACTCAACGGCGTCTTTCTGTGACTGTCTGACTTTCCTTTTCCATAACTCTTCCTCTACTTTCATGATGCACTCTGCATCCCAGGTCCCAGCTGCGGGCCACCTCTGACTTTCTGGTAATTCCTTGGTGTAGTCTACCCATAAATCAAGAAATAATATAGCGTCTAAGCCATGTTTATGGTACATGAAGTACCCTGGAGTGTCCCTAGGAGGAATAGGAACAGCTTCTTCGAGTACCCCTTTTCTTGTTGTGATCTGTCTTAATTTCGAAAAGAGCGGCATATTGAGAACTGATCTGATACTTGATCTTGAACAAACTTAATACAAATAAACACAATAATGAACAGTCATTCATACCACAATATGCAGAACGTATTTAAAACATTTAACATTTAACATTTAACTGAGCAACAATGATGATGACGATCTAAGGAAAACTTAATCACTAAACATAATACTCGGCATTATCTGGATTATTCTGAATTTATATACTTGATATACTAGATATACTGCTAAACAGTACAGATACACTGCTGAAACAGTGCAGACCGGATTTGTGTACCCAAACCCGTCTTGACCGGCACAACCTATGTGCACGTCAGAACGCCTCCCCAGTAATGGTACTCACCGGGTAGCTCGGAACGGAAGGCCTCGGAACGGAACTGAACTGGACCGGACTGGACTGGACTCGAAAACTTCGGACACTCTGGACACCTGGCGGGCCTCTGTATACCTCGGATCTTGCTCTCTCAGCTAGGCTCTGGTCGGGATACTTCGCACTTCTCACCGCCTCGTCTGGGTGTTGATCGCAGCCTCAGTCGCCCCCGCTTGACCGGAGGGAGATACAGGAAATCCTGCTGGTACGCGTTGTTGTCCGTCCAGCTGTGGCAGGAGACCGGGCCTGCAACGCACCGCCGGTGCGTGAGATGAGAAAGTGTCCCTGTTCGGGCGCCATTCATGTGGTAAATAATTTAATTACCGGGACTTAATTTGATACAGAAACATAATAAAAATAGCTCAGTAAATAAGAGGCAGAATCCGTGGTATTAGAGGTTCGGAATGGGCTTTATTCCAATGGACGATTCGAATCGGTTGCTCCAAGTTCCATCACCACGAAGGTTCAGGAAGTGAAGTACATACTTTATTGATAATTAATCACTTTTATACAATAGGCATTACAGTGAAGCAAATGCAAGAGGCGTAACAATTGATAGTGTAGATAAGAGATACACACGTAGCAAAAATAGGCGTAACTGGGTGTGATTAAAGAACGTCATCAGATGTGATGTCATAATAGGGTGGTTCCATGAAAGAATTTCGCAATGTCAGCAGAAATACTTGGCAGAAATGCGCGCGCAGCAACATGACGTGTGTTTGACGTGCAACTAGGGGGTGAAGGGGACTTGACATTTAGCTCTACATGTGGCGACAGAAGTCTGGAGGGTCAAGTCAACCTAATCCCAAATCATATCTAACATCCTATGTTTAAAGAACTATGTTATCCAAAAGAGAGGTCTCTTAGAGTAGAATCTTATTCTATACTGACTATACTGACTGTTAGTGCGTGTACAAGCGTCTAAGTGTCTGCACTAGATGCGAGGGCGGAAATCTTCCATAATAATAGGGCTATGAATTACTTGCAAAAAGACAGAGAAGCCGGGCCTTTGCTCGGTAGCTGGAAGAATGTTTACTTAAACTACTAGACAGGAATGCATTGGGCAGGGAACGGAGCAGATAATTTCGAAGGTGAAATACAGTTTTTGGCAGGCAACAGGCTGATGTCAGACTTCGTGAGCCGCGCAGGGAATGAGACAAAGTTCATGGTCACAGATGCAGGCTCAGACTGGAGCTTTCAGAGGCAGAAGGCAAGAAAAGCTTGATGACAGAATCAGGGCCTACTTGCCTGGACTGTAAAATGGCATAAGTGAACCACATAAAGCCGGTGGCCTTTCATACTTAGGAATGGAATATCCGGCCTATTCATGGCGGATCTGAAAGAGGACATGTTGACGGTGGACGCACATGTGTTTGCGTCTTCATAACTGGAACTGGAGGGAACATACATGTACTTGTGATTCATACATGAAACCGTTGGGGTCCAAGATAGGGGACATAACTGATCAGAAAAATCCATATTTCCACAGTCCGGTGGGACCATGAGAGTCTGTTGGAGCCGCGAGTCACTCAGCGGGCTCAGGTACAGGTTCGGAGGTCTTACGAGCTTCAAGGAGCCGCGAGTCACTCAGCAGGCTCAGGCACAAGTTCGGAGGTCTTACGATCTTCAGGGAGCCGCGAGTCACTCAGCAGGCTCAGGTATAAGTTCGGAGGTCTTATGATCTTCAGGGAGCCGCGAGTCACCCAGCAGGCTCAGGTACAAGTTCGGAGGTCTTACGATCTTCAGGGAGCCGCGAGTCACTCAGCAGGGCTCAGGAGGGTCCAAGTTTCAGGAGCCACGACCACGTCGGCAGGCTCTTGTTGTTCCAGCGTCGAATCTGCGGACAGACCCAGAGCACCCCTTGTTATAGGTCGACCCCTCTTTGATGTCCGGAGTCTGTGCAGGCAGGGGTCTTGTCACCTGGGGGTCGCTTGTCGGGATTTCCTGCTATTGTCTTTTGATCCTTTCAGGGCCGGGTCGGGAGGAGTCCCAGACACCCAGCAGGCACGGAGCCAGCCCTCAGGGAGGCCGGAGGGCCGATCGAAACCCATCGTCCCAGGGGAGTTCAGAGGTGCGATAGAAACTGCTCCTCCCTCTCTCATCCCCTGGAAGCGTGATGTCCTCCAGCCGGAGTGGCGCCTCTAGGCCCGGGTCGCGCTGGGGCCAGGCGGCCATCTTGGTGCATGAAGTGGGCACGCGGGCCCGGGGTGGCCAAAAGGGGAGAGGCCATGGACGGGGATGTCCGGGTCGGTGCGTGTGTCCTGGTGGGGAGGGTCGGCTGGGCCGTGTGCTTGGGGCTGCAGGTACCAGGTTTCGGTGGTGCGGGGGCACGTCGGGCCATTCTACGAGGCCGGGTCCAACACGCGTCCCCCCCAGCTGAAAGCCGGAGAGAACTGCCCATCATCTTGGGGGGTTCTCTTCGCTGAGGCGGAAGAACCGGGAGAGGCCGTCAGCGTTGGCGTGGTCCGTACCAGGGCGGTGTTCTACGGTGAAATCCATCCCCTGGAGGGAGATTGACCACCGCAGTAGCTTGGGGTTTTCTCCTCGCATCTGCATGAGCCATCGCAAGGGCCGATGGTCAGTTTGGACTCTGAAATGGGTGCCGAACAGGTAGGGTCGTAGCTTTTTGAGTGCCCAGACCACGGCAAAGGCTTCGCGCTCTATGGTGCTCCATCTCTGTTCTCGGGGCAACAGCCGCCGACTGAGGAAGGCGACGGGCTGGTCTAGGCCTTGGTCATTCACTTGGGACAGGACGGCCCCAATGCCATGCTCGGAGGCATCGGTCTGGACTATGAACTCCTTGGCGTAGTCGGGAGCCTGGAGGACGGGGGCAGTACACATGGCCTTTTTTAGGGCATCGAAAGCTTCCTGGCAGGCAGCCGTCCACTGCACTTTCTTTGGCTGTCTTTTAGACGTGAGTTCTGTGAGAGGGCCGACAAGGCTGCCATACCCCCGAATGAATCTTCGGTAGTAGCCAGTGAGTCCCAGAAAGGCTCGGACCTCCGTTTGGGTGATGGGTGGTTCCCAGGCCAGGATGGCGTCGATCTTTGGCTGTATAGGGGCGACCTGGCCGCTCCCGACCTGGTGCCCCAGGTAGACTACGGATCCTTGCCCGATCTGGCACTTGCTGGCTTTTACTGTGAGGCCTGCCTGGCGCAGGGCGGTTAGCCCCCTCCGGAGGTGCTGGAGGTGCTCACTCCATTCTGAACTGAAAACAGCGATGTCGTCCAGATATGCCGCGCTGAACGGCTCTAGCCCGGCCAGGACCCTATTCACCAGTCGCTGGAAAGTGGCCGGGGCATTTTTCATCCCGAAGGGCATTACGCGGAAGCGGTAGTGCCCATCGGGGGTGGAGAAAGCTGACCACTCCTTGGCCCCTTCGGTGAGTGCAATCTGCCAGTATCCGCAGGTGAGGTCGAATGTGCTGAGGAACCGGGCTGCCCCTAGTCGGTCAATGAGTTCGTCGGCTCGTGGAATGGGGTGGGCATCGGCTCGGGTAACGTCATTGAGCCCCCGGTAGTCTACGCAGAATCGGAGCTCGGGGGCGACACCGGGGGCCGCTGCCTTCGGGACCAGGACCACGGGGCTGGCCCAGGGACTGTCAGAGGGCTCGATCACCCCCAGGGTCAACATCTTCGAGACTTCAGCTTGAATGCAGGACCGGACCCGGTCAGGAACCCGGTAGGCTCGGTGTCTCACCGGCGGGCTGTCCCCGGTGTCCACGTCATGAACACACCAGTTGGTGACCCGGGGGGTCAGGGAGAAGAGGTCGGAAAATTGTCTTAGGAGCTGGCGGCAGTCCGCTTGTTGCTGGGCAGTGAGGGCTGGGGAGAGGTTCACTCCTTCCACGGAGCCATCCTGCTCCTTGACACACAGGAGGTCCGGGAGGGGATCCGACTCATCTTCGGCCCCGTCATCGGTGGCCAGCAGGAGGCTCAGTTCTGTCCGCACGAAGTGAGGCTTGAGGCGGTTCACGTGCAGGACCCGGAGGGGATCCCGAGGCGACTGGACGTCCACCAAGTATGTGACTTGACTCTTCCGCTCAACCACTTTGTAGGGCCCAGTCTATCGGTCCTGGAGGGCGCCAGGCTTCACGGGGGCCATGACCCACACCTGCTGGCCCGGCTGGAACTCGACCAGAGTGGCATTCTGGTCGTACCAGCGCTTCATCTCTTCTTGACTTGCCTCCAGGTTGGCCTCGGCCAGTTCTCGGAACTTCCTGGTCTGGTTCCGGAGGGCCAGGACGTACTGGAACACATCTCGGGGGGTGGTCTGGGGTGCTGCCTCCCACCCTTCCTTAACCAAACTGAGGGGACCTCGTGTGGAAATATGGATTTTTATGATCAGTTATGTCCCCTATCTTGGACCCCAACGGTTTCATGTATAAATCACAAGTACATGTATGATCCCTCCAGTTCCAGTTATGAAGACGCAAACACATGTGCGTCCACCGCCAACATGTCCTCTTTCGGATCCGCCATGAATGGGCCGGATATTCTATTCCTAAGTATGAAAGGCCACCGGCTTTATATGGTTCATTTATCCCATTTTACAGTCCAGGCGAGTAGGCCCTGATTCTGCCATTAAGCCTTTTCCTGCCTTCTGCCTCTGAAAGCTCCAGTCTGAGCTCGCATCTGTATCCATGAACTTTGTCCTATTCCCTGCGCGGCTAACGGTGCCTGACTCCAGCCTGTTGCCTGCCAAAAACTGTATTTCACCTTGTGATTATCTGCTCCGCTCCCTATCCAATGCATTCCTGTCTAGTAGTTTAAGTAAACATTCTTCCAGCTACCGAGCAAAGGGCCCGGCTTCTCTGTCTTTATGCAAGTAATTCATAGCCCTGTTACTATGGAAGATTTCTGCCCTCGCATCTAGTGTAGACACTTAGACGCTTGTACACGCACTCACAGTCAGTATAGAATAGATTTTGTTCGAAAGACCTTTCCTTTTGGATAACATAGTACTTTAAACATAGGATGTTAGATATGATTTGGGATTAGGTTGACTTGACCCCCCAGACTTCTGTCTCCACATGTAGAGCTAAATGTCAAGTCCCCTTCACCCCCTAGTTGCACGTCAATCACACGTCATGCTGCTGCGCGCGCATCTCTGCCGAGTATTTCTGCTGACATTGCGAAATTCTTTCATGGAACCACCCTATTGTGACATCATACCTGATGACGTTCTTTAAGTTACGCCTAGTTACACCCACTTTAGTTACGCATGTATGTGTTATCAATTGTTACGCCTCCTGCATCTGTTTCACTGTAATGCCTATTGTATAAAAATGATTACTTGTCAATAAAGTATGGTCCTTCACTTCCTGAACCTTCGTGGTGATGGAATATGGAGCCCATCAATTCGAATTGATTTTGGAATAAAGCCCGTTCCGAACCTCTAATACCACGGATTCTGCCTCTTATTTTTCTGAGCTATTATTATTAATTTTCCGCATCAAATTAAGTTCCGGTAATTAAATTATTTACCACATATATGGCGCCCGAACAGGGACACTTTCTCATCTCACGCGCCGGAGGTGCGTTGCAGGCCCGGTCTCCTGCCACAGCTGGACGGACAATAACGCGTACCCACAGGATTTCCTGTATCTCCCTCCTGCCGAGCGGGGGTAACTGAGGCTGCGATCAACACCCAGACGAGGCGGTGAGAAGTGCGAAGTATCCCGACCAGAGCCTAGCTGAGAGAGCAAGATCCGAGGTATACAGAGGCCCACCAGTTTCCGAGGTTCCGAAGTTTCGAGTCGAGTCCAGTCTGGTTCAAGTCCAGTTCAGTTCAGTTCCGAGGCCTTCCGTTCCGAGCTACCCGGTAGCTGCAGCCTTTCCCGACAACACCGAGGTGAAACCCCATGACGTAATTCCCGGGGACTTGGTGTTAGTGAGGAACTTTGACCGGAAGTCTCAGCTGGATCCTAGGTGGAAATCGCCTCAACTCGTACTGTTAACAACGAGGACAGCCGTGAAGATCGAAGGTCGAAAAGGCTGGATACATTCAAGTCATATCAAGAAATTTCATGGACTACCGTCCGATGTAAACGACACACCTCGTGTGTCTTCACCGATTGACTCAAAGCTTCCTTTGGTTGAACTGAATGACAAGGAACAATATAAACTAAAACTACGGTCTAACAAGTCAGGCAATTTGATTGTTTAAGTCCTCTCCAAGGTGAATCGGTCGAATTTGTCTCTGACATGAATCCCCTAGACCTGAATAGAGAAAGAAACGGAAAAATGCGATTGAAACAACATGCGTACTGTAAATCACTGCGTAGTCATTGCACAGTGACGTTATTAATTTTGTTTTTCTTAAGTCTTTTAATAATCGCTGCAAGTATATTGTTGCACATATATTATCCTATTTCTAAACATGTTTACAATGTTACTGCTGAACATTCTTTTAGTGAATTACCCCCGCATGAGTTGTCCTATAGATTTGCGCTGCGCAATAACACTTTCATTAGTATGTTACATCATTCCCATCAGGCTAGCAATGCTACGAATTGTTGGATATGTGGCCGACTCCCTCCCTATCAGAACTATCAGGGAATTCTGCCTCTCTTTCCATATCCGTTCACCCACAATGGCTCCTGTGGAGCATGGGTTAGTTTAATTAATTCCCTAGATTCGAATTCTGCAGTTTATCAAGACAACTGGGTATGGGGAAATCTGAACTTAGTTTTACTCAAAGTCTGCTACCCTAACAAGGAGGGACTTCCCAAAAGAACAGGAACTGATCTAGAAAATGAAGTATATGGATTAGGGAATTTCACTCTTAATCTCATGATCCTGAATGTTGAATCCGAAGCTGCACCAATTTTGCCCGCCATGTCAGTATTCCCAGTTAAAGGTGAATTATGTGTAAGAAAGAATGGATCCATACATATGGGCCATAGTAGATGCACCACTGTAATAGAATTCAGTGATCAAGGCAAGTCTACATTTAGAGTTTCTCGCCATTCCTACTTCGTATGTGGTCAGACTGCATATATACGTTTGCCTCTAGATTGGGATGGTACCTGCTACATCGGATTCCTTTTGCCACCTGTTTTCCTAGCTCCTCCTGATTATCATAGAAATACTCATTTAGTACACAATAGAGAACGGAGAGATCTCCCAATAGTCGATTACACTGAGACAGCATGGGAAAAATACACAGATTTCAATAAAGGTCTCTTTCCCTATATAGGTACAGTTACCAATAGTAAGCTGATACGTAGATTAACCAGAACCCTTGAAGCAGTAGTAAACAAAACTATTTCCGCCTTAGGCAATTTAACAGAAGAGCAGTCTGCTATGCGGATTGTTGTGCTTCAAAATCGTCTTGTCCTTGACGTCATCCTGGCCGATGGGGGCGGAGCTTGTAGGGTCATCGGATCAAGCTGTTGCATTTTCATACCAGAAAATTCGCCATCTGTATATAAAGCCATAACTCGCCTTCATAAGATTGTAAGCCAGATACACCAGAATCCAGGCACCTGGACTTGGTCCGGTTGGTTTTGGAGTGTATTATCTACCTTTGGATGGAGGGTCCTATCCTTCCTAGGTATTGGCTTTCTCATACTATTCAGTTGCTGCTTATGCCTACAATGTGGACCAGCGATTTGTGGTCTGTGTGCCACATAGTGTATTCCACCACCAAGATTTCATTCATCCCAGAAGAAAAAAGAAGAACAAATGATGCTATATGAACAGATCAACGGATTGATGAAGATTGATATCTCTTAAGGGCAAGTAGGGGACAAGGAGGGAATGTGGAAATATGGATTTTTATGATCAGTTATGTCCCCTATCTTGGACCCCAACGGTTTCATGTATAAATCACAAGTACATGTATGATCCCTCCAGTTCCAGTTATGAAGACGCAAACACATGTGCGTCCACCGCCAACATGTCCTCTTTCGGATCCGCCATGAATGGGCCGGATATTCTATTCCTAAGTATGAAAGGCCACCGGCTTTATATGGTTCATTTATCCCATTTTACAGTCCAGGCGAGTAGGCCCTGATTCTGCCATTAAGCCTTTTCCTGCCTTCTGCCTCTGAAAGCTCCAGTCTGAGCTCGCATCTGTATCCATGAACTTTGTCCTATTCCCTGCGCGGCTAACGGTGCCTGACTCCAGCCTGTTGCCTGCCAAAAACTGTATTTCACCTTGTGATTATCTGCTCCGCTCCCTATCCAATGCATTCCTGTCTAGTAGTTTAAGTAAACATTCTTCCAGCTACCGAGCAAAGGGCCCGGCTTCTCTGTCTTTATGCAAGTAATTCATAGCCCTGTTACTATGGAAGATTTCTGCCCTCGCATCTAGTGTAGACACTTAGACGCTTGTACACGCACTCACAGTCAGTATAGAATAGATTTTGTTCGAAAGACCTTTCCTTTTGGATAACATAGTACTTTAAACATAGGATGTTAGATATGATTTGGGATTAGGTTGACTTGACCCCCCAGACTTCTGTCTCCACATGTAGAGCTAAATGTCAAGTCCCCTTCACCCCCTAGTTGCACGTCAATCACACGTCATGCTGCTGCGCGCGCATCTCTGCCGAGTATTTCTGCTGACATTGCGAAATTATTTCATGGAACCACCCTATTGTGACATCATACCTGATGACGTTCTTTAAGTTACGCCTAGTTACACCCACTTTAGTTACGCATGTATGTGTTATCAATTGTTACGCCTCCTGCATCTGTTTCACTGTAATGCCTATTGTATAAAAATGATTACTTGTCAATAAAGTATGGTCCTTCACTTCCTGAACCTTCGTGGTGATGGAATATGGAGCCCATCAATTCGAATTGATTTTGGAATAAAGCCCGTTCCGAACCTCTAATACCACGGATTCTGCCTCTTATTTTTCTGAGCTATTATTATTAATTTTCCGCATCAAATTAAGTTCCGGTAATTAAATTATTTACCACAGGGTGCCCATAGAGTAATTCAAACGGGCTAAACCCTAAGGACTTCTGGGGGACCTCCCGGTAAGCGAACAAGAGGCAGGGGAGCAGGACGTCCCACTTACGCCGGAGGGGCTCTTCTAGGCCAGCGATCATCCCTTTCAAAGTCCTATTAAACCTTTCTACTAGGCCGTTCCCTTGGGGATGGTACGGGGTGGTGAACTTATAGGACACCCCACATTGTTGCCACAGGGACGTCATATATTTCGAGATAAAATTAGTGCCGCGATCGCTCACGACCTCGCGGGGAAAACCCACCCTGGAAAAGATCCCCATCAGGGCCCGGCCCACCACGGGGGCCGTAATGGTGCGTAGGGGAATAGCCTCAGGATAGCGGGTGGCGTGGTCCACTAGGACCAAGATGAAACGGTGACCTTGGGAGGTGGGGGGGTCCAGTGGTCCCACGACGTCGATTCCGACTCGTTCAAAAGGGGTACTGACGACCGGGAAGGGTTGGAGGGGAGCCTTGCGCTTCCCCCCACTCTTCCCACTAGCCTGGCACGTGGGGCAGGACTTGCAGTGGGCTTCTACCGCTGCTCTCATTCTAGGCCAGTAAAAATGGGTCACAAGACGGCTGTAGGTCTTGTCCTGACCCAGGTGGCCGGCGAGGGGGACGTCATGGGCTAAGCCCAGGAGGAAGTCTCGGAAGCGGAGGGGTACCACCAGTACCCGTCCGGATCCCAGCTCCACCGACTTCTGCTCACTGTACAAGATGTTATTTTCCCAATAGATTCGGTGCGTCCCGGTCTGGTCACCTGCGGCTTGGCCCTCGGCCTGGCGCCGCAGCCCGACCAGGGAAGGACAAGTGGCTTGCTCCCGGCAAAATTCTTCCCGGGTGGGCCCGCCCTCGTGGCGCCAATGGGCCAACTCGGGTAGATCTCCCAACTCGGGGACCGGGGCGGGGTCGGATGGTACGGGTTCGTCGCGGGCGACGGACCCTTCTGATGGGGGGATGGGAGGACCCTCGGCGGGGACTGTTCTGATCTCTTCAATCGGGGTGCTTTCGACTTCTCTCCGGGGAGTGAGTCAGGCCGACATAGATCGGGTGGTGGCGCACACCCACTCGGGGAGTCCCATCATTCCTAGGTGGGCCTTGCGCTCGACGTGCTTCCAGGGAGAACTCTCCAGGTCGTTCCCCAAGAGGCAGTCGACCGGCTGGGAGGTTCTTACGGCCACCTTGAGTTTACCTATCACCCCTCCCCACTCAAACGGCACCAGGGCTACCTGACACATACTTTCTCTATTGTCTGCGGATATTACGGGGCAAAAGACGTTGGGGAGGATCTGCTCCTCGGGGACTAGGTGCCTGAGGACACCGGTGATACTGGCCCCGGTGTCCCGCAGGGCCCCTACTTGGTGGCCATTGATTTTGACGAGCTGCCCGTATTTCTGTGTGTTGGAGGGTAGGAGGCTACCAGGGATCATCTCCCTATCTCCCAGGGATACTAGGGCCATCTCTGCGGGTTCCCACTCCTCGGCTTCCTCAACCTCCTTCCCCAGGGCTACGTTGGCTATCTGTCTCGCAGGGGTGGTAGGGGAGACTTGGGTGGCCATGGGGCACTCTGGGTCATTGGCGTAGTGCCCGGGTTTCTGGCAGCGGAAACATGTGACGGTCACCCGGTGTCCCCGTCTCCCAGGGGGCCCTGTCACTGGTGGGGGGGGCGCCGGGAAAGGTGGAGGTTGTGTCTTCGGAGGGCTAGGCTGGGACTCTCTCGGCCCTCCCTGGTTCCCTCCCCCTCTCTGGCGGGGTGGTCCCTGACTGGCTCGGGGGTACTCTCCTACCATGCCCCGGGAGACCCGGGAGTTAGTCCAGCGGTCGGCCTCCACAGCTAGCTTCCGGGGATCAGTGAGCTTGCTGTCAAGCAGATGCTGACGTAGTTCTATGAAGCAGTTCGCAGCCAGGTGTTCCCACAACATGAGGTCAGTGAGTTCGGCAAGGGTGGTGACTTTGCTGCCCTTGATCCACCCATCGAAGGCCCGACTGAAAAAGTTTACATACTCCACCCAGGTGGTGCCCGGGATCTTCCTGCAGTCCCGGAATCGCTGACGGTACATTTCTGGGGTGAGGCCGTATCTTGTGAGTAGAGCCTCTTTCATGTGGCTGTAGGAGGTCTGCAGGGAGAGGGGTAGGTCGAGCAGGGTGTCCCTTCCTTCGCTCAGAAACCGCCCCCACAACCCCGCCCCCCAGTCCTTCTGCGGGATCCGATGGGAGGTCTTGGCGACCTCGTAGGCCCTGAACCATTGCTGAATGTCATCGTTTTTATAATATTCCTTGACCACATCCTTAGGGATGTGGACCTTCTGTTCCGCTGGGGAGGCCGTCTCTCGGTTTCCCGGGGGCCTCCCTTCCTCGTTTCTGGCCTTGAGCTCGAGTTCCTTCAAGCTGCGTTCGTGCTCCAGTTGGAGCTTCCTTCCTTCGTGCTCCCGTTGTAGCTTCTTTTCTTCTAGTTCGCCTTGTACACGCATTTGCTCTACTGCTAGCTTTTTTTTCGCTAACTTCAATTCGCCCTCGATTTTGAGTTTGGCTAACTCGAGTTCATGATTGCGACTTCTCTCTCTGTCCGCGAGCTCTTCCGGGGATAGGCCCCCGTCTGGTACGATGCCTCACACCTGATTGCTGCTGCTTTCACTTTGGGGGGGTTCGGCTTAATCGGGGCGCTCCCCCGTGCCTTCTGGGCGGGAGGCCCCGGTCTCCACCCAAGTTTTCAGTGCTTTCTGCAAATCTTCTTTAGTGTTGAGACCAGTGGTAGCGATTTTAAGTTCTTTGCAAAATTGCTTTAGCTCTTTGTGTGTGTATTCTTCTAGATGCTCCACCTGGAAAACCCTGTTGGCGTTGGTTTCTGCGGGGCTCACGGCGCTTCCTTCTGCCATGTTTGTCGGTAGTGCTTCCGTCGTTCACGGTACGATCTCTAGGTGATGGGCCCGAATCCCGTCGCTTGCCACCAATGTTAGATGGCGACCTCAGAGGAGCCTGGAAGGGGTTCTGACTACCCTGAGACCCACCCTCAAAGTATCGTAGCCGGGCACTGGCGGGAGACTCCCCAGGGGGAAGAATCTCGTATCTAGGATCGTACTTCTGGCACCACACGACACAGAGTGACCACACCGGGTATTCTTAGAAATCAATCTTTATCAAGTAGGTTATCACTGCAAATATGTACAAGGTGAGCACGGGCTCAATGAGTCTCGGAAGGGGTAGGGGGTAGCGGGACAGTCTCTGGTAAAGGTTCAAGGCAGGGACGTATCCGGCGCACAGCTCACAATCCTCGAGCTGGGGGATACGTTGTTGTAGTCGGGGTCTGGCGGGACCATGAGAGTCTGTTGGAGCCGCGAGTCACTCAGCGGGCTCAGGTACAGGTTCGGAGGTCTTACGAGCTTCAAGGAGCCGCGAGTCACTCAGCAGGCTCAGGCACAAGTTCGGAGGTCTTACGATCTTCAGGGAGCCGCGAGTCACTCAGTAGGCTCAGGTACAAGTTCGGAGGTCTTATGATCTTCAGGGAGCCGCGAGTCACTCAGCAGGCTCAGGTACAAGTTCGGAGGTCTTACAATCTTCAGGGAGCCGCGAATCACTCAGCAGGGCTCAGGAGGGTCCAAGTTTCAGGAGCCGCGACCACGTCGGCAGGCTCTTGTTGTTCCAGCGTCGAATCTGCGGACAGACCCAGAGCACCCCTTGTTATAGGTCGACCCCTCTTTGATGTCCGGAGTCTGTGCAGGCAGGGGTCTTGTCACCTGGGGGTCGCTTGTCGGGATTTCCTGCTATTGTCTTTTGATCCTTTCAGGGCCGGGTCGGGAGGAGTCCCAGACACCCAGCAGGCACGGAGCCAGCCCTCAGGGAGGCCGGAGGGCCGATCGAAACCCATCGTTCCAGGGGAGTTCAGAGGTGCGATAGAAACTGCTCCTCCCTCTCTCATCCCCTGGAAGTGTGATGTCCTCCAGCCAGAGTGGCGCCTCTAGGCCAGGGTCGCGCTGGGGCCAGGCGGCCATCTTGGTGCATGAAGTGGGCACGCGGGCCCGGGGTGGCCGAAAGGGGAGAGGCCATGGACGGGGATGTCCGGGTCGGTGCGTGTGTCCTGGTGGGGAGGGTCGGCTGGGCCGTGTGCTTGGGGCTGCAGGTACCAGGTTTCGGTGGTGCGGGGGCACGTCGGGCCATTCTACGAGGCCGGGTCCAACACTTGTTATTTAGCGAATACGACTGTACTACATCGTATTTAGCTAGTACCACTGTACATACTCGTTATTTAGCTAGTACCACTCTACATACTTTATATTTAGCGAGTACCTCTGTACAAACTTGTTATTTAGCGAGTATCACTGTACATACTTGTTATTTAGCGAGTACCACTGTACATACTTGGCATTTAGCAAGTACCACTGTACATACTTGTTATTTAGCGAGTACCACTGTACATACTTGGTATTTAGAGAGTACCTCTGTACATATTTGTTATTTAGCGAGTACCACTGTACATACTTGCTATTTAGCCAATACCACTTTACATACTGTACATACTTGTCAATTAGCGAGTACCGCTGTACATACATGGTATTTAACTAGTACCACTGTACATACTTGGTATTTAGCTAGTACCACTCTACATACTTGTTATTTAGTGAGTACCACGGTACATACTTGTTATTTAGTGAATACGACTGTACTACTTCGTATTTAGCTAGTACCACTGTACATATTCGTTATTTATCTAGTACCACTCTACATACTTCATATTTAGCGAGTACCTCTGTACATACTTAGCATTTAGCGAGTACCACTGTACATACTTGTTATTTAGCGAGTACCACTGTACATACTTGGTATTTAGCGAGTACCTCTGTACATACTTGGTATTTAGCTAGTACCAATGTACATACATGGTATTTAGCTAGTACCACTGTACATACTTGGTATTTAGCCAGTACCACAGTACATACTTGTTATTTAGCAAGTACCACTGTACATACTTGCTATTTAGCTAGTACCACTGTACATACTTGTTATTTAGCGAGTACCCCTGTACATACTGGGTATTTAGCTAGTACAACTGTACATACTTGGTATTTAGCGAGTATCACTGTACATACTTGGTATAAAGCGAGTACCTCTGTACGTACTTGGTATTTAGCTAGTACCACTGTACATACTTGTTATTTAGCGAGTACCACTGTACATACTTGGTATTTAGCTAGTACCAGTGTACATACTTGGCATTTAGCGAATACCACTGTACATACTTGTTATTTAGCGAGTACCACTGTACATATTTGGTATTTAGCGAGTACCACTGTACATACTTGCTATTTAGCCAATACCACTTTACATACTGTACATACTTGTTATTTAGCGAGTACCACTGTACATACGTGGTATTTAGCTAGTCCCACTGTACATACTTGGTATTTAGCTAGTACCACTGTACATACTTGTTATTTAGCGACTACCACTGTACATACTTGCTATTTAGCTAGTACCACTGTACATACTTGTTATTTAGCTAGTACCACTCTTTATGTTTGGTAATTAGCTAGTACCACTGTACATACTTGGTATTTAGCGAGTACCACTGTAAATACTTGTTATTTAGCAAGTACCACTCTACATATTTGGTATTTAGTGAGTACCACTTTACATACTTGGCATTTAGCGAGTACCACTCTACATGCTTGGTAATTAGCTAGTACCACTGTATATACTTGGTATTTAGCTACCGGTTTTTCTGTTGATGCATGTGCCTGGAAATGCTCTATGGAATTCCAATTGAAGCTCAGGTTAGACGTCCTTCACATCGAACATGGGCTTCAATTGGAATTCCATAGAGTTTATTATCAAGCCCATTATCGCTAAAGCGGCGATAATTTTATCGCAGTGCTTGATAATATGCCCCACAGAGAGGTGAGCTGTTTGTGTGGCCGCCTGTCGCTACTCTATTGCCGAACAGGCAAAGAGCCAGCTGACCCGCAGGGACTGTGGTGTGCCCGCAGAGTGCAGGAAATACTGCAGAGCTGTGCCGGTGCTCTGGTGAAAGAGAAAATGGAGCGGAGCGGGAGCCCAACCCGCATGTGAAGTGCCTGTAAACCCGGTGGGCGTGAGGTGAACGTGTAGGTTAAGGGACGTGCAGGCAGGGGGTCCCCCGATAAAAAAAAGAGTGGGAGAGACCTCCTGATGACCATGCAATAGGCCCGCAACGGCCATCCAAGGAAGGAAGAATCGAGTAGAGTGGAGTGAGGTGTTTCCAGACAGCGGAGAGACCCGCTGTGAGTGGAGAAAAGATGGAGGCTTCCCATTTGCAGAGTCAACCCTGCGTAGCCCACGCGGTAAGAGAGGAGCAGGCTGCCTGCCGTGGGGCATGTTGTTGGCCGCGGCTGCTGACCAGGGGCATGAAAATGAACTAATGGCTGAGTGCAAGTCAACAAGAGACCCGATACCTCAAGGAAACTGCCGAGGCCCATGAAAACGGACACAGGGCCACCTAGTGGCTGTTTTGCAGAAACGCTCTTGGAGAGGAAGCTAACTCTGAACCGCAGCAGTGTGAAGAATGACTGCTATGGGTTGCAAATAAGAAGTGACTGTGATGGGGGGCATGGCATAGGGGTGACTCCAAGAAAAACAAAACAGAGAGAGAGAGAGAAGTATCCCCCAGTTCAGCAAGGGAACCCTGATGGGGATATTATGAGGAAGGCTGCTGAGGGCCAACGGAAATAGGAAACAGAGTACACAGACGGGGACGGCAGTACAGGAAAAGCTGCTGAGTCCACCCCCAACGAGATTGAGTAGGACACTGGCAAGAGAGGAACCCTGCAGGAAATGTCTGCAGGTGGTCATTGCAGCTGTAAGGACACCAGTGAGTACAGCACTTGAATGGCAGGTGTGGTACAGTGCAACAGCCCCAGGCAGTAAGTCCCTGGAAAACGGAAGAATGGTTGCTGCATGCACGCCCAGTGCTGAAAGGATGCCACTGTGGAAGAAGTAAGAGCGCAAGCCCCCCAACGCACGAGTACCATCAGGCGAAGGATGGAGAGTGCAAGGAGATAAGTGCGTTGAAGATCGTACCCTAGACACTGACGGTGCGGGCTGGAGCCCGAGAGCGAGTCAGTGAGGATGATCAGCGAAGATGACCAGCGAGGCCAGCGAGGATGGCCTGAAAGTGGTCAGCGAGGATGACCTTGAAGAGGTCAGCAAGGATGACCTGCAAGAGGTCAGCGAGGATGACCTGCCAGAGGTCAGGGAGATGATGACCGGCCAGAGGTCAGTGAAGATGGCCTGCCAGAAGTCAGCGAAGATGACATGCCAAGAGGTCCGAGAAGACGACCTGCCGGAGGTCAAAGAAGAGGTGACCTGAGAGAGGTCAAAGAAGCGATGACTGAGGAGTGGTCTGACAAGATGACTGAGGAGAGGTCCATGAAGAGGATGAAGGAGAGGTCAGAGAAGAAAGAACTGAAATCAAAGAATGAAGAGTGAGGAGAAGTAGTGAAGGGAAGAAGGTGGCGACGACAGGTCTGGTCACCGAAAGAAGAGAATGCATTGTCCTAGGGGTAGGACATGGCCAGGAAGACCTATGGAGAGGCAGAGAAGAAGTGGAAGACCTGATGGGATTAGACTGCATTGTGAAGTGAAAGAACCAGAAAGAGGAAATCATGTGGCATGAGGCCACCGAAGAAGAAATTTCAGAAAAAGAGAAAAGAAGAGAGGAGGGTGTGATCAGAAAATTCACACACCGCAAGTCAGAGGATGACTGAGTGCAAGAACATCTGGAAGGGAGCACCGTACCTTGGTAACATCAGTGACACCAGTAGAAGAAGCTAACTAATCAGGACTCTTCGTAACGCCAAGCAAACCTGATGATGGCAGGGGCGAGCAAGCTGGATCATTTGTGACATCCACCTTTGGGGTCGCATGGGAGACTAGATGATGAGACTGCTCGGACATCCCGAAGAAGACGATCTGACCAGTCCACACCAGACCGGGTGACCCAGGGGCAAAGTCCTTAGGGACGCCGGTGAGAGTGGGTCCCGCCACGAGAGATGAGTCTACAGCCGCTCTCCCTCAGGACCCAGGAACATGAAGATCTCGTGCTAAGTGGCAGGAGAAATCCTATCAAGAATCAACTACCCTCCAGGTGGAGCGAAGGACTTGAAGGTGGGACTTGTAGCGCTTCCTCCACGTACCTAGAGGGTGGCGTTGGAGTGACACGGCGAAGTACACCCAGTCCAGTGAAAGCCTGGTGAAGAGGGCCTCCGAGACATCCTGTGAGAGGGGAACACCCGCGAGAGGGCCATCATGGTGAGAAAGGGATATTTGTAACTACTGCGCAAGTCTGCAGCTTGAAGCAATACTGCATTTGTGAAGATGCCACAACAACCAGGACTGATTGGTGAAGATGTGGCATCTACCAGATTCACGATCACTCTACCTGCACCGTCACAGAGAACTGTACATAGAGAGACTTTGGTGTCAACTTCCACGCCTTGAGTCTAAGGCTGGCCGGACCCGCAGGCCAACAATGAACTGTGCCAAGCAGAACTGGTGATCCTAGCTTCAGTCGTACCATCGTTTTGTTTCTGCAGGCAGCTGAACTGACTCAGTGGAAGTTTCTATTATTGTTTTATTCTCTCCCACAGGTTGGACTTTGTTGTTCCAGATTAAATAAAGTTTGGGAGGGATGTAAGTGACCTGCTGGTCACTGGATTAGTGTTTCTATGTATCAGCCACTTCCCGAGGGCTGGCTTTCACCCCACCCCACCCATCACCTATCCACCACAGGCGACCCAGGACATCTGACCCTGATAATAAAGGGGGCCGGGCGCACATGCCCTGGGCCAGTTCTACCAACTAACAACCTGTGTCTGTTTGGTCCTTATCTATGCATGGGGGCCTGGGGCCCGCACCATTTTACCGTCCTCACGCTGGTAGACACTGCTGTGTGCTGGATCTCAATTGGCAATTTTGTTTCTTTGGCCAGTCACACTGGTGGGCACAACTAATACAGAGTGGAATTTAATTAAAGAATTGTCCACTAGAGGGCGCATCAGGATAAGAAATCATCGTGCTCGAGCCTTCGTTCGTTAAAGGAGCTGATCTGTGTCTCGCTGATGCACACAGCTTGTCTACTGTGTGTTTGTGCTTTGGAGGTCTGTGTGATGCACCTTTTATTGCTGATGAGCACAGGAGACTCCTCCTGGTGTAGTCATGGTGGGAAGCTTAATGTATGCAGTATACATGCTGACGTGCACAGCTCCATTATAGCCATGTGTAGGTGCACGAGCTCTCCGAATATCACGCTGACGTGCACAGCTCCATTATATCCATCTACAGGTGCACAAGGTCTCTGAGTATCACGCTGATGTGCACAGCTCCATTATAGCTATCTATAGGAGCACAAGCTCTCTGAGTATCAGGCTGACTGGCACAGCTCCATTGTAGCCATCTATAGGTGCACGAGTTCTCTGAGGATCAGACTGACTGGCACAGCTCCATTATAGCCATCTATAGGTGCACAAGCTCTCTGAGTATCACGCTGACGTGCACAGCTCCATTATCGCCATCTATAGGTGTACTCCATTATCGCCATCTATAGGTGCATGAGCTCTCCGAGTATCACACTGATGTGCACAGCTCCATTATAGCCATCTACAGGTGCATGAACTCTCCGAGTATTATGCTGACATGCACAGCTCCATTATCGCCATCTATAGGTGCACGAGCTCTCTGAGTATCACGCTGACGTGCACAGCTCCATTAAATCCATCTATAGGTGCACAAGCTCTCTGAGTATCACGCTGACGTGCACAGCTCCATTATCGCCATCTACATGTGCACATGGTCTCCGAGTATCACGCTGACATGCACAGCTCCATTATCGCCATCTATAGGTGCACGAGCTCTCTGAGTATCACGCTGACGTGCACAGCTCCATTAAAGCCATCTATAGGTGCACAAGCTCTCTGAGTATCACGCTGACGTGCACAGCTCCATTATCACTATCTACATGTGCACATGGTCTCCGAGTATCACGCTGACGTGCACAGCTCCACTATCGCCATCTATAGGTGCACGAGCTCTCCGAGTATCTCGCTGACGTGCACAGCTCCATTATAGCTATCTATAGGAGCACGAGCTCTCTGAGTATCAGGCTGACTGGCACAGCTCCATTAGAGCCATCTATAGGTGCACGAGCTCTCTGAGTATCAGACTCACTGGCACAGCTCCATTATAGCCATCTATAGGTGCACGAGCTCTCTGAGTATCAGGCTGACTGGCACAGCTCCATTATAGCCATCTATAGGTGCATGAGCTCTCTGAGTATCAGGCTGACTGGCACAGCTCCATTATAGCCATCTATAGGTGCACGCGCTCTCTGAGTATCACGCTGACATGCACAGCTTCATTAAAGCCATCTATAGGTGCACGAGCTCTCCGAGTATCACGTTGACGTGTGCAGCTCCATTATAGCCATCTGTGGGTGCACGAGGTCTCCGAGTATCACGCTGACGTGCACAGCTACATTATCACCATCTACGGGTGCACAAGGTCTCTGAGTATCACGCTGACGTGCACAGCTCCATTATCGCCATCTATCGGTGCACTAGCTCTCTGAGTATCACGCTGACGTGCACAGCTCCATGATCACCATCTACAGGTGCACATGGTGTCCGAGTATCACGCTGACTTGCACAGCTCCATTATCGCCATCTATAGATGCACGAGCTCTCTGAGTATCAGGCTGACTGGCACAGCTCCACTATCGCCATCTATAGGTGCACGAGCTCTCTGAGTACCACACTGACATACACAGCTCCATTATTGCCATCTACCGGTGCACGAGCTCTCTGAGTATCAGGCTGACATGCACAGCTCCATTATAGCCATCTATAGGTGCACGAGCTTTCCGAGTATCACGCTGACGTGCACAGCTCCATTATCACCATCTACAGGTGCACAAGCTCTCCGAGTATCACGCTGACGTGCACAGCTCCATTATCGCTATCTACAAGTGCACAAGGTCTCCAAATATCACGCTTTCGTGCACAGCTACATTATAGTCATCTATAGGTGCACGAGCTCTCTGAGTATCAGGCTGACTGGCACAGCTCCATTATAGCTATCTATAGGTGCACAAGCTCTCCGAGTATCAGGCTGACTGGCAAAGCTCCATTATAGCCATCTATAGGTGCACAAGCTCTCTGAGCATTACGCTGATGTGCACAGCTCCATTAAAGCCATCCATAGGTGCACAAGCTCTCTGAGTATCACGCTGACGTGCACAGCTCCATTATCGCCATCTACAGGTGCACATTGTCTCTGAGTATCACGCTGACGTGCACAGCTCCATTATCGCCATCTATAGGTGCACGAGCTCTCCGAGTATCACGCAGACGTGCACAGCTCCATTATCGCTATCTACAGGTGCACACGGTCTCCGAGCATTACGCTGATGTGCACAGCTCCATTAAAGCCATCTATAGGTGCACAAGCTCTCTGAGTATCACGCTGACGTGCACAGCTCCATTATCGCCATCTACAGGTGCACATTGTCTCCGAGTATCACGCTGACGTGCACAGCTCCATTATCGCCATCGATAGGTGCACGAGCTCTCCGAGTATCACGCTGACGTGCACAGCTCCATTATTGCCATCTACAGGTGCACAAGGTCTCCGAGTATCACGCTGACATGCACAGCTCCATTATAGCTATCTATAGGAGCACGAGCTCTCCGAGTATCACGCTGACGTGCACAGCTCCATTATAGCTATCTATAGGAGCACGAGCTCTCTGAGTATCAGGCTGACTGGCACAGCTCCATTATAGCCATCTATAGGTGCACAAGCTCTCTGAGTATCAGGCTGACTGGCAGAGCTCCATTATAGCCATCTATAGGTGCACAAGCTCTCTGAGTATCACGCTGATGTGCACAGCTCCATTAAAGCCATCTATAGGTGCACGAGCTCTCCGAGTATCACGTTGATGTGCGCAGCTCCATTATAGCCATCTGTGGGTGCACGAGTTCTCCGAGTATTACGCTGACGTGCACAGCTCCATTATCGCCATCTACAGGTGCACAAGGTCTCCGAGTATCACGCTGACGTGCACAGCTCCATTATGGCCATCTATCGGTGCACGAGCTCTCTGAGTATCACGCTGACGTGCACAGCTCCATGATCGCCATCTAAAGGTGCACATGGTCTCCGAGTATAATGCTGACGTGCACAGCTCGATTATCGCCATCTATAGGTGCACGAGCTCTCCGAGTATCACGCTGACGTGCACAGCTCCATTATCACCATCTACAGGTGCACAAGGTCTCTGAGTATCACGCTGATGTGCACAGCTCCATTATAGCCATCTATAGGTGCACGAGCTCTCTGAGTATCAGACTGACTGGCACAGCTCCATTATAGCCATCTATAGGTGCACGAGCTCTCTGAGTATCACGCTGATGTGCACAGCTGCATTATAGCCATCTATAGGTGCACGAGCTCTCTGAATATCATGCTGACGTGCACAGCTCCATTATCGCCATCTATAGGTGTACTCCATCATCACCATCTATAGGTGCATGAGCTCTCCGAGTATCACACTGATGTGCACAGCTCCATTATAGCCATCTACAGGTGCATGAGCTCTCCGAGTATTATGCTGACATGCACAGCTCCATTATCGCCATCTATAGGTGTACTCCATTATCGCCATCTATAGGTGCATGAGCTCTCCGAGTATCACACTGATGTACACAGATCCATTATTGCCATCTACAGGTGCACGAGCTCTCTGAGTATCAGGCTGACATGCACAGCTCCATTATAGCCATCTATAGGTGCACGAGCTCTCCGAGTATCACGCTGATGGGCACAGCTCCATTATCGCCATCTACAGGTGCACAAGGTCTCCAAATATCACGCTTTCGTGCACAGCTCCATTATAGCCATCTATAGGTGCACGAGCTCTCTGAGTATCAGGCTGACTGGCACAGCTCCATTATAGCTATCTATAGGTGCACAAGCTCTCCGAGTATCAGGCTGACTGGCAAAGCTCCATTATAGCCATCTATAGGTGCACAAGCTCTCTGAGTATTACGCTGACGTGCACAGCTCCATTAAAGTCATCTATAGGTGCACAAGCTCTCTGAGTATCACGCTGACGTGCACAGCTCCATTATCGCCATCTACAGGTGCACATGGTCTCCGAGTATCACGCTGACGTGCACAGCTCCATTATCGCCATCTATAGGTGCACGAGCTCTCCGAGTATCACGCTGACGTGCACAGCTCCATTATCATCATCTACAGGTGCACAAGGTCTCCGAGTATCACGCTGACGTGCACAGCTCCATTATAGCTATCTATAGGAGCACGAGCTCTCTGAGTATCAGGCTGACTGGCACAGCTCCATTATAGCCATCTATAGGTGCACAAGTTCTCTGAGTATCAGGCTGACTGGCACAGATCCATTATAGCCATCTATAGGTGCACGAGCTCTCCGAGTATCACGCTGACGTGCACAGTTCCATTAAAGCCATCTATAGGTGCACGAGCTCTCCGAGTATCACGTTGATGTGCGCAGCTCCATTATACCCATCTGTGGGTGCACGAGTTCTCTGAGTATTACGCTGACGTGCACAGCTCCATTATCGCCATCTACAGGTGCACAAGGTCTCCGAGTATCACGCTGACGTGCACAGCTCCATTATCGCCATCTATCGGTGCACGAGCTCTCTGAGTATCACGCTGACGTGCACAGCTCCATGATCGCCATCTAAAGGTGCACATGGTCTCCGAGTATAATGCTGACGTGCACAGCTCGATTATCGCCATCGATAGGTGCACGAGCTCTCCGAGTATCACGCTGACGTGCACAGCTCCATTATCACCATCTACAGGTGCACAAGGTCTCTGAGTATCACGCTGATGTGCACAGCTCCATTATAGCTATCTATAGGAGCACACGGTCTCTGAGTATCAGGCTGACTGGCACAGCTCCATTATAGCCATCTATAGGTGCACGAGCTCTCTGAGTATCAGACTGACTGGCACAGCTCCATTATAGCCATCTATAGGTGCACGAGCTCTCTGAGTATCACGCTGATGTGCACAGCTCCATTATAGCCATCTATAGGTGCACGAGCTCTCTGAGTATCAGGCTGACTGGCACAGCTCCATTATAGCCATCTATAGGTGAACGAGCTCTTCGAGTATCAGGCTGACTGGCACAGCTCCATTATAGCCATCTATAGGTGCACAAGCTCTTCGAGTATCAGGCTGACTGGCACAGCTTCATTATAGCCATCTATAGGTGCACGAGCTCTCTGAGTATCAGGGTGACTGGCACAGCTCTATTTTAGCCATCTATAGGTGCACGAGCTCTTCGAGTATCAGGCTGACTGGCACAGCTCCATTATAGCCATCTATAGGTGCACGAGCTCTTCGAGTATCAGGCTGACTGGCACAGCTCCATTTTAGCCATCTATAGGTGCACGAGCTCTTCGAGTATCAGACTGACTGGCACAGCTCCATTATAGCCATCTATAGGTGCACGAGCTCTCTGAGTATCACGCTGACGTGCACAGCTCCATTATAGCCATGTATAGGTGCACGAGCTCTCTGAGTATCAGGCTGACGTGCACAGCTCCATTATAGCCATTTATAGGTGTATGAGATCTCCGAGTATCACGCTGACGTGCACAGCTCCATTATAGCCATCTACAGGTGCACGAGCTCTCTGAGTATCAGGCTGACTGGCACAGCTCCATTATAGCCATCTATAGGTGCACGAGCTCTCTGAGTATCAGGCTGACTGGCACAGCTCCATTATAGCCATCTATAGGTGCACAAGCTCTCTGAGTATCAGGCTGACTGGTACAGCGCTCATCTTTAATTATTCACTCTCGTCAGTCTACCGCGCTCTTTCCATAAACTGACGTGCACAGCAATTCATATGGACCTGTCGCGCTGACGGGCACAGCAAGTTCAACAGATGAGAAACTTTATTTATAAAACATACCTTTATGGTGAAGATTCTCAAACTCTTAATGGAGGTTATCTAGATCTTGGGCATCTCCTTTGGAATATTCTATGTAGGGCTCCGGCTTAATGAACAGGAAACAGGCTGAGATTCTGGTCACACCCCTGGGGTACACTCATCAGTATCGAAAGATGTCTGCTGGGGAAATCTTGAAGACTTTAACAGGTCAATTGGCAGTAACCAGCATTTCTACATAAGGAGATATTAACATATATAGGATCTAGGGAAAGAAGTCTATTTTGGAATAGAATTTAATTATTTCCTCGTAAGTAAGTCCTATGGCTGCCACAAGTGTGAACCAACATCCTCCGCCCCTCGATAAGGAGGGTGATCCCCTCATACCATGGAAGGACGGGGAAAAGCTATGTGTCTCTTATCTCATTGCCATTGGAGGTGAGAAGTTTTTGCCTTTGAGGAAGCAACATATTCTTTTACACAACATTGGTGTTCAAGGAAGGAAGGTTAATGAAAATCTGACTGATACTGAAAGTGAATCCGAAGGTGACGATGCGCAGGAGGGTGTCCAGTGGCGTAACAAAACCTTAGGGCCCCCCCTGCAATGTACTGCAAGTGGGGCCCCTTATTCGATCACTCTACCACCCGCTTGTTTAAAGCACCTCACCCTCATAACCCACCTCAACCCACTGCAAAGCTCACAGCAGGGTTTTCACTGACACAAATGGCTTCAATGAGATGAACAAGTTCTGCAGTCGGGGAGACATTAGGGTATATAAAAACAGTTTTGGGGTTTTATCGATTTACTAAATGGAGCTAAAGGGGAGATGCTTGGTGACATGAAGGGATCCCAGGGCACAGTTATAGGGCTACGAGCATTTCAAAGTTAGTACTGAACAAAAGTGATGCCTTTGTGCAAATAAAAATTCCATTTGCAAAGCACCAATGGACCATGTACCGGTCATTTTAAACTCTCACATTTTTCGAGCAATCTTTCCCAGTCAGCCTCTCATCTATAGCCCTCATTCTTTCAACACTTTCTCTACTTTGAACAGTTCACCCAGTCTCTTATTCTTCAAGCACTGCTACCCTTCTCCAGCATATTTTGGCTTCCCTCTCACTAGCACTGCTTTCATTTACCTTTGTCATTCTTATATCTATCATTCTCAGCTTCCCTTCCCCCTTCCTGTTTTCTTCTCTCGCCCCGTTCTCGTAATTCCACTTCTTTCCTGCAGTTTAATCAATTTCTTTGATGTTCCTCTTCAAACACAAGCATATGTCCCTCATTCCCATGCTGCTGTCATGAACTCTCCCGCTTTCCCTTCTTGTTCTGACAATTTCTCCCTCTGGTCTATTTCTCCGGGGTTTCTTTACACCTCAGTCTCTCATTAGGTCACTCTATCTCTTCCAATTTGCTGCTTACCTCCAACTCCTATTTTCTCATTCTGTATTCTATACCTCTAACTTCTTGCACTCACCTTCATGGTTCCCGGTTTTACTGCCACCCTAACGCTCATTTTCCTCTCCCTTCTCATATTTACCTTCAACTTACACACACCACGTTCTCTATTATCTATACCATTCCTCCCTCTAACATTTAATTATACCTTTGACCACTAATTATCTCTCTTTAGTTCATCTCTCACTTTCCACTTTATTCTTCTCATTCTCTCACTATCACCTCTCAGTCCTACTCTCAACTCTTGCTTCTGCATCCTCAGTTTCTGAACTACCTCCATCTTTACCCCTCTTGCTCATTTCCATACTCCTTTCACACTTGTTTCCTTCACAGATACCTCTCTCATTCCCATGCACCTACTTGCTTCTTGTTTCAGTCTTACTTTTATTACTTCACATTTTCCTTTCAGCTCACTAAACTTCAGCTTCCCTTACTCCTTACCCTTTTTAATTCCTTATTTTACACTTGTGTCATCTTTCCTTCACATTCCATAACGTCACTCATCCTGTAACATCAATGCATATCCAGTCTAAACTCCTTACCACTCTGCAATGTATATTTCTCTCCCTTTCAGGTTTATCCCTGTTGGAGGGAGGCCCACGGGTAGTCGGGGAGACTAGTCCGGGCACCTTCCTACCACAAAGTTATAGCCGAGCGCCGCTGAGAAGCCCCCTCGGGGAGGTCTTTCTCCTATGATCGTACTAGACCCAGTAACACCACCACACAGGACTCAATAGCAGTTGCGAGATTAGATTCTTTATCGGCAGTAGTACGTGCAATATTTACAGAGGGATCGAGGGATCCTATCAGAGTCTCAATGTTCGTTCAAGAGGATAGGGTAGCGGGACAGTCTTAGTGCCAGCCAGGCACGGGAGGGCTCTGCGCCAGACCTTGGATGCTGGTCTCAGAGCGGCTCGGACGTGGAGAGCCGCGACGTCGTTTGCAGGGCTCGGATGGTGGTTCCGCTTAGGTCGAGCCGCGACACGGTCAGCAGGGCTCTGGTGGTAGGTCCGCTTCGGTCGAGCCACGACGAGGTCAGCTGGGCTCTGGTGGTAAGGTTCAACAAGGTCGGGCCGCGACAGCGTCAGCAGGGCCCCAAAGGTTCGTGAAGGTCTTTAAGCACGGTGGAGCCGCGACGCAAGGTGGTGGTTCAGGGTGAGTCTTCTTCCGTAGGGTCAGCCGCGATCCGATCAGCAGGGCTCTTGACTCCAGGATACAACTACTGCCCTGTTGTCGGGTCGCCCCAGATATAGGACGGGAGCCCTTTGATGTCCGGACCCGCGCGCCCGGAGGGGGCGGAGAGGCCGGGTAGGGAGCGGCCAGACGCCCAGCAGGAGAGGCGCCAGGCCCCAGAGAGCTGTGGGGTGATCGCACCTAGGCATGGAGAGACGGTAGGGGGTCCCATCGATACTGCCCTCCGCCGGGAGTGGGAAGGGCTCACGTGGTATCCCCTGGGCCAGGGGTTGGCGTCTCGATGTCGGGCCTCGCTGGGACCGAGGCCGGGTAGAGCAGGGTCATACAGGTGGTCACGTGGAGTGACGTGCAATCCAAGATGGAGGAGTCCCGATGTGCATGGGACCTCGTGCGGCTTAGCGCGGGGAAACAGGACCACGCCACGAGGCCGGCTCCCACACGTGTCCCCCCCAGCTGAAGGCAGGGAGAGTCACCCATCTTCTTGGGGGTTCTCCTCGCCGAGGCGGAAGAATCGGGACAGGCCGTCAGCATTGGCGTGGTCGTTGCCGGGCCGGTGTTCAACAGTGAAGTCCATCCCTTGCAGCGAGATGGACCAGCGTAACAGCTTGGGGTTCTCGCCCCGCATTTGCATGAGCCACCGCAAGGGCCGGTGGTCAGTCTGGACCCTGAAGTGGGTACCGAAAAGGTAGGGCCGGAGCTTCTTGAGAGCCCATACCACAGCGAAGGCCTCCCGCTCGATGGTGCTCCACCTCTGTTCTCGCGGCAGCAGTCGGCGGCTGATAAAGGCCACCGGCCGGTCGAGGCCCTTGGCGTCCAGCTGGGAGAGGACTGCCCCGACCCCGTACTCCGATGCATCGGTCTGGACTACAAATTCCTTGCTGTAGTCGGGGGCCTGTAGCACAGGGGCAGCGCACATGGCCGCTTTGAGCGCATCAAACGCGGTCTGGCAGCGGGGCGTCCAGTGCACCGCCTTGGGTTGTTTCTTTGAAGTGAGTTCCGTAAGGGGGCCCACAATGCTGCCGTAATCCTTTATGAAGCGTCGGTAGTAGCCTGTGAGGCCTAAGAAGGCCCGGACAGCGGTTTGGGTGGCGGGAGGCTCCCACGCCTGGATGGCGTCAACTTTTAACCGGAGGGGGGCCACCTGGCCACTCCCCACCTGGTGGCCCAGATAGGTCACAGATCCTTGACCGATTTGGCACTTGCTGGCCTTAATTGTGAGCCCGGCTCTTTGGAGAGCGGCCAGGACTTCCCCAAGGTGTCCTAGGTGCCCGGCCCAGTGGTCGCTGAAGACAGCAATGTCATCGAGGTAGGCCGCGCTGAAGGCTTCGAGACCGGCCAGGGCCTTATTTACCAGCCTCTGAAAGGTCGCTGGGGCGTTCTTCATGCCGAAGGGCATCACCCGGAAGTGGTAGTGGCCGTCGGGGGTAGAGAAAGCTGATCGTTTTTGTGCGCCGGGAGTGAGCTTGATCTGCCAGTACCCAGCGGTGAGGTAGCGGGCGGCCCCTAAGCGATCAATCAGCTCATCGGCTCGTGGCAAAGGGTGGGCATCGGTCTTGGTAACTGCGTTCAGGCCCCGGTAGTCGACACAGAATCTGAGTTCGGGGGCCGTGCCGGGGGCGGCGGCCTTCGGCACCAAGACTACCGGGCTGGCCCACGGGCTGTCGGAAGGCTCGATGACTCCGAGGGCGAGCATCTTGGCGACCTCGGTCTTTATGCAGGCTCGGACTCGGTCAGGCACTCTATAAGCGCGGTGTCGTACAGGGGGGCTATCCCCCGTGTCCACATTGTGGACGCACCAGGGGGTCACCCCGGGCATGAGAGAGAAGAGGGCAGCGAAGGGTTGCAGTAGCTTCTGGCAATCATGGCGTTGTTCTGGTGTCAGGGTGGCGGAGAGGTGGACGCCCTCCAAGGAGCCGTCTTGGCTCGAGGACCCCAGGAGGTCTGGTAGGGGCTCGGAGTCACTTTCACCCCCACCGTCGGTAGCCAGTAGTAAGCTTAGTTCAGTTCGGGCAAAGTGGGGCTTGAGCCAGTTGGCGTGCAGGACCCTGAGGGGGTTCCTCGGGGACTCCATGTCGACCAGGTACGTGACGGGGCTCTTCCTTTCAACTATCTTGAAGGGCCCGGTCCACTTATCCTGCAGGGCTCAGGGGTCCACGGGTGACATGACCCAGACTTGCTGGCCCGGCTCAAACTCGACGGCTGAGGCATTCTCGTCATACCAGCGTTTCATGTCTTCTTGGCTGGCTTCAAGGTTGGCTTCTGCCAGGGCACGGAACTTTCGAGTCTGGTTCCGCAGGGTCAGGAGGTACCGGTAGACGTCGGGCGGGGCACTTTGGACGTTCGCCTCCCAACCCTCCTTGACCAGGCTGAAGGGCCCTCGGACGGGGTGCCCATACAACAGTTCAAAGGGGCTGAAGCCCAGGGACTTCTGTGGTACCTCCCGGTAGGCGAACAGGAGGCAGGGCAACAGGACATCCCATCTCCTCCGGAGGGGCTCTTCCAGGCCCTTGATCATCCCCTTCAGGGTTCGGTTGAACCGCTCGACCAGTCCGTTCCCCTGGGGGTGGTAAGGGGTGGTGAATTTATAGGTGACCCCACATTGTTGCCAGAGGGATCTCATGTACTTCGAGATAAAGTTCGTCCCCCTGTCGCTCACCACTTCTCGGGGGAACCCCACCCTGGAGAAAATGCCCATCAGGGCCCGGCCCACCACTGGAGCGGTCACAGTTCGGAGGGGGACAGCTTCTGGGTACCAGGTGGCGTGGTCGACCAGTACCAGGATGAAGCGGTGGCCCAGGGCGGTTCGGGGGTCGAGGGGCCCCACGATGTCTATCCCCACTCGTTCGAACGGGGTGTGGACGGCTGGAAATGGTTGTAGGGGGGCTTTCACTCGTTCCCCAGTCTTCCCGCTAGCTTGGCAGGTCGGGCAGGACCGGCAGTGCTGGTCCACGTCTCGTCTCATTCGGGGCCAGTAGAAATGGGTCACGAGGCGGCTGTAAGTCTTGTCCCGCCCGAGGTGTCCGGCGAGGGGCACGTCATGTGCCAGGTTCAAGAGGAACTCTCGAAATCGGAGGGGGACCACCAGCACCCGGCTGGCCCCTAGTTCGGCGACTTTCTGCTCGCTATACAATAAGTCATTGTCCCAATAGACCCAGTGGGTTCCCGAGGGGTCCCCCGCAGCCTGGGCGGCCGCCTGCTGTCGGGACCCTCGAGGGACGGGCAGCCCTTCTGTTCTTGCTGGAATTGTTCACGGGTGGGGCCCCCGTTGTGGCGCCACTGGGCCAGCTCGGGGATCTCGCTGAGGGGAGCGGCCTCGCTGGAAGAAAGTTCGGATGGCTCGGCCTCCTCGTCAGGTTCCTCCGGGCCGGAGGAGGTGGATGGTTCAGGGCCCGCCGGTTTGTCGGGGGCCGGGCCGCAGCTGGCTGGGCGGTCATGGACCGAGTGGTGGCGCAGGCCCACTCGGGTAGTCCTAGCATCCCCAGATGCTCTCGGCGCTCCACCTGGGCCCAGGGGGAGCTCTCTAGGTCGTTCCCCAGGAGGCAGTCCACCGGGGCATCGTCGCGGACAGTTACTTTTAGGGTGCCGGACACTCCTCCCCACTCGAAGGGGATTCGGGCCATCCGGCACAGGCTCTCGGTGTTGTCGGCGGTCCGGACAGGGCAGAGGACATGTGGCAGGATCTGTTCGGGGGTCACCAGATGGCATCGGACAGCGGTCACACTGGCCCCAGTGTCCCGGAGGGCCTCGGCCCATCGCCCATTGATGGTGACCCACTGTTGGTACTTCTGGGTGTTGCTTGGGATGGTGGCGCAGGGCACCATTTCTCGGGAGCCTAGGCATACAAGCGATATGGCGGCTGGTTCCCACTCGGGGGACCCGTCGTCGTGGTTTTCCTCCTCGTCCTCTCCCAGGGCTGCGGCGGCAATTTGTCGGGGAGGTGGCCCCGTGGTCCCGTTCCGTCGGTTCACGGGGCAAGCCGGGTCACTTGCATAATGGCCGGTCTGCTGACATCCGAAGCAGGTTACTGTCGGTCGTGGTCCAGACCGGGCGATAGGGGTCCCTCTTCGGCCCTGGGTCGGGGAAGCGGGGTTGGTTTCTTGCCCTCGTGGCGGACTTCTGGGCGGTCCAGCTGGGAATTCTCGACTGCGGTGGGACCCCCCTCCTCCGCCGCGCTGGCGGGGAGGTCCCGTGGTACTCCGTTGGTAGTCCCCCACAGGGCTCTGGGGGACCCGCGTGTTGACCCATCGGTCCGCTTCGGCGGCGAGCTTCCGGGGCTCGGTCAGTTTACTGTCCAGGAGGTGTTGCCTTAGTTCCACAAAGCAGTTGTTGGCGAGGTGCTCCCAGACAATGAGGTCGAACAGTTCGTTATATGAGGTGACCTTGCTCCCTTTGATCCATCCTTCCAACGCTCGGCTGAAGAAGTCCACGTATTCGACCCATGTGGTACCGGGGATCTTCTTGCAGTCCCGGAAGCGTTGCCGGTACATCTCGGCCGACAGTCCGTAGCGTGTGAGTAGGGCTTCCTTCATGTGGTCGTACGAGGTCATCACTGCGTCGGGGAGTTGCAGCAGGGTATCCCGTCCCTCGCTGAGGAACCTCCCCCATAGGCCGGCGCCCCAATCCTTCCGGGGTACCCGATGGGAGGTCATGGCGACTTCGTACGCTCGGAACCATTGCTGGATGTCGTCATTTTTATAGTACTCCTTGACGACATCCTTGGGGATGTGAACCTTTGGCTCGGTCGGGGGCAGAGCGTCCCGGGCTCCGGGGTTGCTGGTCTCCCCCGTTTTAGCTTTTAGTTCAAGTTCTTTAAGGCTCCTCTCGGGCTCGAGGGTTAGCCGTCTCTCCTCTAGCTCCCGATGCCTTTTCTTCTCCTCGATTTCTTCTTGTAGTCGTAGTTGCTCCAGGGCTATCTTTTTCTCCGCCAGTAGGAGCTCACCGTCCAGCCGGAGTCGGGCAAGGTCCATTTCGTGTGCCCGGGCTCTTTCCCGTTCTCGTATCTCTTCGGGGGAAAGGCTGGTGTCGGGGACGGTTCGCTCCCCGTTTGTCGGGGTCGTGGTCGGCAGGTTTCCGTCCCGGGCCAAGGTCCCTTCGGCTCGTGGTGGAGGGGTCTCGGGTTCTGCCCAGGCTTTCAGGGCTTTCTGCATTTCTTCCTTGGTGCCCAATCCTGTGGTTGGGATCCCTTTGTCTTTGCAGAATTGTTTGAGTTCCTTGTGGGTGTATTCCTCCAGTTTCTCCAACTGGAAGGTTGCGGCCACGGTTGCTTCTTGGCCATCCATGGTTCCCTTTTTCTCTTCTCGTCTGGTCAGGTAGTGGTTGCGTCACTTGTTTGTACGATTGCGTTTGCTCGGATCCCGTCGCTGCCACCAAATGTTGGAGGGAGGCCCACCGGGTAGTCGGGGAGACTAGTCCGGGCACCTTCCTACCGCAAAGTTATAGCCGAGCGCCGCTGAGAAGCCCCCTCGGGGAGGTCTTTCTCCTATGATCGTACTAGGCCCAGTAACACCACCACACAGGACTCAATAGCAGTTGCGAGATTAGATTCTTTATCGGCAGTAGTACGTGCAATATTTACAGAGGGATCGAGGGATCCTATCAGAGTCTCAATGTTCGTTCAAGAGGATAGGGTAGCGGGACAGTCTTAGTGCCAGCCAGGCACGGGAGGGCTCTGCGCCAGACCTTGGATGCTGGTCTCAGAGCGGCTCGGACGTGGAGAGCCGCGACGTCGACTCGTCTGCAGGGCTCGGATGGTGGTTCCGCTTAGGTCGAGCCGTGACACGGTCAGCAGGGCTCTGGTGGTAGGTCTGCTTCGGTTGAGCCGCGACGAGGTCAGCTGGGCTCTGGTGGTAAGGTTCAACAAGGTCGGGCCGTGACAGCGTCAGCAGGGCCCCAAAGGTTCGTGAAGGTCTTTAAGCACGGTGGAGCCGCGACGTCGTCAGCAGGGCTCAGGTGGTGGTTCAGTGTGAGTCTTCTTCCGTAGGGTCAGCCGCGATCCGATCAGCAGGGCTCTTGACTCCAGGATACAACTACTGCCCTGTTGTCGGGTCGCCCCAGATATAGGACGGGAGCCCCTTGATTTCCGGACCCGCGCGCCCGGAGGGGGCGGAGAGGCCGGGTAGGGAGCGGCCAGACGCCCAGCAGGAGAGGCGCCAGGCCCCAGAGAGCTGTGGGGTGATCGCACCTAGGCGTGGAGAGACGGTAGGGGGTCCCATCGATACTGCCCTCCGCCGGGAGTGGGAAGGGCTCACGTGGTATCCCCCGGGCCAGGGGTTGGCGTCTCGATGTCGGGCCTCGCAGGGACCGAGGCCGGGTAGAGCAGGGTCATACAGGTGGTCACGTGGAGTGACGTGCAATCCAAGATGGAGGAGTCCCGATGTGCATGGGACCTCGTGCGGCTTAGCGCGGGGAAACAGGACCACGCCACAAGGCCGGCTCCCACAATCCCTCACTCTTGCACAGTCTTTCCCTCATGGGCTCAGGCTCCTGCTCATGCTCTGTGCCATTGTTCAGCCTTTGGTCTTATTCTTTCTGCCATTAATTTCTTTTTTTCAACTTTTGTTCTTTTCCAGCCAGTTCCTTTCTTTATGTGTATTTTTGTTACTTTCACTTTCCTTTCAGATTTTTTACTCATCTTGTATTTCTTAGTTATTACCCCCTTTCTTACATCCCTTTTGCTTTTCCTTTATCACTTGCTTTCCTTTTCTTTTATCACCATTCCTTTCATTTCATTACAAGACCGGAGGCTACCATTATGCATATACTTGTATTTGCTGCCCAACATGCAGCCCTTTAAAGAACATTAAACACTGCACTGCTAAATACCTGCTGTGGGTGTGTGGATGAAGGTTGCACTGCTGCTACCTATGAAGAGCTTCTTGAGAATGTGAGAAACTTGAACTGCTCCTGTTGATGCCGTACCTGTTGTTTGAGTGAGAGCTTTGCTCTATTGCGTCTTTGGCTATTGCTTTCTATTGCAAGTTTTTAAAATAATCCTATAAATTTAGGCATAGTGTCATAAATAACCAAGTGAGGAGAAGTATGTGACAAAATTGAGGGTGAAGGAGTTAGGACTCAAGCATGGTGACATAGACAAGCTAAGAAAATAAGAGTTAAAAGGAAGCGAGAACAAAAGGAATAGTGAAGGAAAAGGAACAATGAAGTGGAGGCAAAGGGAGATACAACGATCGGGGAAATGAAAGTGAGGGGTAGAAAAAAGAAAAAGAATGAAACACCTCTATGAAGGAGAATGACGATTCCTCAATTACTATGCAGAGAGAATCTTGATTTCATTACAGACAACGGAGGCTAACATTATGCACATACTTTTATTTGCTGCCCAACATGCACCCTTTAACCCCTTCCCTGCGGCGGCGGTGCTGTGCTCGTGACGTGCTCAGCTCGTCATGACTCACAGTGCAGCTGTGCTCATGACGAGCTGAGCTCGTCACGACCCCGGTCCGCGGCTGTTATGACCAGCTCAGCTCGTCATGAGCACAGCTCCACTGTGACGCATGACGGGCTGAGCTCGTCATGAGCATGCAACGGGTTAAAAAACATTAAACACATCACATAGCAGCAGAATGTCCACAAAAGCAGTATCTGTGTCCAGTGCACTGCATCATCAGCCTCTTTCATTAGCTGCCCATCACAAGAGAAGTATACCGTTGTCAGATCACCTTTTTAGATTAGGATTATGGTTTCTCTTGATGGTTTATCAATATAAATATTTATATATTCTCTTAATGGGTGCTGTTTCTGTTACTGACTCTTGTGTAAACATTTGTGGCTTCCGATGTACTCTTGCTTAAGTTGCTTGAATTTCCTTCCTCTTGTTGAAACTCCCTGGGGGCAGCCGAGCATCTCCTTGACAACGGCTTCGCACCGGCTAAAAACTGCCTCCGGACACGCGGAGTTTTACTCACGGAGCTTGTTTAACGTTAAATGTATGTATTTCTTGCACGCGAGCTCCCTCTTGTGGCCAATTGTAATATTGACAGATGCCTTTTTAAAGGTAGGAAAAACGAACTAAAACATATTATCTGACCCCTTTATTGTCTCAGCTCAATCAGACCTCGTTCCTTCAACCCCTAGTTTTAACCCCTTATGAATTCATAATAATAATGGAATCTGAGACAAATAATCCCCAAACAACCAAATTTATAGGGGAAAATATTAAGAGATTTCTGCTAGAGGAGTTAAGAACCTCGGTTAAGGAGGCGGTGGACGCCGCATTAAGCAAGAGGAAGAGGACGAGCCCCCAGAGGAGATTTTTTTCTCCCTCTCGGATAGGGACTCACCTTCTACCTTTGAACCCCATAAACAGGGGAAGGTTTCCCAAAAGAGGAAACACATTGATCAAACTGCTGCCCACGGCTTTAACTCTGGTAGCCTCTGCACTACGATAGATCTTGGTGCTCCTTGCAGCACAATAGCGGAAAGCCACCTTACAGGGGCCCCAGGAAAAGTTGCCCTTCGCGGCATGATGGAAGGAAGTGACCCTCGTGGCACCAGAGAGACAAGCGATGCCCCTGACTACTTTGATTATGATGACTCCCATTTAGACGAGTTCATCTTTGATCCAGATGATACCCTGCATACTCCTGATACCTTGGATCAGGACCTACAGCAACCCTCTACTTCCTCTGGGATCAAGGATCCCTTTGGGGGGGAGATGTTTGATCCTACGACCATTAGACACCCTTGAAGTGCCGATTGGTGGACCATGGACCACGTTGCTAAATTTCTCAATTAGTAGTCAAGGAAGGGTTTGGACACAGACATCCGTAACCTATTGAAGATTGAATGCTCCAGACCCTCTACTGAGGGCCAGGTTTGCAAAACCCCCAATTTGGACCCGGAATAATTACGTTCCTTTTTAAATCCCAGGAAAGGCATTGAGAAATGCCTAAAACAGTGCCAAGATAAACTCTTGGATGTATTCGGCCCGATAACTTGTATCCTAGACATGGCCGAAGAGGCCTGGGGAAACAACACCCTGGTGGACATCGACCTCCTGAGAGGGTGGTCTCAACGCACAATATGCCTCCTTGGCAAAGCCAACTCAGGCCTGATTACAGAGAGACGTAAAGCCGTCCTCTTAAGGATGAATCTGAAACTTCCCGACTTGTCTTCCAAAGATGATATGGGCAACGCAAAGGGTCTCCTCTTCGGAGATAACTTTGTTAAATCCCTAAGAAAATATGTTTTGACATTTATGGCATTTAGGAAGGCTCAAACAAATATGAAACAAGTGTTTAACTCACCCCCACTTTTTGGACGGGCTGGCAGGAGAGGACCAACCGCCAGCCGGGGAAATTACAGGTCCAATTTCTACCCAAAAGAACAGAGGGGCCCCTCTGCCTATTCAGGAGGCTTTGTCAAAACTCAAACTTCTTCCCTCAAAGGGGAAGAGCTACAAGAGCCCGTGGGGGGAGATCCAGAGCTTCTAACCAAGCATACCAAGGTTAGCAAATCTACCTTTCACAAACCCCTAAAGGTGGGGGGGAGAGTAAGGTTTGTTATTCACAATTGATAAAAAATAACACAAGATCCCTGGGTTTTGGAAACCGTAGCGGGTTTCAAGATAGATCTCTGGGATGCCCCAAACCAGCTAAAAATTCCAAGAGAAATTTGTGTGAATGCAGATCAAGAAAAGCTGATAGACTTGGACGTTTCTCAAATGTTAGAGAAAGGAGCCGTGGAGAGGGTTACACTAATAGATACATCAGAATAAGGTTTCATAAGCACAATATTTTAAGAAAGCCAAGGGCTGGCGGCCATTAATAAACCTCAAAGGGTTGAACAGTTTCTTGGTGTACAGGCACTTCAGGATGGAAGGGATCCATCTTCTAAGAGATATTCTGCAAACTCAAGATTGGCTGGTAAAGTTGGATCTCAAGGATGCCTACTTTATAATACCTATGGACAGGGATTCCCGAAAGTACCTCTGCTTTCTGTGGAAGGGAACCCTTTATCAATTCCTTTGTCTCTCTTTTGGCCTCTCTTCAGCTCCTCGGTGTTTCACCAAAGTTCTTCGTCCAGTGGTAAGTTTTCTGAGGGAAAGAGGTGTACGTCTTATTATCTTCTTAGACGACATTCTCATTATGTTGCAGAGCAAATCAGAAATCCTGATTCACTTATCCTGGACTGTGAATCTCTTGGAAAATGTGTGGGTTATTGTAAACAAAGAGAAATCTGTCATGTCTCCCTCTCAGGAACTAGAATTCCTTGGTTTCCAGGTGAATACCATCCAGTCTCAGCTAGTCCTACCACGCAAAAAAGTTTTAAAGATTAAGAAAGAACTGAAGTCAGTCTTATCGAAGAATTCCATCATCCTGTGGGACTTAGCACGAGTCCTGGGTCTACTTTCCTCTTCAATTCAGGCATTCTCACCTGGCCCCCTCCATTACAGAGCCCTTCAGAGATTGAAGACCTGGGGCTTAAGGAAAGGTCTTTGGTATGGGGACGTAATTCCCCTTTCCATGGACGCACAGGAAGATCTTCTATGGTGGCAGATGAACTTAGAAGCTTGGAATGGCAAAGCCATCTTTGGGAATCTACCGGACTTCAGCCTAGAATCAGATGCCTGCAACCGCGGTTGGGGAGCATGGTTAGGGGAAATGGAAACCAGGGGGAAATGGTCCCTAGAGGAACAATCCCTACACATCAACTGCTTGGAAATGTTAGCTGGTCTGAATGCCCTAATGAGCTTCAGGAATCAGTTAGCGAATTCCAACACCCTGATTCGTCTAGAAAGTTACTCAGGTGTCTCCTATATAAACAGGTTTGGGGGATTGAAATCCAAAGCTTTATCAGATATAGCAACCCAAATTTGGAATTTCTGCTGGCAACACAAAATTACCCTCATGGCAGAATTTATCCCAGGGTTAACAAACATAAGAGCAGACTGGAACTCAAGATACCTCAAAGACTACAGCGATTGGATGCTTCATCCAGAGGTCTTTTAGTTGGTGAACAATCTTTGGGGCCCAATTCGGTTCGACCTCTTTGCCACCAGACTAACCTGTCAGGTCCACTCCTACTTCAGCTGGAGACCAGATCCGCACACCCTAGCAGTGGATGCCTTCCTACAAGACTGGGGGGTAAAAAGGGGCCTATGCCTTTCCCCCCTTCTCCATGAATCAGCGAGTGCTTTGGAAAGTGAGACAGGAACTCTCCATTTTCATTCCAATAACTCCCTTTTGGAAGTCCCAGGTGTGGCTTCCAGGAGTGATGGAACTCTCAGTAGACATCCCACGCCTTATCCCAGCTTCCTTGGGTCTACTTCTGGGCCAAGACAGAGAGGAACATCCTGTTATTCTAGAAGGGAAGATGAACCTTCTTGCTAGGAGGATATCAGGGGTTCAGAAAGATATCCTGGCCTTTCAGGAGGGGCTAAAAGCTTACTGGATGAGTTTTGAGCACCTGGCACCAGAAACAGATACCTGGGTATCTGGAAAAAGTGGTATAGTTGGTGCGTGGAGGGGGACGTGGATCCCTTGGAAGCTCCTGTTCAGCTAACAGCAAACTACTTAGCGCATCTTTTTGATTCTGGTCTTTCCTACAGAACAATAAACTGTTATAGACCTGCAAACTCCTCAGGTCACACTTTGATAAATAATCTAGCGATTGGTAGCAATCTATTAACTAAAAGAGTTATGAAGGGGGTGAGATTAAGAAGACCCCCTAAATCTCGTTATAACTCTCTTTGGGATGTTAATTTGATTTTTGAACTTTTCTGTAATTGGCAAGACAACACTCTGCTTTCTCTCAAGCAAATCTCTATGAAAAATGCTACCCTACTTTGTTTAATTTCCTTTAGAAGGGTTTCTGACATTAATGCTCTTGAAAGTTCTAACAGGTTTTATTCTTCCGAAGGTGTTCATTTTGATATTTGGAGGAGAACCAAGACTATGTCAGAGTCCATATTCTAACCCCTTTTCCATGATTGTGAGAACGTGTGTGTGGTTAAATGTATGAGAGTATAGGACTCAAAGATTGAAAGTCATAGAACAGATGGCATGGATCAGCTACTTCTATCTTATGTTAGACCTCATACACCAGTTTCAAATGCTACTTTGGCAAGATGGGTTCGCTCTATTATGAACAAAGCTGGTGTGGATCTAACTAGGTTTAGTGCTCACTCTTCTGGGGGTGCAATGGCTAGTAAGGCATTCTGGGCAGGGGGTTCTCTCCCAGAGATTCTTAAAGCAGCAGACTGGTCTAGCGCTAGTACTTTTGCTAAGTTTTATTTAAGACCAGTAGAGCATGTTAGTAATGTAGCCTTGAGTGACTTTGAAGATGCATAATGGTAGCCTCCGGTCTTGTAATGAAATGACGATTCTCCAATTACTATGCAGAGAGAATCGTGATTTCATTAAAGACAACGGAGGCTAACATTATCCCACCCTCCTCTCCCGAGGAACTTGGGTGTTTATATATAATGTTTATTATATTAATTAATGATTTAACTTTGCGTATTTAATGCAAATGTTCAGTACTTCCTTACTGTGAGAACCTTTCTTCTCTTTAGATCCAAATGCATAAGGACTTTCTCTTGGCACGAAAGAAGCGTTTCACCTCTTGGATTGCGCAGCTAAAAGAGGCTGATGATGCAGTGCACAGGACACTTATGCTGCTTTTGTGAACATTCTGCTGCTTTGTGATGTGTTTAATGTTCTTTAAAGGGTGCATGTTGGGCAGCAAATAAAAGTGTGTGCATAATGTCAGCCTCCGTTGTCTTCAATGAAATCAAGATTCTCTCTGCATAGTAATTGGAGAATCGTCATTCTCCTCCTTAGAGGTATTATCCATTCTTTTTCTTTTTTCTCCTCCTCACGTTTCATTTCCCTAATCATTGTCTCTCCCTTTGCCTCCACTTCACTATTCATTTTCATCTCGCTTCCTTCTTTTAACTCTTATTTTCTTAGCTTGTCTATGTCACCATGCTTGAGTCCTAACTCCTACACCCTCAATTTTGTCACATACTTCTCCTCACTTGGTTATTTATGACACCATGCCTAAGTTTATAGGATTATTTTAAAAACTTGCAATAGAAAGCAATAGCCAAAGCCGCAATAGAGCAAAGCTCTCACTCAAACAACAGGTACGGCATCAACAGGAGCAGTTCAAGTTTCTCACATTCTCAAGAAGCTCTTCATAGGTAGCAGCAGTGCAACCTTCAGGTATTTAGCAGGTAGCAGCATTTGAAAAGTGAGGAAACTGTCTTTATGCAGGTTATGCACAAGCAGCACCGGTGCAAGTTTTGTTCACACAAAAGAGAAATAGCACACACAGCTGTAATGCAAGCTGTCTTGATGCAAAATAGGCATAGCCGAGGCAACTTCTGTGCAAGCTTCCTTCATACAAAGAACATGCACACCATAAGCAGCAGCACTGCAAACTTTCCTCGCACAGAAAAGGTACAGCATGGACACACGTATTCAAATCGCTATCACATCAGAGCATTACTGTGAGCATCAGTGTAAACGTCCCTAGCAGAACAGGTCCAGCATGGGCAGGAGATGTGCAAGCTTCTCTCACACTAAACATGAAAAATGGGAGCAGCAGCTATTCAGGTCTCCTTTAAGAAACATACAGCACAGAAAACATGAGTACTGCAAACATCCCTCACAAGAGCGATACACCATGGGAAACTCGAAGCAATGACGGCCACGCTCATCAGAGAGGTGCTGTATTGGCAGCAGCTGGCAAGCATCTCTCGCACAAACAGGTAGAACACCACAGCAGCAGAGCAAGCTACGTGACAAAACATGTGGTAAAGTATGACGGGATAGGTGTGCACAGGTGCCACTGGGAACATGCCACATGTGACACTGCCAGTCATTCCTGGCGTTTAATCCACGGTTCAAATAGGATTTCTGATTCCATGTTTAAAAGCTAAACACAAAACTAGAAGTTCCAGAAGGCACAGTGATCTAGGATAAAAAGCTGGAACTAGCTGATGTTTCTCATATGACGGCAGGAGAGTGCGGGTGTGAGTGAAAATGTACCCACCACTATGTCAAATTTGCCAGGCGCGAATCGTAAAATGTGAAGAAATATACAACCTCAGTGTGCCTTTAGGTGCATGTGGGTTATGCATTTCAGACGCATTTATTTTTAATCTTGTAGCTTTCAGAGTTATAATTGATAGGTTTTATAGATACCTGCAGGATCAAATATGCTTTTTAAAGATAGTTTTTTTTATTTTACCTATGGTTCCAATTCACCTTATGGGGCATGCTTGGATTACATTTCACTATTTTTTTTTCAGGCCATTTAAATGAACAATAAAAAACGTACTTTGGAGAGTTCATAGTGATCTAAGTAAAGAGGTAAGTCAGGGAACTCCGCACGATGGAAAGTTAATGTGAATGGGTGATTGGCATGTGTCTTACTTTCTACATCCAGGGTAGATCAAACGAACACTGAGTGCTGGGTTTCGCATTAGGGGCACCCTGTATGGCAATCTTTGTTGGCACTCTGCCCCACTGCCCATGACCTCTTTCTCCATGGATTCCCTCGCTACCTCCCTCCATCGGTGCACCTCATCTCCCCATAAACCCAATGTATTGTGTCGGGCATGCTTTTCACACACACATAGTACCCAGGGACAATAAATCATACAAATGTGTAAATCAATGTAAGGAAATGTTACATAAGACAATGTGAGCTGCAAAGTGTAGGACTCATGTCATCCATACTGATCGGCATTATGGACCACATGCATCATGCTTTTTACCGGTCGCCAACCGCTGATTCGCGGAATCAGCCGTTTGAGACCAGTAAAGTGCTTTTTGGTATGTATGAATTCCAATTTGCGATTCGGTCACATGTTACCGAATCGTGATTTGGAATTGTGAATACATACCGATTCGGTATTAGGATTGGGCATGTTTAGGACATCCTTTAAGGAAAACGGGCTGCATGTAAAAGAAATCCCAGACATGTGAAATAGCGATTACCTAATTGCAATTCGTAGACAATCGCAGTTCGGTAATCGTTATTTGAAATTGGTACATCTGGCCCTCTACGTTAAGAGTGATTTCTCTGGAGAAACACAAACTCTGGGGCAGATTTATGTTCCCTGGCGCATCCCTGCAAATCAGCATGGATGCGCCAGGGAAGATGCGTCACACACGTTTGCCCTTGCGCCACCGCAAATGCGCCGCATTTACAATGCGGTGCATCGTGGCGCAAGGACAAGCAGATACGTGACGCATCTGCCGGCATAAGGTTGGCGCAGTGCTGAAGTTGCGTCACAAGCGCGACGCAACTCCAGCACTGTTCCAACCTACCCTATCCCTAAAATGGTGCGTCAAGCCTTACGCCGGCTTCAAGCAGGCGCAGGGTTTTGACTCATCAGCGTTGGGAAAGTGACTCAGTGAAATCTTATAGATTTCACTGAGTCACTTTTCAGGGGCGTTCCTGCGTCGGAACGCCCCCCCTGAGTAGCAACGCCCACATGAAACCTGACGCAGGTTTCATGTGGCGCAGGGCTTTACACTGTGACGCATCTCCATAGATGCGTCACGATGTAAATGGGGCGCAACACGGCGCAGGGTTTACGCCGCTGCTGCATCACAAAAGTGACGCAACGGCGGCGTAAAAGTGGCGCAAGTCTGATATAAATCTGCCCCTCTGTATTTAAAATTTAAGAGTGGTTGGGGTTGTATATGACAATGAGAGGTTTTTACTACTAAAATGAACCCTTTTTAGCAACCTTACACTAACAAATGTTTGAGGAAAAAATAAGGTTCAAAGCTTATGCCTTGCAGTTTGCATGCAGCTCTTTGATAATGGCACATAGCTCACTGTGCTTTATAATGAGAATTGTAGCTTACGAACTGCAAGTACCAAAACATTCTCTGTGAGAAAAGCAGCAGCCTACTGAGCTATCACCATAAAATGCAAATCTGTGATCTGCTGGTTACACATTTGCAGGAAGCTCATTAACCCTTTCGAGTACTTCATAAGTCAAAACCATGACTAGACAATAAAACAGCTCTCTGCAGCCAGTGCATTATTCACCAGAGATGGCCTACTGTTATTATTGTGCCTTGAAACATTTGGGGCACACAAAGATCTCTGCTGCTGCTTTTGTCACCCCTGTCGTCTGACCTGCCTTAAAGAAGGCTCTGCACTGCTTTCCAGTTTCCTCGTTAGTGCTCATCTCTGAGGCCCTGTAGGTGTAAATTGGAAGTGCAGCAGAAGAATGAAACATTCTGAAACCCTCCAAGAGCCCCTCACTTTCCAATAAAAGGCAGGCTTCAGTGAATTGTTTTTTTCCCGTTCACCTCTGCCACTAATGACAGGCCTCTGACCGGCCTCTGTAGCTTTTTTATGGTTTCATTGTTTTATGATATAGATTCTCAGCAGCTGGGCTGCTGGATCTGTAGGGGCCCCCCTCTGACCTCTAAGGTGCAGCCCCTCCCCCCCCCGAACCGCGGGGGCTTCCGTTACACCCCTCAGGATGGCTCTCATATCAGCTTACCTTAAATAAATGTGGTTCTAGAGAAACTCAATTTTTTTTGTAGAGCATAAGGTAAAATGGAAAAGGTATCAAGTTACATTGCGGTGTTGAGAGGGCTTGTGAGTATTAGTGGGTTTGGCACGTTGAGTGATTCGCTCATTAGGGATCAACTCGTTGGTTGTACTAACAATCCTAAAATATAGGAGAAATTACTTACAGACAATCCTGATTTGAAAGTGGCTGTTGAAATTGCAAAAAGTGTAGATCTGCATAAGGGATATGAAACAAAGTTCTATCAGAGTCAGTGCATGTGGTAAAAACTAAGGGCCCGATTCACCGAACTAACTTAAGACAAAATCCTAAACTTACTACTTTTGGTATTCACAGAAGGCATTTAGTAGTAGTAAAGTTAGGATTTTGTCTTAAGTTTGACTTAAGACAAACTTAAGACAGACTTAAAACAGACTTAAGACAAACTTAAGACAGACTCAAGACAGACTTAAGACAGACTTAAGTTAGGATTTTGTCTTAAGTTTGTCTTAAGTCTGTCTTAAATCTGTCTTAAGTTTGTCTTAAGTCTGTCTTAAGTCTGTCTTAAGTTTGTCTTACGTCAAACTTAAGTCAAACTCTGTGGATCTCTGCACCCGGTGGCAGGCACCTTGGGGTGCAGGGATGAATTGCACCCCTGCTTTCGACAATGCAAGCATGCATTCCGCTCTGAATGCATGCTTGCATTGTGAAGTATACGAGTGCGACCGAACCCTGTTCGGTCACATCGTACTTGCAGGGCCGTAACCGACGACAGCAGGTCGGTCGGTTACGGCTCCTGACCGATGTCGGACAGACCTGAGTCCATCCGACATCGGAATCGGCCCCTTAGTATGTAATTGTCCAGTAGTTTTGATTGGGGGTTACCTGTTATCCAAGTGCAAACAATGTTGTACATTTGCCCAAGATCACACACTGTAGTTAAGTGGAGCGTTGTTAGATTTTTTTTGCTCTCATTTAGCAGATGCTAATCTAGCAAACAGATTACATCTTCACTAGCATGATGCATTGTATGCCAATACCAGGCCAACATCTGGAGCGTTTACCTCAGATATGCCACAAATGGAGAACTGTAAAAAGCCTTGACAATGTTTTAATGCCGGGCATAAAATGGGCTTTTTAACAGTGGTCAGGGAGAACCTGAGGAGGGAGTGTGGTGAGTGTGAGGGTGCCCTGTTCCTCTTCTGGCCTGACGTTGATAGATTAATGAGGCCCAGGTGACCCCGCACATCAGTAAAGCTTAAAAGTGCTTTGCTTTCAGGCTCTAAACACCTCCCTGTGTCTCACAGTCTCTCCTCTGGCTTTGATGTGGCTTCTTGGCCAACTGCCTCTAGTGTGCTCAGTCGACTGCACCTCGTAAAGGTGGCAACATTTAAAGAGGACCAGAAAGCACAAGGATTAACCCCAAAGCAGGCAGCACTGAAGCTCTTCTTCCGCTCAAAACTCACTGTATGCAAAGCACGGAAATACAAGCAGAAGGTCCAGAAACAACCGGTGCAGAGCTTGAATATCGAAGTCTAAATATCGAAGTCTAAATATCAAGGTAAAAACATCTTGGTCAAGAATATCGATTGTTAGGTAAGTAATATCGAAGTATTAAATATCGTTTACAAATATATAGATGTGAAAAATATCGATTTAGTATTAATGTTATGTATTTTAGTATTTTGTATGAGAATTGTTTGTATGATTATTCTATATGTTAACATTTTAGTAGTTAATTTTTTATTTTTAAATAGAATTTTGCGTTTTTAGTTCCGTAGCTGGTTGTTAGTTTATAGGGGAATAGGGTGGGAAGTAATTTAATTATATGAAATGTATTCAATAATTTATATTTATTCATAATTGTATAATTGTAATCTTATAGAGTTAAATGTGTAAATTAATTTATTAATAATTGATTAATTTTAGGTGTGTTGTGGTGTTTATAGGTGTAAATGGTGGGAAGTAATTTATTTTTTATTGATGAATTATTAAATATTTGTTTAATAATTTGCATTAATTAATTTATTAATAATAGTTTGATAATTAGTTGTTAATGAATTTAAATTAATTAATTATTAATTGTTTAATTAATTTTACGTGTGTGTTGTGGTGTTTATAAGTGTAAATAGTAGGAAGGGTGGGAAGTAATTTATTTTTTATTGATGAATTATTAAATATTTGTTAATTAATTGGCATTAATTAATTAGTAATCATTAATTGTAATTGTGTAATTAATTTTAGGTGTGTGTTGTGGATATTATAGTGTTAAACAATGTGTAATTTATGAATGTTTATTATATTTTTTAATAATATATTTAAATTTCAATATTAATTATTTTAATAATGGAAATATAATTTAATTACATTGTTGATGTTTTTTTTTTATTGGTGTGGTATCCAGCACTTTCCCTACTGTTGCACTCACTGGAGAGGGAATAGTAATTTTTACCCCTCCGCTATCCAACATTTTCACTACTGTTGTAATTATTGTGTTGCGAAATGTATGTTTTATTTATTTTTTAATAGTTAATGTGTTAATTAATTATAGAATGTTTTATTTTATTTAATATTATTGATATATGTATATATTTTATTTTTTTATCATTTAAAAAGTTTATAAATTAAATAAAGATAATAGGTAATAAAATGTATTTAAGTAAATATATGTATATATATACACATTTTAATGTGTTTATATCTTTTTAAATTAGGTTTATTAATATATTTAGTTCAAATATATATTAAATGTCATTTATTTTGTTAAAAATATTAATATTATTTAATATATTTTATTTAAGTTATATATATATTTTAAGTTGATATTTTTTACATCTATATTTTTTACATCGATATTTTTGATACGATATTATTGTACTTACCTGTTTAAGTATAGGGAGTCGAAATTTTTACATTGATAATTTTGTAAACCTATATTTTTTACATCGATATTTAATCAGGGAACCAAACAACCAACATTAGAGTGCTCTGGGTAGAGGCAACATGCAGGATAGCAACCAGAGAACATGAATGCTTTTTTATGGAGTGCTTAACAGCAACCACAAACCAAAAGGCACCATAACGACCCCACGCCTTGCCTCACGAACCCAACATGTTTAGCTACGTCTAATGCCCACATCCTGTCTTGCTGCACAGAAAACTCCTGCCCCTCTCTAACCATGCCCAAACCTTTCCTTTTTCTGGCACTCCACGAAGTCCTTACCTTGCTGACAGTGTAACCTCTCTCCCAAGCCTCCAGGACCCCAACTCACATCTCTTCTTTCCCAGTCGGAAGACCACTGCTACTCTTGTGGTTCACAGTCTAGCTCCCATGTCATGTCTGAATCTATAGCTAAACTCATGAACACCACCCTCTCCTCTACACTAGCTGTACATGTACCTCACACACATCTGCCGCTTCCACTGGACACTTGAGCCATCTCTGGCCGACAATCCCTGGCTCCCTTCATAAATCCTAGACTAGGAAACACTCTCAGCAACCCCCTCCCTTCCCCAAAGGTCACACTAGCCCCCTGCAGAACCCATCAGTAACAAGGGGTTCACGGTGTAAACCATCGCCTACCACAGGCTCTGTGTGGAATCCATCCCCCATTTCTAGATCCCATTAAAAACCCCTCTTTTCACTAACTTTACTGTGAATATCTCCAAGTGGCTTTGGCTCTGATATACATTTGATGACAAAAGAGTGCATTGTGTGTGTTTCAGGGCATGGGGGATCATGTGTTGTAAAACACAGACAACCACTTGCTCTTACCCTCACTGGATTAGGGCACAGGTGGAATTCCTGAAGTCTTGTTGAACCTGCTGTGTAGCTGCTGCCCACAGGCAGACACCACCGCAGCTTGACCCAGACGAAGGATGCTTTCCGTTTTTAGATGTTGGAATCTGATGCCACCTCATGCTAAGCAGTGGGCAAAGGTGCGCGTGTGTGAGGGGATTACTTTCCCTTCCCTCCAAACAACTTTCCTGTGTAATTTCTCTTCTTGTATGTGCCCTAACATTCCCACTCTTCCCTGTTTCCACCTCTCCCCATATTATCTCCCTAGGACTCAACCTGCCACTCTTCCTTATAGCTGCCCATGGTGCCTTTCCCTATAGCGTCTAGTGCCACACTTCCGCCAAGTAACCCCATCTCCTGTCTCGTGAGATGACCTTCTGGGACAAGTTTGCACAGCTCAATCTAAAACCGACACACAGGGGCATATCATCAAGGCGGCGCTATGAAATTATCGCTGCTTTTGCGTCCGTTTTCGGGCAAAAAGCGGCAATAATTTCATCGCCTTATCAGCAAAGACATGCTATTGCGTGTTTTGCTGACTTAGCGCCTGTCACAACAACGCCCCGCTTTGCATCTCTAATGAGAGGCAAAGTGGGCTTTCCGTCCCAAAATAACTGGAGAAATGTCGCTAAGCGACATTTGTCCAATTATCAATGGGAACGCTATCTCAGCGATAAAATTCAGCGTTAGCCGGCGATAATTATCCTCGCGTAAGAGCGCTGAGCGATAATTATCGCCGGTGGTTGCTGATATGCCCCACAAGTCCGTGTGTATGGTTGGTTTCTCCTACGCCTGCCCTGCACCCAGGCCAGGAACATGTCCCAGCATCCGGCAAATACCCCTCCTGCCGAGGGTCACTGAGCATGTTAAGGAGCGTCAGCGAGGTTTTTTCATCACAATATTTGTGCTTTTTTTGTTTGTAGATTTCCCTTGCCAGTCTCCTTCTGCGTGCATTCTTGTGCTCCTGCCTGAGTCATAGTGTACATGATTGATGCCAGTCTTGAGGGTCCATTCCCTAACACCTTCCTGGTAAGCGAGCAGTATATGTGCCAACCCGTACTCTGGACGTAAGAGGTACACGTCTGCTGTTCTGATGGAGAGGCCGCTTTGGTTTCTGTCTGACATGGAGGGTTCAGGACACACTCCGGGCAGTGATCAGACGGCTCTCCCTGGGGGATGACTGTTGTGCCAATGCGGGGCACTCAGGATGGACTCATTGAGTTACATTTGCTGCCGAAGTCTGGGGGCATATCAACAAGGGCTTTATCTCTGCTTTTTTGGCTTTAAAAGCCAAAAAAGCAGAGATAAAACTAGCACCCTATCAACAACAGGGTGCTAACATGCAAATTTGCATGTTAGCACCCTTTTACTCTACGCTTCCCCTTGCATCTCTAATGAGATGCAAAGGGGGCGTTCCAGAGTTAAATGATAGGAGAAATGTCGCTAAGCGACATTTCTCCTATTATCAAGAATGTCGCTAACCCTGTTAGAGACAAAAAAAGCAGCGCTAACCGCGGTTAACGCTGCTTTTTTACGTCTGGTATTTTTCTGACTTAGCCATGATATCCTATGGAAGGAGGATATCATGGCTAAGTTTGCCTGTCCCTATCAACAAGGTAACGTGAGATTATCGCTGGGTTTCCAGCGATAATCTCACGTTAGCCTGTTAGCGTGAGGATTTTTATCGCTATTGAGATAAGCGTTGCTAATAGCACGCTATCTCAGCGATAAAAATCAACGCTAGCCGGCGATAATTATCCTAGCGCTAAGTGCGCTTAGAGATAATTATCGCCGGTTGTTGTTGATATGCCTCCTGGTTCGGCCTCCGCACTGTGGTAAATGTCAGCGATGAAACCCTAGCGCTCCAACCACGACCGGTTCAAGGCTCTGAGGGGCATATTAACAAGACAGGCGATACAATTATCGCCGCTTTAGAGGCAGAAAACTGCCGCTAAAGCGGCGATAATGGGCTTGATAATATGCTCTATGGATTCCAATTGAAGCCCGTGTTAGACGTCCTTCACATCTAACATGGGCTTCAATTGGAATTCCATAGAGCAGATTATCAAGCCCATTATCGACGTTCTAGCGGCAATTTTCTGCCGCTAAAGCGGCGATAATTTTATCGCCTGGCTTGTTAATATGCCCCAAGATCCCTCTGAGGAGTTTCACTTCCTTGCCCCCGATTTTAGTCCCATGAGTTCATCCGTTGCAGCCGGGAGAACTGCTGGACAGCCTGCCCTCGTGTCAGGTTTGCCTGGCTGGCACCGGCAAGGAACATGCCTCAGTGGGCACCATGTCATTTTATAAAACTTTTTTCCCTCAAGCAAAAGCTTCACAGTGTAAAGTCAATAGTGCCATAGTCTGCACTACACATAACGGATTTTTTTTTTGTAAGCCCATCTAATTGATTTATGCAGAAGGACGGCAAGTTGATTTTTTTCATGGCTCGTAGATTTCTGAAGCTTGCTGTTCCTTGGACAACTAGATTTTTTAAATAATTCCACATCCCTTACCAGATAGCCTTCTCTGGGTATGAAACGAAACCAAGCAGGGCTGTCGTGGCTGAGGCGTAGTAGTTATACCTGCTCAAAACCTAGATGGCTTCTGAGTCATGTCATCTCATGACAACACGCATGACTTTACCAAATTAAAAAGGTTTCTTTTGTTTCGTCAACCTTCCCCGGGAGCTGAGCTGGAAAGCCTCTCCACCGGTATTTGGACCCGCCATGGCGGTATTTTATATTTAAGGTTGAGAAAGTTAACAATTAGCAAGGAAAGTATTTTAACAGGGAGAAACCTTTCGGAGAGCGTGATTTAACAGCGCAGAATGTGGCCAAGAACAGATGACACACAAAGGCTTGGAGAGGCCTCCTTTCCTTAACCACACCTGATCTCTAAAAATAAAAAATAAAAACACTTACCACCCTCAATTTTTAACAGAACTCTAAAAAAGGTTTACAAGCCCATACCCAACTCTGAACCCCTAGAGGGGTGGGCGACAATAGGGTCTAGGAAGCTTTGGTTTAAAGAGTTTAGCAATTTATTTTTAATATTTACCACAGATCAGTTCCATCAGGCTGTGATACAGGATAGTCGTTTGCAATGTTCTCTTTTCCGGGAGTGAAATCATCAAGCACAGTTTCCTTTCTCTTCCAGATGTGCAGTAAAACTCAATACTACACTTTACGACAAAATAATTACATGCTTCAGAGGTATGGGTCCAAGACTCTTACTTCTAGCTGGGCACAAGGAATGGAATGGGCCCACAAGGCATTTAGGGGCAGATTTATGTTGCACTTGCGCCTCATTTACGCCGCCGTTGCGTCACTTTTGTGACGCAGCAGCGGCGCAAATCCTGCGCCATGGTGCGGGGTATTTACAACGTGACGCATCTGGGAGATGCGTCACGTTGTGAAGCCCTGCGCCACATGTAGGCGTTCCAGGGCAGGTGGGGGCGTTCCGGCGCAGGAACGCCTCCTAAAAGTGGCTGAGTGAAATCTACAAGATTTCACTCAGTCACTTTTAGGCCCATGCTGCGTCAAAACCCTGCGCCTGCTTGAAGCAGGCGTAAGAATTGACGCAGCATTGTGCAGAAAGGGCCCCCCAGAGCATTGCTGGAGCTGCATCGCGCTTGCGACGCAACTCTAGCAATGCGCCACTTTTACGGCACAGATGCGCGACGCATCTGTGCCGTTTTTGCCCCATGGTGCGCCGCATTATAAATGCGGCGCATCCATGGTGGCGTAGCTGTGGCGCATAATAATTGGCGCATCCCTGCTGATATGCAGATATGCGCCAGTTAACATAAATCTGCCCCTTAATGTTTTATACCATGATTGAAACCATGATTGACGTTACAACGCAGAGAACTACAAGAACCCTTTTTTCAAGAATTTGCAGCACAAGTGATTTAACCAATTTCTTAGGAGAAAGCAGGAGAATTTAGGGGGGTAAGTAATTTTCACATTTTTACTAAAGAGAAACATTTGGCTGGCTAATCACGTTATCGTGATGTTAGATGTCTGCTGAGTGGTAAGCCAACTGTATCCCCGTACTTACCTCCCTGAGAAGCCTGCGACTGCTTACCATCACTATCAATGAGAGTCAAGTGCTGAAGGGGTTGTACCCGGCCCACTTCGCAGAGTCATAGTAGGGTGGACCCCAGGAATCAGAGGCAAACTACCCCAGCCCATACCGCTGTGGCCCAATTACCTCTGCTTCCCCCCACCCCGAATTTGGTCTGACGACAATAGGCTTTTCTCCTAGAAAAAATGAGTCTATAACCACATTTAACGAGTTAGAAGAGAAAGTATGCCTCCATTTTACTTTCAGCATCAACATGTGCAAAATAATACACACAAATCCTCACCAAATATAAATTATCTTGAACACCGTAATGGCAAAGGAGAAGCAAAGTGTCACAAATCTGTGAATCCCACACTCCAGCTCAGTAAAATGAATGTAATGTTAAAACAACACAACCCGGCAATTTCAAGCCACTCAGTGATGTTCCCCGGGCTTTATTGTTTCACACAGTTGTTAAATGTCTGCTCCTTGGCTTGGCTTAAAGATGTTTTTTGTAAAGTCCACAGGATGGTTTTCAGACATTCCTTGCGAGATAAGGTGGATCATGAACTTCATCAAGTTAGGAATCCAGGATCAGAACACAGGTCTCCTCCTTCAGAAGTGTGCTACTTATCTGGATCACTGACATAATATTGATGTATACGATATCGGAAAATAAACAAAAATTATCGACTTCCTATGCTTCACTAATAAAGCCACAAATATCGAGAACACAAATATCAGTGTTAAATAAAATTACGATTTTTACTTATATAGTAAAACACTAATAATGGAAACAAAAATATTGTCACATACAAATAAACATATATTATTTCAGAAATATCGATTCACACAATACCAACTAAAATAATATCACCAAAATGATTACATTGTCATGAATAAATATTAAAAAACCTATTTACGTAAAACAATTATTTAAAATAAATCTAAAACATTTTATACAAATGTCTAATTTAATAATAAATATATTCATCACCAAACTATTTACAATTCACCCCAATAATATATATAACTAAAATCATAACAATATAGCAAAAAATATATTTCCATTACCTACAAACATTTAGACAACAACCTAAATATTAATAAATATAAAAATACATTTAAATTCAAAACTATCAAGCTATATATCAGGTATAACTGATAAAAAAATTCAGACTAAAACTAAACTACCCAATAAAACTAAACATTAAACAACTTTAACCAATAAAATCAGACAAACAATGAAATCAACAATATAAAAGGCACAGTCATTCTATCAACTAAATACTTCAAAAATGACAAACACTGCAAGAAGTGGACACTCCGCCCGATTCTCTGACAAGACTTTCAAAGAAGAAATACATACATCGTGACAACTACTTAACCAAGGAGGTAAAACTTATATTTAAACTAAGACATACTTGTAAATAAACTTAAAAATGTAAAATAGCAAATAAATAATAAAACACTATTTAACTTCTATCGCTCTCCTACTTCCTACAAGAAAGCACTACAACTTTGAGAAGAGATGAGCTGCCAGAATAAACAACTATCACAAACCAGCAAAAAGATATAACAAAGTAAATACACATAAATTATTAAAAAATTTAAACTCACCGAGTAGCGGATAAAAATAAATCTAATGGCCACAACCTATACAAACTATCAACAAATAAACATTTAAAATTAAACTGATGCTTTTTTCTTCCAACAGAAAAGAAAGCACCTGCTCCCCCTTAGTGCAGCCCTAAATGGAAAAACTTCAAAACAGTGTCAAACATCTAAAAAGAACATACAGCTCAGTATAAAATATAGAAGTAATTGTATAACATTGTCTCACTTTTTTATATATATTTATACTATTACACTCCTTTCAGATAAAATAACAGAGAGAATCAACTATATAATATCCCAGAAAGAAAAGCTGTTACTGAGGAGGTCATTACGATGGCGAATGGACTTCAGGCCGTCCGCCACCATTGCGGTAGTGGGACCGGCCACCTATGATGTGGCCTACCCACAGACTGCATTAGGATGCGACCGCCACTGCGGTCTGTCTTTATGAGCGGTGCTGCCCTTTACTCCACTGCTCTGCGCTTGACTGTGTCTGTCTGTCTGTATGAGCGGTGCTGCCCTTTACTCTACTGATCTGCTTTTGACTGTGTCTGTCTGTCTGTCTTTATGAGCGGTGCTGCCCTTTACATCACTGCTCTGCTCTTGACTGTGTCTGTCTGTCTGTATGAGCGGTGCTGCCCTTTACTCTACTGATCTGCTTTTGACTGTGTCTGTCTGTCTGTCTTTATGAGCGGTGCTGCCCTTTACATCACTGCTCTGCTCTTGACTGTGTCTGGCTCTTCTGTCTTATTACGCCTGGTGTCAGAACACTGCAAGAAAAAACAGAATATCTTCTGGTTTTTTCCCGAGCTCCTCTCTGTGACTGACACAGATCCTTTCCCAGTCTCACCTCTGGCCCAACTCACTCTGAACACATGAGGCGGTGAAGTGGAAACTGAAGACACTTTGAACTTGGGTGTTGGACCACAGTGGTGTTTGCTACTGAATTTCTCTGACCTATCACAGGCTGCACATTAGGACCCTTGTCTACTTTTCTTCCAAAAACTCCTTTTGGGACAGACGATTTCACAGTCGGAAGTGACTTCAGGTCCCATTCAGTGCACCGCTGTCCTAAAACACTCTGAAAAGGCAGGCCTCCTCTCAAGATCAAGACTCAGGGGGGAGGGGGCGAATTCTTCAAGGTTCCTGAATATTACATAGATCCTGAATATTACATGGGTTCTGAATATTACAAGGTGAATATTACATGGGTCCTGAATATTACATGGGTCCCGAATATTACATGGTGAATGTTACATGGGTCCTGAATGTTACATTGGTCCTGAATATTACATGGGTTCTGAATATTACAAGGTGAATATTACATGGGTCCTGAATATTTCATGGGTCCCGAATATTACATGGTGAATGTTACATGGGTCCTGAATGTTACATTGGTCCTGAATATTACATGGGTTCTGAATATTACATGTGTGCTGAATATTACATGGGCCCTGAATATTATATGGTGAATATTACATGTATACTGAATTATACATGGGTTCTGAATATTACATAGGTCCTCAATATTACATGGGTGCTGAATATTACATGGGCGCTGAATATTACATGGTGAATATTACATGTGTGCTGAATATTACATGGATGCTGAATATTACATGGTTCTTGATTAGTATACGGGTCCTTACTCGGAGCTGTTTCTACATGATCGTTCCTTCTAAACTGAGCCTTGAAAAAGCACATTCTAGTGAGGACAAAACACGTGCTGGCACACCAGTATTGGTACTGACTGTTACCATTACACCAGCATCGGTGCGGATTGTTACCGCTACACCAGCATCGGTACTGATTGTTGCCGCTACACCAGCATCGGCACTGACCGCTGTGCTCCCCGTTGTCTTCGAAGATTCTGTGATGGAGGATTAACAGTAGCCTTGTGTGTTTGCACGTACAGAGGCACATTAAGGAGTTAGTTTGATTTTCCACTGTGCCACTTGGCCAACTATTTACCCTCAGAGCTCTGTTCATAGCTTTTTTGTTCACTAAGCAGCATGTTTGGAACTTATTCTGGTTTTGTAAAGCATGTGAATACCGTGGATGGCGTCCTTGTGCAGCGTACAGAGCCTGTACCAGGGTTAGGACACTCCACACTATGCTTAAGAGGGTTGCCCTAGGCTTGGCACAAAGCAGCTAGGGCTCTCAATGTTTAAATGATGTATACACCTGGAATCACGTTTAAGCTGTCTTTCGGGGATATGGAGCACTTTGTATAATGTTGTTTCTTTCTGCAGCTTACATTCACCAACTACTTGCTAACTCAGAAAGCCGTCTCCCACTATACTTCTAAACCATGCATAAAAAATGTACCTTGTTTATTCTCGCTTGATTCCTCTCCTTTCTTTACAGTGACTCTCTTCTTACCTATTAGTGAGTATAGCCTCATCTCAGACCCATGCCCGTCTGCCTCAGTCTTTCTTATCGTAATTCGGCATTTGGATGACACCTCAGTTCAAAGATCACAATCTCTCCTCGTTAAAACCCTTTCCATGTACCTAACATTAACTAATGCCGCTAGCCTATCTCTCCCAGTATCCAGTCACCTGGAGCCTCAGAGCCCCCACTAGTCATCACGCCAACCTTTGCATAAACACATCACAAAGTAACTGGAGTAAATAGATGCCAGTTATCTTGAGAGCACATGACTAACCACAATCCCCCACAATAAACACTGAAGTAACGACCAACCTTCAGGCTGGGAGCAGCATGCTTCTCGCCGTAAAGCGCTTTCACGCCTCGTATAGGGTAGTAAGCACTATATAAATCCAATTACGATACAATACAATGTTTTTTATAATTTTAGCTTGATGCATCTCGCCCGATTGTTTGTCTCCAACAGACGCATTGCTGCAGAAGGCACCCATTATATGCCACACACGGCTAAATCATTTCATGTTTCTGAAACAGTGTTGTCTGCTGTTTGTGAAAAAAAAGAAGTTCCACATTGAGAGAACAAGCACACCTGACCATGTCCAGGAAGGCAGCCAACACCAGAGAGAGAGAAAAGGAGAGAACAGGCCTCAATCTATCCCCCACTGCGGCTCTCAGATGAATTGATGTCGTCTGTTATGTTCAAGGGGAACACCCCCCTGCTCACGGAGAGGGTGGTCTAGGCTGTGACCCGGAAGAGGTCAAGTAAATAAATGGGGGCTGGACCGGATGATCCGGGTCAGTGCACCGAAGTACAACTACGGTGTAGGTGTGTGTTTTTCCTTCCCCGAGTCCGGAGAGTTTGCTGCCCGCCTACCGCACTTCTTGTACTCGCTGGGCCCCCCCAGCACATAACAACTGGCGACGAGGGGGTGTTGATGACCTCCCGATCCACGCGGGCTGAATCCTCGCTGCCTGCTTCCCCGGGGCCCGGGTGTGTTCCCGAGCGCCGGAGCGCTGCCTGACCCGCTCTGGTGGCGGCTGCCTCCCGGAGCGCTGATCTTCGCACGTGCGTGCGCCTCCGCGGCCTGTGCCTGCCGCCTCCCTGTTTCTGCTCCTCATCCTAGGCCCGCATCGGGGCCGATGTCGTCGCGGTGACGACGCACGCGCACGTGCCTGGCGCCGCGCATACTGCGCGTGTGGGAGCGCTATTTTCGACCGGCCTGCTGCCTGGCTGCCTCCTCGCAGGAGATCGAGTCCCAGTGGTGCTGCTTGGACGAAAGAAGGACGCCACCTGCAGCCTGTTTTTCCTGGTCAGTTCCTGTGTGTGTGCCCTGTGCAGTGACCTGCTGGCTGTGGTGGAGGCATTGGTGTACCTTATGGGCTGCTGGGAGTCGGCGGGGTGTTCCTGACTGCTGCGTCTCGCCCAGGGGGCCTATCCTGCGGCCTCTGATTGCCACGTGGGGCGTGCCTTCCTACGCTGACCGCCCGGACCCTGAGGCCTGGTTGTTGAGTGCCTGTAGGCCGCAATTTCACCACTGCCGGTGCCGGAGGTGAGGGGTTTGGTTTCTTCTTGACTGCGTCCACCCCTGTAGCACGTGCTCTGTCACGCCCAGGTCCGCCTGCGCCTGCTGTATCGGACCTCCCGCCTAGCCGGTGTGAGGATGACGACGGTGCCCCCGATTGAAGCGTTCATAGTGGACGGCCCGCCATCCGCCCAGGTGGCTAAGTGGAAAGAGTGGCTGGAGCGCCTGGAGAACTATTATGCCGCAGTCGGCCTCAAGCCCGAACGACATCGGCCCATGCTACTGCATCTGGGTGGTTCTGCCATTCACCGGCTGGCCAAATCCGTGGTGGAAGCCGGCCCTCCCCACACCTATGCCACGCTCAAGGCAGCTCTGACCGCGCATTTTGAACCCCTAGCAAATCCAGATTACGAACGTTTTCTCCTACGTCAAGCTAGGCAACAACCGGAGGAATCCGTTGACACCTTCTATGCTCGGTTGAAGGAGCTGGCAAGTACCTGTACCCTCCCGGACACAGATGACGAGCTGCGGGCGCAGTTTATCCAGGGCTGTTCGTCCGTCAAGCTGAGAGAAAGGGTCCTCGAAACGCCTGGAATCTCCATGGCTGACATTCTCACCATGGGCCGGTCTAAGGAGTTGTCCAAAGTGCGCGCCGCACATATGGAGACCGCACTTCAACGTCAAGTGAAGACGGAGCCAGTGAACGCGGTGGTGGCGACGACCTCGAAGAAAGCAACTTCAAAGAAATCGGAGCAAAGCAAACCACCACCCTCGTCTCGTTCCTGCTACATGTGTGGAGGACCGTACCCACACCAAGGTCCATGCCCTGCACAGGGGAAAAGGTGTTCGGCGTGTCGTCATCTGAACCATCTAGCCAAAGTGTGCCGCTCGGCGGGACGTCAACGGCAACAAAGTCGGCAGATCAATGCGGTGGAGGCCCCTCAACAGGAGGCTGAGGAAGATGATATGGACGACGATGAGGACGAAGGCACGGTCCATGTAATTCACGCCCTGCAACCTGATGGATGCCCGAGAAGGAGGGCCCCAAAGTGTAACGTCAAGATTGCAGGACATCTGACGCCGGTGCTGATTGACACAGGTGCGTCCATAAACATAATGGCCCAGTCCATGCTGAGATCCTTCCCGATACAGCCTGTCCTAAAGCCCACGTCCATACAGGTGTTTGCCTATGGCTCCGGCACGCCACTCACGGTGCTAGGCGTCTTCACCACCGACATCGCCCATGAGGCTCACTCCGTTCGCACAAAAGTGTACGTCACCAAGGAAGGTGCGGGAATGCTGCTGGGCTGTCGTACGGCGGAACATTTGCAACTGGTGGTGTTTGCCTTCGCTGTGCACCTGGAGGATGTTGAGTCACTGGTGGACGAGTTTCGAAACCTGTTTGACGGAATCGGATGTTTAAAGAACCACCTGGTATGGCTGCACATAGACCAATCAGTACAACCTGTTGCTCTCAAGCATCGGAGAGTAGCGTTTCATCTGCGGCCGAAGGTCTAGGAAGAACTAAGAAAGTTGGAGGCCGCTGACATCATTGAGAGAGTGGAAGGACCGACACCATGGGTCTCCCCCATTGTGATAGCCCGAAAACCGAAGCAACCAGGTGAAGTCAGAATATGCGTGGACATGCGTTTGCCGAATCATGCCATCAAGCGGGAACGCCATCTGACACCCACGGTCGACGACATCGTTGCGGAGGTCAGCGGATCACACTGGTTCTCGAAGATGGACCTCCGGGCAGGTTACCATCAACTCCTGCTGGATCCCGAGTCAAGGGCCATAACCACTTTCTCCACCCATGTGGGACTGCGCCGCTACAAGCGCCTCAGCTTCGGGGTGTCCAGCGCGGCGGAAGTGTTTCAGGACACCATCAGAAGTGTATTGGCTGGCCTCAGTGGGGTCATAAACGTCAGCGATGACATCCTGGTACATGCACCGACTCTGGAGGAACACATGAACCGTCTACGATGCGTATTCCGGAGACTCCAGGACAGTGGCCTTACGTTACATCGTGAAAAGTGCGAATTCCTAAAAAAAGAAATAGCGTTCTTTGGATATCACTTCTCACAACAAGGAGTGTCGCCCGACCCCGCGAAAGTCCGTGACATCCAGACGGCACCTGCCCCGACCACAGTTACCGGAGTGAGAAGCTTCCTGGGCATGGTCACCTACTGTGGTCGGTTCATCCGGAACCTCACGAACCTAACGGCACCCCTACGGGACCTCACGAAGAACGCCGCCACATGGGAATGGGGTCCCGCTCAAGAGAATGCTTTTCAGGCCACCAAACACGCTTTGTCCGCCGAAACAACCTTGGCGTATTTTGACCCCGCCCGGGAGTCTGAACTATCGGTGGATGCCAGCCCCATTGGTTTGGGTGCCGTATTGTCCCAGAAGCAACTGGACGGTGAGTGGGCCCCGGTAGCCTACGCGAGCCGGGCTCTGACGGAAACAGAGCAAAGGTACTCACACATCGAAAAAGAGGCGATTGCGATACATTGGGGGTGTCGCCACTTCCACCTCTATCTATATGGACAGCCGTTCACGGTTCACACTGACCACAAACCGCTGATTCCTCTCTTCATGGGCGTGTCGTCGAAACCACCTCCAAGAATTGAAAAGTGGATCCTGCAGCTGCAAGAGTATCAATTCAACGTAATCTACCGCCCCGGGACACAAAACCCGGCAGACTTCCTATCCAGACATGCCCGGCCGGTTACCCGAGAAGAGGAGTCTGAAGCTCAGGAGACGGAGGAGTACGTCAGGCTGGTGGTGGAACGCTCTCGGCCTCTGCCCATCAGGCTAGAAGACATCCTGGAGGCGACCAAACGAGATGACTGCTGGGAGATGGTGATATCAGCGATTGGATCAGGAAGGTGGCATTCCCTGCTGGAGAACCTGACACACCGTACAGTTGATGCACAAGTGGCGTTGAAAGCTCTTCACAACGTCCGGTCCGAATTGGCTGTGTCCCCCGAGGGATGTCTGATGAGAGGTACGCGCCTGGTTATCCCCAGGTCACTACAGCAGCGAGTGGTGGATTTAGCTCACATCGCGCACCAAGGGGTGGTTAAGACAAAATCACGCCTGAGGAGCAAGGTGTGGTTCCCGGATTTGGACAGTGTGGTGGAGAGGACTGTCCGGTCCTGTGCGCTCTGCCAAGCGGTGGGCCCCGCTGATCCGCCGGCCCCAATCCTGACGGAAGACATACCTCCTCACCCGTGGCACCGGGTGAGTGCTGATTTTGGGAGCCTTCCGGATGGCCGACACATGCTTGTCGTCATTGATGACTTTTCAAAATACCCCGAGGTTGAGATACTGGACTCCATTACTGCGAGCAACGCCATACCTCGGTTCGAGAAAATCATGGCCAGCCATGGGCTAATCAAGGAGCTACGCACAGACAATGGTCCGCCATTCGCCAGCCACGAATTCTCTGAATACCTCCGGTCAAGAGGTGTCCGACATGTGAAAATCACACCCCGGTGGCCACAGGCTAATGGTGAAGCGGAGCGTTTCATGCGCACCCTAAACAAAGTACTCCGGATAGCAATATCTCGAGAACAGAACATGGAATGTGCCCTGTACAATTTCGTGAAAGAATACAGACTAACACCTCACTCGACCACCATGGCCAGCCCTGGGTCTTTGTGTAATCAACGGGTGCTGAATGATGTGTTTCCTCAGGTGACACCATCCTCGCCTGCATATCGTCAAGTATCCAAACGCCTCCGACAGAGGCGGGCTAAGAATGACCGAATGTCCCAGAGGCGCCATGCCAGAAGCAGAGCGTTGGTGGCCGGTGATTTGGTGTTGGTGAAGAATCGACATCCCCGAGGGAAGTTCTCCCTTCCTTTTGAACCCGAGCCCTGGGTGATCCAGACAGTAAAGGGCACGATGGTCACTGCCCAGAGGGGTCGCGAGACAGTTACCAGGAACGTCTCCCAGTTCAAAAAGTACCAGTGCCCGGCACAACCAAGTGAGGTGGTGCCAGAGTCTGAGGATGGCGAACCAATGGGTGACGTTGTCAACGAGGAGAATGTCTCACCTGGGTTAGCCCCCCCAATGCCCGAGGCAGCTGTGGAACATTCGCCAGGGGCAGTTGGAGCTGAAGGCAGTAGAGATGGGAGCGAAGGTCGAGGTGGACACAGATATCATCTACGAGCCAATCCGGCGGTGTCGTCTCGACTGAAAGGTTTTGTGATGGACTGAGGAAAAGAAATGCAGTGTTTTTCTTCTTCTCATTTTTCTTCTCTCTCTCTCTCTCTCTCTCTCTCTCTCTCTCTCTCTCTCTCTCTCTCTCTCTCTCTCTCTCTCTCTCTCTCTCTATCTCTCGTCTTCTATACTGGAAGGTTTTTTCTCCACCCGGTGTTGGTGTTTGTTTTTGTTTGCCATAATAAAGGAGGAATGTTATGTTCAAGGGGAACACCCCCCTGCTCACGGAGAGGGTGGTCTAGGCTGTGACCCGGAAGAGGTCAAGTAAATAAATGGGGGCTGGACCGGATGATCCGGGTCAGTGCACCGAAGTACAACTACGGTGTAGGTGTGTGTTTTTCCTTCCCCGAGTCCGGAGAGTTTGCTGCCCGCCTACCGCACTTCTTGTACTCGCTGGGCCCCCCCAGCACATAACATCGTCCTCACCAGTGCAATGCAGTGCCATCTTTTATTGGGCCCGATGCTGTCAGTGTTTCGAGGGTGGGGGCAATCGTTTCAAGCAGCCTCCAATAGAAATGTTGTGGGCACATCTCACATCTATCCGTTGAAGGCAGGGGAGCTGGCTCAAGATCTCTCAGAACAGGTTACTTGCACCCCTCCTTTGGATAATGTACTATGGTGAGTGTATTCCAAGTTTCGGGGTGTATCCCCGGGCCTTGCATCCATGGCTCTGAGAAGTGACACCTCGCACAGATGTTTTTCCCACAGGGGCCTCTAATACGTACAGTGAGCTTCTGTGTGAAGCTCGTTGACACAAGAAGGTGGTGAGTCCTAGTAAAGACATGACATGCCAGCCAGTCCTCCAGCTGTCGGTTTGTAGAGCACACGTTCTCTGGTTGGCATAGCCTTGCATCGCTTTCAGGCGTTAGTGACTTTACCCTGAGGGTTTCGCTCAGGTGGGAACCTCAATCCATTATTGTGGTATTCTGGTCTGTTGAGTGAGCTGTTCCTAATTCATTGATTTATGATCTTGATGTCTGAGACGGGTGGGATTTAGCAGTTCCTTGTGTATTATCTCAGGACAGAGTCTGGAGGAGTTTACCAGTTCCTTATTCATCTTTCTTTGGTAGCTATACCTATTGTCCAGTGAGTTTGCTTGGAGAAGGGGGGACATATTGTGCATGGTGGTCTTTGGTGGTGAGTGCTGTGGGTACTGTAATGGCCATGTAATATGGCGTTTATCATGCCTGTGTTAAATATATTTTAGTTCTGAGACTCCAGACGTTCTTCATCTGTCTGCTTTGTTTATGGAGCAGTCACATACACTTGCTATCACTACAGTGCAGGTATTAACACTGCTCCCAACCCCTAGACAGTAGCAGATGATTGATGAAATGAATGTTCAGCAAGACCGCAGTAGTTACCACGATGAATGGATGTGGTCGCCGAAGTTGTTCACTAGCCTGTCAATGGATATATCGACTGTGAAGACGTCCAATGGCAGTCTAATATTGGGCCCTGCTACTGAGGCCACTCACTGAGGTTTGTTGAGGTGTTCAGAGATGTACCATTGATACTAGTATCTTAATATCCCTTGCATGATTCCCTTAAAATATATGGGAACCTGCAGTGTCTTTAACAAAGCTCATCTCTAATGTCCTTATTACAGACACATTGCAATGTCCCTACACGCCTCTAATAAAAAAGACATGCCAGCTCAACTGTATGTTAACGTTGAGTTCTAACCTCACCATGGCTGCTACCAGAGCCAATCTCAAGGAAGAAAGGCAGGCCACCGAGCATCACTACAGCTGCAGTTAAAAGGAGAGAAACAGGAACTGGCTTTTCCTTCTTCTGATACCTTTATCTATCATGAAAAAGTGATGAACAGAAAAGAGATATTTATGGCAACATGTTTATTTTTTTCCACGTTATAGGTCACTGTAGGAACGATGGAATCCATGCATGTTTCTACACAATATAAGCCACAGTATTTTGTAACCAGACTTTCATTAAATTAATCTGAATATGTATTCTGCCGTGTGCTCTGCCGTGCCCTGCTGCAGTGCTGTGCTCTGATCTGCTCTATCGTGCTCTTTTACGTTATGCTATGCTGTAACATACTCTGCTGTACAATGTCCGGTTACTTACCGGTAATATTCATTACTCTGAGTCGTAGATCTCCCCATCACAGTCCAAACCACATGACCATAGCTCCTCCCCCCAGAACTTCCAAGCAAAACTCTTAGCGCATCTCTTCCCTCCAGGCCACTCCCACATCCTGTGGCTCATAACCCCTGACCCACGTCAGCACATCCTGTACCACCAAGCACAAGAAGCCGAACAGGGAGGAAGGGATAGGAACCAGGACTATGTCAGGAAGGGCTACGACTCGGAGTAATGAATATTACCGGTAAGTAACTGGACATTACCCCTCGTCAGACCTCCCCGTCACAGTCCAAACCACATGAGCAGATACCAAAGCAAGAATCGGCTTCACTCAGTAGCAAAAAACAACTTTATTATCACAAGCAGAAAGTCACACCACCATAGCAGAACGCAACACTGCGTCCCCAAACCCAGCAGACTCACATCCACCCACCACCAAACGATAACGGGACATAAAGCTGTGAGGAGAACTCCAAGTAGCAGCCCTGCAGATCTCAGCCATGGAAGCCCCTTGAAACCAGCCCAGGAAGCAGCCATCCCCCGAGTCGATCTCCCCTGCACTAACCCAGGGAATCGAAGGACAAATCCGCCAGGAAGCGCAACTGTTGCTCCATCATGGACAAAGATTCTGAGGGATCCTCATCCTGCAAGAGCCGCTCAGAAATACCCTGACAGTCTTTCAGAAGCGACTGAACCAGATAGCTGGTGTAAGCCGCAGACCGAACAGCAAGATTAGAGGCAGCAAAGGACCGCTTCAAGGCCCCTTCAACCTGCTTGTCCCCAGGATCAAAGGGAACCGCATCCTCGGACACCACCAGGCTCTGAGATGCCGGCCCCGCCAGCAGGGAATCCACCTTCACAACAGACGGAAATTCCTCAGTGAACCCCTGTAAAGGATGCCTTTTCGATAGAAACCGGGGAAAGGTATGTCTGTCAATATCCTTCCACTCTCCCGCTAGCACATTCCTCACAGATTTATGAATAGGGAGGCTTTCAGGCTCTTTCTTCTGGTAATTGGCGAAAAAGTATTTAGACTCTCCACCCTCCAAGGGACTAGGTAACCCAAAATTGTCCCGAACATGTTGCAGAACACTGTAAAGGTCCGCCCCCTGGACAAAAGAAACAACCTTTCACCTCCTCATCCGACTCCACGTCTGAATCCACCTCTGCCGAGGCATCCAACTTCTGCCTTTTAGGCCCCTTGGGCTCACGAGCCAAAAAGGCCACAGCCACTGCGGTCTCATTCATCTTATCCTCCTCACATCTGAGTTCACCAGTCCGCGCCTGGCCACCGCCTACCACCTGCCACGCTGCCCGCTACATTTCACAGCTTAATTTTCTTGTCTGCATATATCTGGTGATCCTCATATCGATGGACATCATACGATACACAAGTAAGCAGCTTCATTCTCTGAATAACCCTTCCCACCCTAAAGAAAACATTAACCTCCCTCATATACCGGAAATCAGCAGGAGTCATGCTAGCACACCCCATATTCTAACTGGTCAAAACAGGCCAGTCACAAATGACCCCAAGTTCAATCCCAAAAATATAACAAGGGATATACTGTAACGTTCGATCCATCCCCAAACATGCCTTATAAATCTGGACTCCGCTTGACTTTGAGAAGCCAGACATCTTCTTTATAACGGAGACCTGGTTTCAAGAGTCCGCTATCACGAACATCTCTCTAGCTTCCCCTCAGGACTATCAGTTGAGTAGAGTGGATAGAAAGGACAGGAGGGGTGGAGGACTAGCCATCGCATTTAGAGCAAATATCAAACTCACCATCATTGACTCTCTTAGTACAGACTGGATAGAAATGTGTATTTTCAAAATCAATAGTCTTTACAAGGGATCTTGGAAAGGGGCCATACTCTACCGTCCTCCAGGCAGCAAAGTTCATTTTTCCAGTCGCCTCATGGAGATAATCGCTCCCCATGTGCTAACAACAGATAATTTTCTTCTGATGGGTGATTTCAACTATCATATCGACCTTCCTAATGATCCACATTCAATTGATCTCATCTCCAGTATAAGTTCCTTGGGGCTTAAACAAACAGTGAATGGTCCCACCCATATAGCTGGCCATACTTTAGACCTATTATTTACGAATTCCCCTAATGTAATGGAAGATCCACCTCTGCCTGCTCTGTGGACCGACCACTACCTATTGAAATTTAAAATACCAATTACAAACTCCCGCCAAACAGACTCTGTATCAAAACCAACATGGCGTAGACCGTGGAAAAAAATAGATCTGGTATCCTTTTCTGCTCATTTTATCATTCCTCCGATGTGCAACACCATTCATCCCAATGATGCAGCCAACTTATTCGACACCGCAATTATCAAGGATCACGGCTTCGACACACTGTCATATGCCGTTGATACGCAGTTGTTAATTACTCTTGGACCTGATGTCACTAATACTAAACTTAGATTTGGGCAATGCATGCTGGATATAAACAACTGGATGTTAACAAATAACCTCCAATTAAACGCAAATTAAACTGAAGTTGTTTTCTTCGGTAATGCACAGACGTTGTTGACAAACCATTGGTGGCCCCCTACATTGGGTACCTGTCCTCTTCCGAAAGTAACAGCCCGAAATCTCGGCGTAATGATTGACAATCAACTCTCCATGCGTGATCATGTCAATCTAGTAACACGTACTTGCTACTGGCTAATACACACCCTTCGTAAAATTTTCAAATGGGTCCCACTGCCATTTATCCAGGGTCTGATTGTCAGTTGCCTGGACTATGGGAATTCTCTATTGGCTTCCATAAATGTAGTACTGCTTGATAAGCTCCAGGTTTTGCAGAATGCAGCAGCCAGGCTGGTCTTGAACCTCCCTGCCCGCTCTCCTTCTGCTCCTAGTTTGAGGAATCTCCATCGGCTGTCAATCAAGAAACAAATAGATTTTAAAATCTGCGGTCTTGTTCATAAAACCCTAAATGGACAGGGCCCCCAGTAGTTGGCAAATAAATTGAAGAAATATCAGCCATCAAGAACACTTCGTTCCGCAAATAAATACCTACTAATAATCCCGAAGGTTCGAACAGTCAAGTACGGCAGCAAATCTTTTTCAAGATTAGCCCCTACCCTCTGGAATTCCAAGCCAATGGCCCCTACGGACAGTGTTAGACCATAAAAAGTTACGTATATCCCTTAAAACCTTGCTATTTTAATCTGTCCAACTCCAAAACATCTTCTGTCTGTTCCTGAGTCTTGGCAAAGCACTATGAGGCCCTTGGGTGATATATGCGCTCAATAAGAAACGGTATATAGACATAGGCATAAACTCCATGATGGATCAGGATAGCAGAGTAACCACCCACCTATAAATACACCTGACCAAACAACCAAGCCTAAAGGACAATAAGTGAATGCACCCTAACCCACAGCCAATCCTCAACAGGACCGTAGGCCGGTCCCAAAAATGGCCAGAGACATCGTCCAACCAATAAAACGAATGACCGAAGCAGGCCCCAGCTGTAAGGAAAACCTGACCGAGCCCCAGAAGCCTTCCCCATCAGGAACTATAGAACACCCAGGTTAGGCTTCCAAGCAATGCCTGTTATCCCAGCTCACAATTCCAAATGCACACCAAGGACATGTTGAAATACCAGGACTAGAGCACATCACCCATAGAGAGAGTCCGAGACTGAAACAGTCAGGCCATAGTGAGTCATCACAAGAGTCATGCATCTAGCAGGGAGAACTGGAAAACCCCAGCGACCCTGTCAAACAGGCAGCAACACCATAGAGAGGTTAAACCAGCCGTCCCCCAGCCGCAACACAAAGTTGTCCTGAACATGTGTCCCCGTAGGTCCCACAAGGCAGGAGACAACGCACCAACAAAGGGGCAACTCGGACTACGAGAACCGAGCCCCCACCGCACAGAAGACCTTCGAGGAGGAACCCATGTACCATGCCCATGGCATGCCGACAAAGGCAAAGCCGAGCCAACACATCTCCCCTCCCTCCTCGGATGTTCCCGCTAGAGCAGGGAATGAACCTGGAAGAGGAGAAAGCGCAGCAGGGCTGCCACTACCCCATACTTGGCAGTGTGGCCCACAAAACTCTAGTCCCGCTATAGCAGGGACTTAAAAACACACCAAGGCAGGCATGCAGGGAAATTAATGGCTGTTTAATGCAGACCACCACACACTTACTGGCGGGAGGCAGCAGGCCCCCCCACGAAGAGTCATGCCCCGAACAGCATCCAGCAGAAAAAAACAACAGGATGTGATGCAGTGGGTCAGGGGTTATAAGCCACAGGTTGTGGGAGTGGCCTGGAGGGAAGGGATGGGCTAAGAGTTTTGCTATGCTCATGTGGTTTGGACTGTGACGGGGAGGTCTGACGAGGAGGTAATGCTATGCTATGGTCTGCTGTGTAGCACAGTGCTCTAATGTGCTCTGCAGTGCTTTGTGTTCGTCTCTGCAGCAAAATGCTCTGCTCTACCCTGCTCTTTTTAGGTCGAGCGTAAGCGTACGACCTCTTGTATACTTTACTATACATATATGTCTGTGGGCCAAATGTCATTCTTTGCTTCTCATTTGTGTGTTTCAATGTCCTTTAAAAATCCTTGCTTACTAGTGGCCAGTCCTGCCTCTTTGTCCCTCCTTTTTCCTCCAAGGAGCAGGGACTTAATACAATATAATTAGGCCTTGTTCTGTTGATCTGCTCTTGGGGGGACTATTTTATTATGTTTTCTACTTTGTGTTACACTGTGGGTGCTCAGACATAGCTGCTTACATTTTATTGCAGCAATCACTCTCCCAGTTCCTTTCATGTGTCTGTCATACTTTTTGTTTTCTCTCTGAAGGCAGCTTCCAGGCTTGCTTGGAATGCAAGCTTTTAATGATGTTTTATTTGCTTACTGTTACCATGGCTTGAGTGCCGCAAATGCTTGTTTTAGCTGTCCTCTAGCAGCTCCTCCTGAGCGGATGGCTTTCTTTTCTTTCTTCAGCACACTCACATAAGAGTCGTAGATTCAAAGTCTGCCCCTTTCATATTCTATTGCTTTCCCCCTCCTGGTCACATTAGAAGCCTTACCCCCACCCTCCGAGCCCAAACACAGTGTTTCCCTCCCCAACCCTTGCTGCGTGCATCTTGTCCACGCGCTTGCTAAGCATCAGAGCTCAGCTAATGCCTGCCTTTCATTTTGTTAAGCACATGCCTCTTCATTTTTATTGCCACCACAGGAGCCCACCTGGGAGCTTCGAAGTTGGCTGCCGTCATTTAATATTTCTTTTTGCCTCCCCATTCGCGTTGAGTCCCCCCCACTCCTAACACAGACCCAGAGTTTTTCTCCTCCACCATTTGCATGTGATTCGAGTGAGGGGACATCCATGTTGTTATGTCAAAGAGAGGACATTTAGGCCCTTGTTTGACAAGCGAAGGCCAGGGCATAACATCATCTGTGCGAAGCTTGCCTTTCACGACCAGTATATTTGGCTTTGGTGCGGTCAGTGACCATGGAGAGGTCCTGCGAGGCTGCAGGTTTACCTCATAGATGCAGCGATTTATCGTGGAGGGCTCTGTGCTCATACCAGCAGTCAGTATCTGCCCTGTGTGCTGCTTTTTTATTGGCAATTCTCTTATGCACTGAAAGCTGTGAGCTTCATTTAGCCGATGTTAATCTCCCTGTGCCCTTTCCCACTCCACCTCACCCCTCCCACAACACCCCTCGAGGTCGCTGCTTCTTGCTCTGCTTTTGTCCCCGAGCCACATTGCAATCTTTCCCTCAGGTGCTTTTTGCAGGTTGTGAACTCTCTCCCAATATTAATTGCTTTTCCAAAGTTTCAGAATGTTTAAATATATGTTCGCTTTTATATTACAAGGCTCCTTTCTACGCATGTGTTAGTGATGCATTTAATGACGGATGTGAAATAGAATTCGTGACTCACAAGGATTTTTAGCTTGGGGTGCATTCTTAGTGTGAGGCACTGCGTTTTTAACCTCGACGCCCTCGTTTTTTGTGATGGTTCAAGACACTCGTTGAGATAGTGCCATGATACCATGTGTGCCCTAAAGTCGAGTCCAGGGACGCTCTGGGTAGCACATGCACATGGTGCTCATGAATCATTGTAGATAGCATCACGTTATAGGGCAGAGAGATATCTCAATGAGGGCGGTTTTACTGGAGAATTTTGACTGTGCTTGGAAGGTATTTTTGTCCTGTCTGGAGCATTCTTGGTTTATCCCCCAATATTGATCAATGCCCCGGTTACTTACCGGTAATCTTCATTACTCCGAGTATAGTCTTCCTCGCCACATGAGTAACAAAGTGAGCTTCAGCTCCACACCAGGACCCTCCAAAGCAAAAGTTAGCCTCTCATGCCTCCCTTCCCTTCCCAACATGGCCGACTCCTATCACCCCTGACCTCTATAAGAGGAGGGCCGGCCAAAACCTCAGCTTGAGAACTACCAAGCAGAAACATGAAGCCGACAGCAACACAGGGAGGGAGAGATAGGGACTCATGTGGCGAGGAAGACTATACTCGGAGTAATAAAGATTACCGGTAAGTAACCGGGGCATTACCTCCTCATAAGTCTTCCTCGCCACATGAGTAACAAAGTCAATCAGAGAATCAATCAGAGAATTTGTAGAGCGCGCTACATACCCGTAAGGGTCTCAAGGCGCTGAGGGGAGGGGGGGGGCGCTACTGCTCAAAGAGCCAGGTTTTGAGGAGTCTTCTGAAAGTGAGGTGGACTTGGGTCTGCTGTAGGTGGGTGGGGAGGGTGTTCCAGGTCTTGGTGGCGAGGTAGGAGAAGGATCTGCCGCCGTAGGTTGTTCGTTGGATGCGGGGGACAGAGGCGAGGGCGAGGTTGGCGGAGCGGAGCTGGCGGGTGGGGGTGTAGAAGCTGAGTCTGCTGTTCAGGTAGGCTGGTCCGGCGTTGTGGAGTGCTTTGTGTGCATGGGTGAGGAGCTTGAAGGTGATCCTCTTGTCTACGGGGAGCCAGTGTAGGTCTCTCAGGTGGGGGGTGATGTGGCTGCGGCGGGGGATGTTGATGATTAGTCGGGCGGAGGCGTGTTGGATGCGTTGTAGTCGTCGTAGGTGTTTGGCTGGGATACCTGCATAGAGTGCGTTGCCATAGTCCAGTCTGCTGCTGACGAGGGCCTGCGTCACCGTCCTTTTTGTTTCGGTCAGGATCCACTTGTAGATCCTGTGAAGCATGCAGAGGGTGTTGTAGCAGGAGGAGGAGACGGCGTTGACCTGCTTGGACATGGAGAGGGAGGAGTCGAGGATGAATCCTAGGTTGCGTGCGTGGTCGGTGGGTGTCGGTGCTGTTCCCAGTGTGGTCGGCCACCAGGAGTCGTCCCAGGCTGAGGGTGTGGGTCCGAGGATGAGGACCTCCGTCTTGTCCGAGTTTAGCTTCAGACAGCTTTTCCTCATCCAGTCGGCGACGGCCTTCATACCCCCGTGGAGGTTGGTTTTGGCGGTGTGTGGGTTCTTTGTGAGGGAGAGGATGAGCTGGGTGTCGTCGGCGTAGGAGATGATGTTGAGGTCGTGATTGCGAGCCACTTGTGTGAGGGGGGCCATGTAGATGTTGAAGAGCGTCGGGCTGAGGGATGAGCCCTGGGGGACGCCGCAGATGATGTTGGTGGCTTTGGATCGGAAGGGTGGGAGGCGGACGCTCTGGGTTCTGCCGGAGAGGAAGGACGTGGTCCAGTCAAGGGCTTTTTCTTGGATTCTGGCTTCTAGGAGGCGTGTCTTTAGGGTGCGATGACAGACCGTGTCGAAGGCGGCTGACAAGTCCAGGAGGATGAAGGCTGTTGTCTCGCCGTTGTCTAGTTGGCACCTGATGTCGTCTGTGACGGCGATGAGTGCAGTCTCAGTGCTGTGGTTTCGCCTGAATCCGTACTGGGATGGGTCCAGGATGTTGTTGTACTCCAGGTGGCGGGTCAGCTGCATGTTGATGATTTTCTCGATGACCTTCGCCGGGAAAGGGAGCAGGGAGATGGGCCGGAAGTTCTTGAGGTCCTTGGGGTCTGCCTTGTGTTTTTTGAGGAGAGCGTTGATTTCGGCGTGCTTCCAGCTTTCCGGGAATGTAGCTGTTTTGAAGGAGATGTTGATGACCTTCCGTAGTTGAGGTGCAATGGCTGCGTCTGCTTTGTTGAATACGGGGTGTGGGCACGGGTCTAACGGAGATCCTGAGTGGATGGAGTTCATGACCTTGCGTGTCTCGTCGTTGTTAACGTTGGACCAGGTGGTCAGGTGGTTGGTGCAGGTGGTGTAGGTGGTGTTCCCAGAGGAGGTGGGATCTGGCGTAGGTGGGGCGGTCGTGGTGTTGAAGCTGTCGTGGATGTAAGCGATCTTGCGGTGGAAGAAGACGGCTAGTGAGTCGCACAGTTCTTGTGAGGGTGGGATGTCGCTGGCGTTGGCGTTGGCGCTGGGGTTGGAGAGTTCCTTTACGATGCTGAAGAGTTCTTTGCTGTCGTGTGCGTTGTTATCCAGGCGGGTTTTGAAGGAGGATCTCTTGGCCAACCTGATGAGGTGGTGATGTCTGCGGGTGGCTTCCTTGTGGTCTGTGTGGCTGTCCGGTGTGCGTTCGTGGCGCCATATCTTCTCCAGTTTCCGGCATACACGTTTGGAGGTAGGTCTGGAGCTCGCCAGTGAACCAGTTGGCTCTCCTGTTGGTGTGGCTGTTGGAGGGTTTCTTGAGCGGGGCGAGGGTGTTGGCGCAGTTGTCGATCCACTGTCTGAGATTGCGGGCTGCGGTGTCTGGGTTGGTGGGGTCGGTGGGTGGGTTCTGGGCGAGGGTGGTGATCATCTGGTCTTCGGTGACTTTGCTCCAGCAGCGGCGAGGTATCGGTTGGGTGCGGTGGTGCGTGGTTGGTTTGTTGAAGGTGAAATGGACGCAGTGGTGGTCAGGCCAGTGGAGCTTGGTGGTGTGGCTGAAGGTGACGTGGGTGCCTGTGGAGAAGACGGGGTCCAGCATGTGGCCGGCGCCGTGGGTGGGTGCGGTGATAAGCTGTCTGAGGCCGAGGTTGGCGAGGTTGTCGATCAGGGTTGCGGAGTTGGTGTTGTTGTTGTTCTCGAGGTGGAAGTTCAGGTCCCCGAGGAGGATGTAGTCCATGGAGGCGAGGGCGTGGGTGCTGGCGAGGTCGGCGATGGAGTCGCTGAACTGAGTTCGGGGTCCGGGGGGTCTGTAGATGAGTGTTCCTCTGAGGGTGGTGTTGGGGTCGGTGTGGATCCGGAAGTGCAGGTGTTCGGCGGTGTAGAGGGTGTCATCTGCGTGGGTGGTGACCTTGAGGGTGGACTTGTGGACGATGGCTATGCCTCCTCCGATTCCGTTGGCGCGATCCCTATGGGTGATTTTGTAGCCGTCCGGGATGGCTATGGCGATTTCGGGTGCTGAGGAGTCGTTCCACCAGGTCTCGGTCAGTAAGGTCACGTCTGGGGCGGAGGAGTTGAGCAGATCCCAGAGTTCGACGCCATGTTTGCGTGCGGAGCGGGTGTTGAGGAGTATGCAGCGAAGGTGGTTGGGTTCAGTCTTAGGAGGTTTGGTGGCTCTGTCGCAGGTGAGGCTGCATGTGCGGCAGGAGAAGGGTCTATGGGTCCGTTTCGGGGCGGTCTGGAAGTAGGTGTGGTTTCGGCCGGTGTTGAGTGCGCGGAGGGTGCTGGCGTTGTAGCGGAGTCTGGGGTTCTGGCGCTGGGCACGGTACAGCCGCGGATGGGCACAGATGGGTTTGCCTCTGGCGCGCCTCTGGCGCGCCAGCGGCACGGCCACCCAGCGGTTTCCATAAGTAGGGAGGTGGGAGGGAGGATCAGCTGGGAGGAGGGTGGGAAACAGCCTATGGGAGTGGGGGGCGGGGCCGCAGGGGATGCAGCGGCGGGAAAGGCGAAGGGAAGTAAGAGAAGGGGGCGGGGACGCAGGGGGCGGCGGCGGCGGGAGGTGGACGGCGAGAGCGGTGAAATGGGCAGTCACAGAGTAAAGAACAAAACAGGCAAAGTAAAAAAAATATATAAGTATAAACATGACAGCACCCCAGTCCGGCAATACCAAGCGACAAGCAGCAGCCCAGGGATGTCTCGAACCCTGGAGCACAGACTCTCAGCAGCGGCAGGGACGGGCGCCGTCAGGTGGAGCTGCACAGCGTGGGGAGCGACCGGCCTCAACCAAGGTCAAGGGTCGTCAAAGTGAGCACATAACCAAGCCAAGCGGCTTCATGTAAACTCACAAGAAACCAACGGACAATGAGGAGATGCCAAAGAAGCAGGGCAAATCCAAAAAACACAGATAAGTGGAAGAAACCACCCAAGAGACAGGCAACCACGAGCAGGAAAAACCAGCCTGGTACAGAGAGACACTGCGAGGGCCGAAAGCCCGGACCCCCGATACTCGTAGGCCAGCCAGAAAGCCAGCCCGAACCAATGACCGAAGGCGGACAGAGGAGGCACAGGCCAGACCGTTTAGAGCCAAGCAACAAACAAACAGGCATCACACAGAAAGAAGCAAGTTGGTCCAACACACCAAGACAACCCAACGGACTGCCAAAAGTGAGAGGGAGGCAAAAGCCCCAGACACCGGAACCGAAGAAAAGGAGGACAACCCCACCAGAGTGACAAAACAAGATGCAACAGCAGAAACGAGATGTAGACACAGTCACTGCACATCGGACCACCAACAGCGAGAGAGCCGAATCCACCCCAAAGCCAACGACCAGGGGGAAAGAAGGAAACAAAACCCACCAGGCCCGGCGAACAACCGAGGGCACCGATGGCAGAAGCAGAGAAACCAGATGCCAAAAACAAGAGAAACAGCAAAAGCGCAAGTTCCTGAGTAGGAAACCAGGTGTCCAATGACAGGAGACCAAAGTAACCCAACAGCACACATGCCACCAACCTCAAATGGAAGAAAGGCCGAGGGGACCCACTGGGAACAGAACCAGCGACTAAGAGGACAACACAGGCCCACGCAGAGGACGCAGTAGACCACCGATCCACCAGACTCAGCTAATACAAAACGGACCGGTAGGAACCGCCAGAGCAGAGAAGAACCCAGCACCTCAACTGACCAGCAGAAATGAAGGGCACTCAAATATCACCAAAATGGTGAGAATCAGGCAGGCCACGGACCCCAGCGGCACAAAAGGACTCCTGGAAAGCAGAGCAACACCAACGAAAGAACCCAGGCAAGCACAAGGCAAAACAGCCCCAGGAAGCTGCGGGAAACATCACAGAAGCAACAAGGCCATCAAGGGAATGAAACCGGCCAATCGCAGAAAACGGAACGCTTGTAAGAGTGCCCAGTGAGCTCGAAGAGCAGTAGGTACCAGGTCCAAGGCCAAGCCACCAGAAAGGAAAGGGGATGCCTAAAAAGGGATCCCCACTGGAAGAAGTGAGACAATCCTGTGCATGGGCCACGCAAAGCGCATCTGCATCACACCAAAAGAAACAGATGTGCCACCGAAGCAAGCACAAAAATGCTGGCACGCCAGGACAGAACCAAGAAAAGCAAGGAGCGACTGGAAATCCGGCACCCCCAGCACCCAGACCAATACCACGCAGGAAAAGTGGAAACCAAGGGTGAAGAACCCATGCAAACTCCACCGATATAACAAAAGCTCCGTCCAGGCCAAACAAGCCCAGAGCCCGCGAAAGCAAAGGAAACAGAGGAAAGCGGAAAACCAGGAGCCTGGCCCTCAGCAAGACAGCACCACCAGACTCCTCGCCCTGGAATACGGGCGGAGCGAACAGAAGAGAGGCAAAGGAGCAGGGAACCGAGGAAGCAAACAGAGCCACTGCCAGGGACCCAAAACTAGCACGGCACAAAAAGGACACAGTTGCCCCCAGGAAGACGGAAGCCACGGGAGGAAAAATCCTGCCCTGCCCCCAGTGAGCCAGCAAAATGACCTGGGACAAAGTAGGGAAGCACCAGGGCTAGCACCGAAACACCCCCAAGGCTGCACAGTGGCTCTTCGGGGGGAGGAGGGAACCCCGGACACGGGCCCGGCATGAGCAGAGGAAGATAAATCCCGGCAGAGAAGAGGGTGGGCGAGGCTGAAGTGAACCGTGAAGTGACCCGGCTGTGATACATCAACGCAGGCCGACCACAAACCGCAATACGAGGCACACAGCCTGGACCCCTTGCCAAAGGTTGCACCGCCGCAGAGCCCAGCTACACCCAGAGAACCATCGGATCAACGGCCCAAAACCCCACCGAAGGGCGGGCCCAGCCGCCCGGGGGCCACCTGGGAGACCGGACCTGGGGCACCACCAGAGCGTCTGCATGCAGCTGGCCGCAAGCCCACCTAGCCACACAACCCCAGAGGCAGCGGGAAGCCTGTCAAGAGGGCCCCCCCCCCCCCCGGTGGCAGGACATTCCAAGCCTTCCAGGAAGAACTGGGAGGAAGAAGGGAACGTGCCCCATGCATTCCAGATCACCGGACCACTAGGAACCAATGCCCAACACAAACCAGGGGGGGGCGAATGCGGGAACCGGAGGACCCGGGAATCGGCATGCCGGGTCGATTAGAAAGGTCACCAAACAGAGGAGCCCGCTAGTGCAGGTCAGAAGAAACCCCAAGAGCCCGCAACCACCAGAGCCAGCTATGGGCGAGCGGTAAACCAAGAGGTAGTGCGAGGGACCGCAAGGCGGGGGAACAGCCCAGTGCGTGAGCCCGCTTGAGCCGAGCCTCCTCCCCAGGACCCAGGGACCTGCTAGAGCAGGACCTCGGCCCAACTTACCTGAAACAAGCTCTGGAGAGAACTACAGCGCAGAACCAAAAGAACAGGCTGAGGTTTTGGCTGGCCCTCCTCTTATAGAAGTCAGGCGTGATAGGGGTTGGCCATGTTGGGAAGGGATGGGCGGTATGGGAGGCAAACTTTTGCTTTGGAGGGTTCTGGTGTGGAGCTAAAGCTCACTTTGTTACTCATGTGGTGAGGAAGACTTACGAGGAGGTATTGAAGAACACACACGTGGGTGAACTCCATAACACTTGTAGTCCCTGTGTTATGGATAGAGGTTCCTGGTGTTATGGTATTTTTATTTTTACCATTTTCACCTGTTTATCTATATTTATTTTTTGCTTAGTGTAATAAGCTGTCGTGAGTATATTTCCTTGTGTATTTAATCGACCCAGCCGTACCAGTATTTTCAGCACGTTTCTTTCCTTGTGAGGTATCGGCGGCGTAACCAAGGGAGCTTTCTTCACTGCTCCATTCCTCACACCAGCAGGAATGTCTGAGACATGTAAAAGGAGCTCTCCCGTTAACCAGACAATGCAGCCTCATGCAGCCTCAAGCATGCATAGCGGGGGAAGGCCGTATATTTTCCTTTCTAACGGGCTTTAAGTGGGATGAAAAAACTAGGGGGTCTCTCAAAAGTGCGTGGCCAATGTTTTCAAGGGCGTTGTTTAAAACACATAAGTTAAAAATCTTTGCTTAGCATAGTGTGCCGCCCGATTGGTATTTTGCTGTTTCTGTCATTGCATCGAGACATTTGATACATCAAGTAACATCATACTTACAAATCAGGACTATTGGCTTTACCAATGGTTGTTAGTTGCATAAGATAAATAAACAGCAACTATGGCTTCTATATTATTAAAAATCTTCAATTTAAAGCCCTGGTGACATCACGACAATGTTGCTGCTCCTGAGTTTCAAAAATAGAAGGGCTATCCAAAGGGAAAATGACTCTTCAAAGGATTTCACTTCCCCCGACAATGCTCACCTGGCATGACGTCATGCCATAACTTTTCCACTAGTGAGAAGTGAGCAGCGTGAGCAGCGCACATCAATGCACTAGTGAGAATTGAGCACGGAGCACGCGCAAATCAGTGTGCCTGCTGTCACTGCAGTCCGGAAAAAACAGACTGCCTGTGCCAGGGCACAAAACAGAGCTTGATAGAGACCCGTTTCGAGGCCTCCTTTAAAAATGTGCCGATGCTCAGCACCGGTGAGACCCGGCCCACGTAAAGCCCTGCCTTTCTACATGAGTCAGTTGTTTTCGAAGGTTCCTATTTATGAAAACACAATGCTGCAGTGGCTGGAAGGTAAACAAGAAAATGCATACATCTAGCTATCTCCAGCTCGGAACTGTCTTGCCAATCTTATCATGTAATTTCCTTGCAATAAAAACATGATAAATGGGAGATGAAGGAAACTGTTTTTTATCCAGCCTTCCATTCTCCCGAAAAAGTTAATTTTAGGACTCTAAATTTGTTAATAATAGCATCATTTATTTGAAGCACTTAGAAACGGACTTGGAGTGGTGTGAAGCTCTAGATAAAACAGGCTATTATGAATGTGTGAGAAGGCTTTTCAGTAGGGTCCCGATCCCCCTGACCAGGAGAGGTGGCTGAACTCTCATTCAGTTGGAAGCAGAGAGGCAGAACTCTTCTCTCTGAACTTGGAGGGAACTGTCTGTTGGGCAGAGACCTGACAATGAGACCTGACAACGAGAACAATTAATCAGAGTGCGAATGTCTGGGTCCTTTCACCTGGGCTTTGCGGAGGGAGGGCTGTCCCCATGCTCTGTCCTCTGGGCTAAAAGGCACGTCTGACCCGTGCAGCTCAGATCCTTGGTCCTGTCACACTGCAGCCTTATCTGGGGAGCTTTTCTAATCCTCCAAGTGAAAAGTTGTCAAGGCACTCAAGGAGTTTTCTTAGATCACCGCTTTATCAAAGAACCAGTACAGCGACACCAGCTCTGCATGCACGAGGATTGTTCTCGATACGTAATGTAATGCTTGCATAGGAAGACATATCTGTGAAGTTATTGAAACAGATATATGTGAAAGATATTAATTTTTGGAGACTGGGGCCTCCGATAGGGATCACGCTACTACACAAATAACATTACCTGTGTGGAGACAATAACAAATCTGTGGGAGGAGCAACACGAGAGGTCAAGCTGCTGCGCCCAGGGAAGAGGTTGGAGGAGGAGGAAACAAGCAGGGCTACTGACACCCTTGCTCAGAATATTAGGACTTTAAGTTATAAATTGCAAGTCACCAAGGGATGTCTCTTTTGAAAGCGCATGCGACCTAAAAACATCATGTGTTTCCCGTTGCACTTGCTTGCGTTGTAAACGTTAGCGAAGTAAATGTGCACGCGATCTAAAACCCTGCGGTGTCAAGCCTCCCGCGATGTAACAACCGCTTTGCGATGGCATCGCGTGAATACAGAGTCGTTTTAATGGGTGTTTCCCCTTTAAAGGGAGTGTGGAGGCTGAGCTGCCGTCTGGCTCTTAAGTGTGAGCCTGCCATAACAGGGCGGCAGCGGAGCAGAGGCAGGACAGGTCGCCTGCCCTGCCGCCCGGACCTGGCTGCTAAGACACCTGCCTGCACCTGGTGCTCCGGCTGCCACCTTCCGCAGGCACAGGAGCCCCAGCACGGCCACCGGCTCGGGACTCCCAGCCACCCCTTGGGACTCCCAGCCACCGGGTTGGGACTCCAACCCACCCCCTTGGGACTCCCAGCCACTCCCTTGCAGGTATCTGGAGCAATAAAGGCTGATTCCGGAGGAAGTGAGCAGACTGATAAGGCCGCTGCGGCCGGCAGACTCCAGCCTGGAGTGGCACAGGAAGGCTATCTGCTCCCCCAGACCCGCCCCTGATGCCGCCCGCCAACCGTGCCCATCTGAGGGCACTCAGGCTTGAAGGACACCTGGCCCGGTTCTAGAGGGTGGGCCAGGTGGGCCAGGCCTACCCAAACATGAGCCTGGCCCACCCAAACATGAGCCTTGGCCCTTCGCAGTGAATCTGCCACTGATGTACAACAACAATAAAAAACTGTTCAGATAACTGGTGATTAATGATCCTGCTGCAGAGCAACCATTTGTCTGTTGGTAGTTTTTAAATGCAGATAAACTGAATTTTATGGGAATAGCTCAGTGGGTTACTACCTCTGTCACAGCTATCCTTGTGTTACTTGCAGTTTAGAAGTTACTATCCTAACATAGGACAGTGACCTATGAACTGTCATCAAAGAGCTGCAGACAAACTTCGCTTTTTTGTGTTGTGATATAGTTAGAACTTCTCCAGTCTTTCATTATTCTAATGTAGCTAAAAAGAGTTTGTTTGGGCAGTTATACATTTTTATCAGTAAAGCCAACCCCTAACCACTGGAGTACTCTTTAAATCCTGAGTTTGTGCTTCTCCAGACTAAACTTCCGTAAAATATATTGCCCACCAGTACGGATGATGTGATTCCTACACCTTGTAATCCTCATTGGTTTATGTGACATTCCGTGTACACTGATTTATTGTCTCTGTATAACGTGTGCTGTTATGTAAAGTACTGTGACACCCTACACTCATATGAGTAGCACTATACAACTAATGGAATGGATATGAGAGAGGGGCAATGGAGAGATGAGGGGCACTGGAGTAGGATGGCAGTGAGGGAGTCTGAGGAGGAGGTCATGGGGTGGGGGGACTACGGAGAGATGAGGGGCACTAGTGAGGGTGGCAGTGAGGGAAGCCGAGGAGGAGGTCATGAAGTGGGGGGGACTACGGAGAGATGAGAGGCGCTGGTGGAGGGTGGCATTGAGGGAAGCCGAGGAGGAGGTCATGTGGTGGGGGTGCTTTGGAGAAATGAGGGTCACTAGTGGAGGGTGGCATTGAGGGAATCCACTGGAAGTTAAGTTCTCTACAGAGAAAGAGGTCAAAAAAGAGGTCAAAAACACTTTCGCATCAGCACTAAAGCCGGCCCTGTCATGGCCTTTCTGTTTTTGTTTATTTAATTAACAGTCAGGTGATTAGGACAACTGTGGAGCATACTTTAGCATGTATGCTAATTACATTTACTGCTATATTCCATTTTTTGAGTTTGAAGGTGATTTTACTACTGTTTATTACTGGGAATAATGAAAGTGGAACTGAATGGTGGCTGATATGGGGCTGGGGCCCAAGGTCAGCTGTGAGATAAGGTGTAATGGAGAGGGTAGTAGAGAAGTGAACAATGAGGCCTGGAAGGGAGTGCGTTGCAGAGTCCGGAGTCAGATGGAGGTAGTAATGAAGAGGGATTCTCCCTAAAGGCTCGCACAGAGGGAGCCCAAGTAGTGTCACTTGCTTGATACTCCCACCTTAGAAACCTCCTCTTCCCATCAAAGGGACATTACATGGAATAAAAGCACTTTTTGTGATAACATTTAGAAAGAGACTTGGAAAATAGTGTGTTTTACTGTACCTTGTAAGACTAAGGAGAGATAAAAGGAGGGCCCAAAAGCAGGCCTGGCTAGATATATAAGCGATAAATCGGGCCAGCAGTGGCCCACCCGAATGTACCCTTGGCCCACCCAAACAAAAATTCCTGGAGCTGGGCCTGAAGGACACCCTCGCTCCCTCCCTCCCTCATTTCAGATATGTTCAGGGGGAATCCTATTAAAGTGGAAAATTAACTCCAGCTAGAACTATTTTTTCAATAGCTAGATTTATAGCGGCAAACAACAACAACAAGCATTGGCATAGCCAATAGGTCTCGCCTTTGGGACCTTATAAGTATTTAGTTATGCAGCACAATATCCTTGGTGCAACAACATCCACTGTTGCATGGCTAAACACTTATAAGGTCCCAAAGGCGAAACCTATAGGCTATGCCAAATGCTTGTTTTTAACTTATTCCTGCAGAAGGCCTACATGGATAGCTGAGTTTCCCTGGTAGAAGGAGATAAATAAAGTTAGCAGTTTATGATTTAATGAATCGAGGTTCGGATTTAGGCCCACGGATGCCTTTTTTGCACATCTTGATTAGGGGTGGGCGGAATTTGCGAAAGTGACTTTCGCAAATTATCGCGGAAATGTTAAAAATCTCCGCAAACACGCGGAAATATTGCGAAGATGCCGAAGTTTTTTTCCCACCCGTTCGCGGTATTTTCTGCATGGTCGCGGCTCACCAACTTACCCAGGCGTGGCCATCTTGTTTTCACTCTTCTCGCGGTGCATGATCGCGAGAAGAAAGACGTGATCGCGCGACCAATGACATTACTGCGGGCGCGAACTGTCGCGAGACAGCGCAAATGGCTACCAACAATCCAACATCTCGTGGAGAACGCGACCGGATCGGGAAAACTTGTCGGCGAACGCGGGGATTCAGGTAAGGTGATCGCGCGCACGCGAGAATGTATTATTTTACAGCGCGAGCAAGAAACAAATTATCGCTAAGCTGCGGAATGCGGAAATTTTGACATTCTCGCGCTCTCCGCGGAACGCGAAAATGTCAAATTATCGCAATTTCCGCGAGCGGAACGGAAATTTAGCCCAGGCCTTATTCCTGATTGAAATAGGCGAGCAAAAACACGTGAATCAGGTCCGGCATGTCCTCATGCGACAGAAAGGTCAAAACACCACAGGGGAACAGCTTTTGTCAATCGTGCTACGTAGTCACTGCCCAGCTTCCGGGATCGAGGGGAGCAGAGAGCAACTGGGATTTACCACTCAGATCAGCTTTCTGGGAGAGCCGTGCACGTGCAGAGCTCAACACTTCCGGTGATGCACAGGGAGATAAACACTGGCTGCGAATAACTGACTGAGCCCAAGGGCAGCCAATAATGTGTCTGATGCCAGAAAATGAGCTCCATCTCAGCAAATGTGTTTCCTGTGTAGAAAGGTGCCTCATGCCACACAATTTTCCACCTGCAGGAGAATGTGCCTTGTGCCACAGTGGTGCTACGATACTTCCAAAGACATGCCATAAAATGTGCCCAGTGCCACAGTGGTGCCAAGATGCTTCTAAAGACATGCCATGAAATGTGCTCTATGCGCAGGATGCGGCATTCCGAGCAGCAGAACTGGCCCCATACGAAGAATGTGCTCTGTGCATCAGAATGGCCACTATGACCCGACTGCCCCTCTTCTTCATCTCAAAGCGTGTGCCGCAATGCCACATAATGTGGCCCATTCCATTCCTTGTGCAGCCAAATGTGCCCGTGCCACAGAATGTGCTGAAAATGCGGCTTGCACTGTTGAATTGCCCAAAGCTGCTCTCTGGCACCCATTTGTGGTAGAGTCCTCTGGAGTCCATATTTAAAAGGCTGGCATTAAGCCATGCAGATAAGGCTTATTGGGGCCAGCCTACCAGCGAAGTAACGGAGATTAAGTGTGGCGCTACGCCGATCTGTGGCAATTGCCAAAGGCAGCGATTACTGGCAAATCAAATCATTAGATACGTTCCCAGATTTTCAAATTGGGCGTCATTTTTAAATTGCATTATATATATACTTAGAGTCAGAAGGAATGGTGTAATGCGGGCGCTTCAGTAAAACGATATTACAATAAAGGGAAACGAGATACAGGCAGAGCTTTTTAGGAATCCGAGACCTAGCCAATGAAGCCTCAGTACAACTAGAAAATGAAAACAAAACTGTGCACATTTATAATTCTCTGACCTAAGCAGGTTCAAGGACCGAAATGCTGGTGACACGCACATTGCAAGTGAGTGTAAATAATTTGTAATGTCAGAGTAACAAATCTTGTGGGTGGACTTTGATGTGTGTATGTGTGTGTGTGCGTGTGCATGTGTCTGTGTGCCTGTGCATGTGTGAGCGCTCGTGCATGTGCGTGGGTGTGTGCATGGGTGTGTGTCATGATTTTTATTGAGTTTGGAATAGACATGCACAGGCTTCCAACTCTGTACAAAGCTTATGCTTGATGTTGTCACAAGTGTTGATACTTTTGCAATAACAGCACCAGTGCACATCGATCTTGACCCATACTCAGAACAAGGTGCATAGACGTGAGTGCACTTGGTGACGGACAGTGAGACTATTGACGGTTTCCACTTGTCTTGCACTAGAGTGTTCACATTTGCACAACGGTGCACACAAGGACCGAGGTATGCCCTTTACTGAGGAGGGTTTAAGCACAAAACGTCCTACTGGGTTTAAGGTCCTGCTAAGTGTCAAAGTTTTTCTAGGACAAACTTCCCGAAATGTATGCAGTTGTTACAGTTATCACCCATAGTTAACAAAGAATAGATTTCTGGTATGGGATTTCATGTTAAAATTATGAATTTTGCATGCCTGTTTTGCTTTTTTTCAAGAATGGAAAGATTTCTGTCATCCATTCAGTCCCACCATTTTCAAAATTAACTAAGGAGATAAGAGCACATCTATTTTCAGCTGCAACCTGCACCCACAATAAAATATTGCCAATTGCGGTTTCAAAATTAATCAAGGGTAGAAGCAAAGAGAAAGTGAGAACCTGCAAATTCTGGGTGGGCCTGTTATGCATTCTGTGCGAGCCTTTGTCTGTCTAATAATAATTAAACATTTGCTATATTTGAGTACATCCCCTCACACACAGTCACACATGCGCGTCCCGGTTTGGGAAAGAATGAAAACTATCTTACAGAAAAGGGAAGCCCAAAAAGAGCTCTAGCGTGTCTATGATTGTTGAACATCTTTGAGAAATACCTACACATCACCGTCTACTGGGGTGGAAGAGGCCCCAAACAGAATGCGTCTGCCTGCTCCTCTACCAGTTTTATAATGAGGGGCGATGCTGCTTTAACTTTGCAATGTTGTTACCGCTATATTTGCATTACATTTTGGATTTTGAGTTTGCGCTTCTGTAACACTCAGGTTCAAATGTCTATTTCGAAATCGACTGTTTATTTTTTATAGACTTCCATTCTTGGTTGCTAAGATGTTATCAAAAAGTTACATTAATGCCCCGAAGCGCTGTTTCCTGGCATACTTGCTTTTTTAAGATACCTCATTGAATAAATGGCATATATATTATATAAAATAACTTGCCACTGGATTACAGAATAGCCTTCCTTGCAGTGCAACTTTCACTATTTGTCTATTTGTATGCAAGTAATCTCATTATCTTTTAAATATTAAGCATTTATAACTTTCGTTTCTTAAAAGATATGATGTTCAAGTATCTGTCAAGCGCAGATTAACTCGTTTCCTTAATGTTCCCTACAAATCTTCCTAGCCAGAATACTCAATTATTGTCAGGAACATTTTCAGAATTATAACATGCCGTTCCGTTTCCACGTTTCAATTGTGGTCGAGGAAAGTAAATGAATCGAAAAAAAGAAAAGAATGAAAAAAACAGAACAATTAACGTTAAATATGTAAAGTACAGTTAGAAAAACAGGAAGTTGCAGTGCATAAATATATAAATTAGAAGTGTAGCTCTCGCGACCCATCCCCCATTGTCACTGCCTTCCTGTTACGCTAGGGGCTCCCTAACTCCGGAGCCAGCATTTCCCAAGTTTTGGAAAGAGGGAAGAAATGTGGTCTTATGTAAAAGGCAGCCTCAGAAAGGGGGCTGTCTGTCCGCTGAAATCCCATCAGAGCCAGCCGAGGCGAGTAATTTAAAGGGGGTGCAGAGGAGTTTTCGAAATAAAAAGTGCAGCGTCCCGCTTGCGGAGTTTGTTGATGCCAGAGAGCGCCGGCAGGCTAGTGTGGAGGAGTGTGGCTCAATGGCTAGAGCAGCAGACCCTGAAGCAGAGTTCTGGCCAGGGACCAGGGTTCGATTCCCACCTCGGCGGGGCTCGGGCTTAATTTCCTCGGACCTGTCTATTCTCGCCTCGGTGCCTATTCTAATCACGGGCCCCACGCTGCAACTCTGGGCAATAGCTTGCTTAGCCTCCACACCAGCGCTAACGATGCCTGGCTTCACCCTGGGGGTGCCCAGGAGTGGACACTTCACAGGGAAAGCCAGGAGGGGTTCCACAGCGGTATGAGTATCAGTGCCAGGAAACCGCAAAAGGTGCCACCGCAAGGTGGCCGTCTGGTGACAGTGCGCTCTATAAGTACCTTGACATTTACATTTGTGCAGGAGAGAGCAGCGCTGCCACCCAGCTCACTCCACCTCCATTCATTCAGCGACCAGCTGGGAAGGGGTACAAAAGGGGGTGGTGATGGACGGAGCATCAGAACCAATCAAACACTCACACCCAGTCAACAGATCTGGGTTTGATCCATCACCGTTCTTTAGCCCACTCTGCCACCCCAGTTCAGACATGGCCATATGCAAATCAGTCTGACCCTGTGCCTCATGGGAACAGTCCAGCCCAAACTGCCAAGCCATGCCTTCCCTGGACCGGAAACAAGCTTCCTAGGACCGGTTTTGAAATGCCAGAAACCGGTCCTAGGAAGCTTGTTTCCGGTCCAGGGAAGACATGGCTTGGCAGTTCAGGCTGGACTGTTCCCATGAGGCACAGGGTCAGACTGATTTGCATATGGCCATGTCTGAACTGGGGTGGCAGAGTGAGCTAAAGAACGGTGATGGATCAAACCCAGATCTGTTGACTGGGTGTGAGTGTTTGATTGGTTCTGATGCTCCGTCCATTACCACCCCCTTTTGTACCGCTTTGTTCGCCATAAGTTGGCAGGGTATGCTCAGACGTGAGTCCCTTGCTCACTTTGCCACTGGATTCAAGCAAGCCTGGCTGAAGACGGCTGAAATGCCAGAAACCGGTCCTAGGAAGCTTGTTTCCGGTCCAGGGAAGACATGGCTTGGCAGTTCAGGCTGGACTGTTCCCATGAGGCACAGGGTCAGACTGATTTGCATATGGCCATGTCTGAACTGGGGTGGCAGAGTGAGCTAAAGAACGGTGATGGATCAAACCCAGATCTGTTGACTGGGTGTGAGTGTTTGATTGGTTCTGATGCTCCGTCCATTACCACCCCCTTTTGTACAGCTGGGAAGGGGGCTGCAGACCCACGTACGCAGGACACCCCGGTCGCACTGTACACAACTTTTGTAGCTGCTTTCTCCGGTGCCAGAGACTTTTAAAGTTTGCTCGGTGCCTCGCAGGCTCGGCCAGGGAGAGGGACTTTGTGCCCGGGACTTTTGTTACTTATAAACTAACTGGGTCAGAGGCCAAGGTCGGCGGAGCCACCCAAGAGCCGTCTGCCTGCAGGCGCGGTGCACTGTGTGCGGGAGCGCATCAACATACCTACCAGCAGCTCACCCCAACATGCAAAACTACAAGTACAACAAGGCAAAGGTCCCCGACAGCAGGAACGGGCGCTGAACAACAACAACAGCAAAACAAGCGTGCGCGCCTCGTGCTAAGTGCCTGTAGATGCTGAGGGGGGAGGGGTGTGGTGGAGTGCGGCCAAGAGCACACACAGCGTTTCCCTTGCGGGAGCAAGCAGGGGCACCATCCAAAGCTCGCTCCCGCAAGGGAATTGCCAAACGTGCACACGTTGCCATTGAAAGCAATGCAATGCATGCACGTTTTTCGCCGAAAAAGCGAATCGATTACAAGAGGTCCCCTCCTATGCAACGCATGCGCGCTGCGTAAGCGAGACCTAAAAAAAACAAAAGATGCAATGGTGGTCATGTCATTCTACCGACGTACACATGTATCAGAACATATGTGCTCGTCAGCGGAATGACACGGACCCCATTTCCTTTAATTTTTTATTTACTGCTCCAAGATGGCGAGCGCCACTTGGATTGGTAAATAAAAAAAATACGTTTTAGCAGCGTGAAAAAGATAATTAAAGAAGAAGTACCATAAGTGTTGGGGAAGAGGTGGGAGCAGCAGAGGAGTGGGTGGGGAGGAAGGGGAAAAGCAGCACATGGTGGACTGGAGGAGCGCAACTGGGAGAGGATTCAGCAGGAAAAAGAGACACAGCAACGAGGAGTGCATGTTGGCGGGAGAGAAACACAAAGATGAGAGAGAGAGCAGAACAGGGGTAAGAAAGAGAAGCAATGTGAGAAGTTGGCCTGGCATATGCTGTTCCTAGTTATAGGGACACCTTGCACCAGTCCAATTCGACTCCTATTGATGAGAGGTTTAAGACAACCTTTAAAGAAAGCTATCCTAGTGGTAGCTGTGGAGAGCAGCCTTCAGGCTAAGTCTTGAAGGAGTGTTAAGCTTATTGTTTTACCATAATAACCTCTTGAATAACCAAATGAAAGAGTAGCCCACACAGGTATATATATATAAGCACACCGAGATGATCTATACACGCTGGGAACGCTGGACACGCTGGGACCACAGGAATAAGGCAGAGCAAAAGGCAAGCACACCACTGCCTTTCTCCGATGCAAAGCAGAAATGCCTCGGAGAAACGCAGTGAGGGTTTCAGATTCGGGGGCGTGTTTCTTTTTCTCTCCTCTTGCCATTGGCAGGAGGAGAGAAAAACACGCCTAAAAAGGGCGTTGCTAAAAAGTGGAAAGAACACCAAAAAACACGCCCCCGAATCTGAAAAAGACGGAGCCTATTTGGAGGGACGGCTCTCTCCTCCAATAGCTGGCCTCCGTTTAGGAAGCCAGCCAATGGAGGAGAAGCTAAAAGAGAGGCGGGCTAAATTGCCACTCTAGAAAACATTAAATCTTCCGACTTCCGGTTCTGCCTTCGGCAGACCGGTAGTCCTCGACCTAAAAAAAGATGGGCACCCCAATAACCCCCTGAGAGTTTGGGTATCAACTTAGATGACGGTTACTTGTCAACAAGAGGATCATTTGGAAATATCAAAAAGGTAAATATATATAGTATTTCCCAGAATTGTGACAAAATAGAATTAAACTAGGGACAGGAATGCCACACCACTGATCATATGAATAAATCAAAAAGGAAACAAGCATACAAAACATCCGATTTAACAAAATTGGCTATATTCTTTGCGTTCAGAAATAATGCAAGATATATGGTACATAAAACATAAACAAACCAGTTTATATTAATCATGTGCAAAAAGAATGAAGCCAAAATATTTTGTCGACACCATAGATAAATGAATGTAAAGTCCACTCTCTTTATATATAGATTGGGTCCACTGCACGCATCAATTGATGAATGCAAATGACCTTCCCCTAGGGGAGGAACAGCCAAAAGATGGCCAAGACAAGCCATCAAATAGGAAGCAGGAAGATTAAATGACAATAATCCCAACCAGTGGTCAGCAATGGACAGCCCATTGTAGATCTGGTAAGTTGACAATAGGTCTTTCTCAGCTAGACAGCTCCGCTGTCTTGTCGAGTCGACCTAAAATGACTGAGCAAGTCACCCCGCTGGTGTGCACCTGGGGGTGACTGAGCTCTCTTTTCTCTTTGGTATGCAGGGCTCGACTTTGTGCCATAGCCCATTACACATCTGACCTCTACCATATACAAAGTGTGGGAGAGTCACATGATTTCCATGTTATATGTATGACCCTCCTCGCTCATAACAGTGGGAGATCTCAAAATGTTATACCTACTCGTCTTGTTAGAGTGATGAAAGAGTCCTAATTAAGCGTAATCTCTCTTCAGTATCATGCAGGCCTTGAGCATTTCCTTATCATGTGTACAAATCCCACCTGAGTAGTCCCACAACAAGGGTAATCTGAAAATGCTGAAGGATATCTCTTACTGATCTTTTATGGGGTGCAGGAAGCTCTCTTCAGGAGGGTAATGTGGATGTATGTAAACCGGGAATGTAGCTACACCCTGTACATGGCTCCATTCAGCTCAATGAGAACCCTCCCCAGGTCCAGCTCCCATGTATCCTTCAATCCTTGTAATGAGATTCCAGTGACCCAGGGTATTAACCTCCTACTATGTTCCATAACATATAATAGATGTATACTTGTATAGGTTTGAGGCTCAGTCTCCGTGACCCCCACCGTTTCTGCAATACTTTTACCAATGCCCCATATCAGGAATTGTTCATTAGGAAACCCAGAATTACAACTATCATCTCAAATGTGGCCCTTTAAATAGCCCACCCCCCATTGAAATCCCTCAAACCTCCCTCTGTGCTAATTCCAGAGACATGTAAAAGCCCTAGTTTTATGGAGACTCACTAAGGGGATTTCCGGGCCAATCTGGGGAGAATCTGCACCACTGGAGCATTAGGAAAGAACAGGTTGTAGAGCAATCCTTTCCAAATTTAGGTTTTCAAGACGTTAGGTGGCAACTGCTTAGCGACCGAGCTACTCACTGCAGCTGGACTACCAAGTATTATAACTCACAATCCAGTGTGTGCTCAACCCACGTCACCAGCATTGGGTTATGCTTCCAGATTGCTTCGCCCACGTATTCGACATAGCCCACTGATGTCTGCAGGGATGTAGAGCTAAGTGGTCCAGTGGCATATATAGGTGAGTACAAGGAATACTCTCCTTCCTTAGGGTTCATGCAATACAAGACAATAGCAGAGTAGCTATCCAGCCAATCTTTTAGCATCCTAGCTGTCCAACAGACTGAGATGGATGGGAGGGGATAAGAGCTGTCCCAATCCACATCAAATATGCATTTCAAATCCTCACCAAACAGTAGTTTGTTCGCCCTGCTCGTTGCTTATTCAGTAAGGCACAGAAGTCCAGTTGCTTAATATTAGGAGCGTAAATGCTGCCTGGTACGGCTGGGATGCCTTCTTTTTAACCCTCCACCAGAACATCTGTCTGACTTAACCAATACCACTGAGTCCACAACAAAGGGGAACCGAGGCCTTACCCAAAACAGCACAACTCTGGCACAGAATACGGAACTAGTAAAATACAATTGTCCCCTCCAAAGCCACTGTTATCTAGTTACTTCACTTGACATGAAAAGAGACTCCTGTAGGAAGGTTGTGTGAATCTCGCTTAAGGGAAGAATTAATTTTAGATTGTTTTCTGACTCATGTCCCACACATTCCAGGTAATGATCCTAGAGATATTAAGTGCAGTTGTTGCAACTGCAATGCTCCCTGCACGGAAGACGGACACTTTCCTGTGCACTGAATGCAAAATCGCATGTATATCTGAAATCCTGACTTTTATTTTGGCCCTAGCGTCACGCCAATCCAAGCGTGTGTGCAGATGCCGAGGCCCATCCCTGATTATGCAAGGTCCTTGACCTGTCTTGTGACCTGGAGAGGCACACCAACTGTGTCCTCATATTGGACAGAGGACTTCTGTAACTGTCCTGGGTATAACACATAAAGCCGTGGTGGCATCTTATCATGTTTTTGAAATTGATAGTGTGACCAGACCATTTCATCTATGTTACTGAGAGGGAGGCCTACAGGCCTCACCGGTGTAAAGTTCCACTCTAAAGTGTGTGTCCAGCACCTGACACCTACAGCCTGTGTCCATGTCGAGTACGTGTGAGTGTGTATGTGTAACCTTAGGGCTCTCTGAGTGAGTGAGCCAGAGTGCTGAAACCAGTGGCATCCAGTTTGGATACCCCTCATCTGGCATGACAACAGATAGAGTATTTCCTCATCTCCAGATAGTGGAAGTGTACTCCCTATGTTCCTGTGACAGGAGGTTGGAGATCCCGAAACCACAGTCAGGAAGATGGAGACAAGACTACCTTTAGAAATTGCAAATGCACTTTTATCAGCAAGGGGCTGCAGATTAATTTTTCCTGAGCATATTTTTTTCATGGTAGTGGTGAGGGGTGGGATTGCAGTTTCATCATCATCATCAAATCTTTATTTCGGCCTCCAGGGCCATAAAAGAGTACAAATATACATCATTACTTGAACAAGATAAAAGACAATAAAAACAATTCATAAACAATAAATTGAGCTCATCAGGGTATAGGACTCGGTGGGAAAGACTTCAGGTGGCGCATGCGAGTAAACCACATTGATGTTAAAAATGTTGCCACCGCGAATACTATTGGAGGGGAGAGGTCTGATTTCAGTATTCTAAAAGCGGGGTCAAAATGTCTAAAACCCATGTTAGTCAGAAGGGGGCGGAGCCAGTAGTTCCTTGCTCTGCGATAGGCCGGGCAGAAAAATATAATTTGTAGATCCGTTTCCTCAGGGAGTGAACATATGGGGCATTGAGCAGTGTGGTTTGAGTGTGCCCACCGAGCCGTGTAAGCCCTTAGGGGCAGTGTGTTGTAACGCCATTGCATAAAGAGTTTCCTCATTAGAGGCGGGCCCATATCATCATAAGTGAGCTTGAGACGGAAAAAATCTTTGAATCCTAAAAAAAGTGCTGTTTGTGAGCCCACTCGTGCGCTCGTAATTGCCAGGTTCAGATGATAGTCATAATAAACTTTGGATATGAACCTTCGGGAGACCTTAGAGCAGGCCGATGCCGGATCAGACCACAATTCTGATCTGCCAAGTGCTTCACAGATACGTTTAATATAACTGAGTCATGGGATTGGAATACTTTTACACAAACGCAGAATCTCCACCAGCTCAGCTCTATATTTCAGAAGATCCGGGGAAGACCAGATTTTACACCAGAAGGTCAGGGGTTTGAGACCCAGGACCTCTGAAATCGGTCTTAAGCCCAGATCCAATCTTAGCGGCAAAAGTGGGGTGCTAATTGGTAAGACAGTCAGTTGTCTGAGGAATTTGTTTTCCGTGGTCTGGAGTTTCAGTCCCAAAGTGTGGCCCCATAGTTCAGCTCCATATGTCGCTGATCCTCTGGCTTGGGTTTTGTAAATCTGCAAGCGGGGCGCGAATGGCCTATACGTTAATCCTTTCGCCATCCTTGCAATGCCCCCCACAAGCTGGGAGAGTTTCATATTCATCTTAGTGAAGTGAGGGTCCCATGACATGGACTGATTTAATACCAACCCCAGGTATTCAAATGTGTACACCCGTTCTAAACTTGATGTCCCTATACAGGGGGGTGCTCGGGTCCTGGAGGGGGGATTGAAGATCATGTATTTTGTTTTTGCAGCATTGATCTCCAATCCCCGGTCCACACAGAAACACGCGAACCCGTCCAAGACCCTCTGCAAACCCATGGGGGATTTAGAAAGCAGCAGGGTATCATCCGCAAACATAATTGCGGGAACCCTGCTGCCGTCAAGCTTAGGGGCGTCGATGTTACTCAGCTCTTGAAGAAAGCTTATGACCCCGTTGACAAAGAGGCAGAAAAGGGTAGGTGCAAGAACACACCCCTGTCTAACCCCCCTGTCAACGGGGAAAGCATCAGAGAGGGAACCATCCCTGCCACACCTTACCCTGGCAAAGTTCCCCTGGTGCAGTCTCCTTAGAATCGTTAGAATGTCAGCCGGGACCCCCAGGTCCAAAAGGACTGCCCACAGTTTGTCCCTTGGGACCAAATCGAAGGCGGCACGTAGATCCACGAAAACCGTGTCTAGACTGCCGCCCTCGGAGAGAACCGTCTTCCAGTAGATGAGGTGCAAGCGGAAGATTTGATTAGTAGTCGAGATGCTCCTTTGGAAACCTGCCTGATATGGGCTCAGAATCTCATTTGTTTCGATCCAATCCTGGAGGCGATTGAACATGAGTCTACCAAAGATCTTTTGTGGGACATCAATAAGGCTAATAGGTCTGTAGTTGGCTGGGAGCAGAGGAGAGCCCTTCTTAAAGATTGGGACAATCTCTGCGCCCAGCCAAGTACCCGGAATAGCCATGCCTTCAAGGATAGCATTAAAGAGGATCGTAAAATAGGGCGCCCAAACATCCGGCTCCTGTTTAAATAAGTTACCAGGCATACCATCCAACCCTGGTGCCTTTCCAGATGCCAGGCCGGCTACAGCCGCGTGCACCTCACCCACCGCGAAGAGTTCCCCCGTCCCTCCTTGCTGAAAAGTAGAGGTGGTACTATAGTTTATAAAGAGACTGGAAATGTTCCTGCCAGACCTTTGGTGATATGTTGGATAGTGTGGCCGGGGTCAGCTCCTCCAGGCCAGAGTTGACACAACACCAGAATTTGCGTGAGTCTCCACTGGCCAGGAAGGAAGTAAATCTTGCCCATTTGTCATGCTCCCATTCACTTTTAGCTTTAATGATCAGGGATTTATAAGCTACTCTGCTTGCCCTGATTTCAACTTTACCCTTTCCCTCTTTGATGAGGAGCAAAATTTCGGTTTTTTGCCTTTCGGCAAGCATTGTTAAACCAGGAGGGGAGGGAAATTTTCCTGCCAAGCCTATTTATATTTTGGGTTAGACATTTGGAAAGATGTTTGATCAAATCCTCATGAATCTGTCCCAATTGCATAAAAATGTTCTGGGGAGTTTCTTCCATTTTAAGTGCCTCAAGCTTTTCAAATATGGGAACAACCTGGGCATATAGTAAAGGTATCTTCCCATGGTGTGAGGCTAGGTGCTCCCATCTTATTCTGCGCCTATTATTAGCGAGATCCAAGGAATTCTCTGCGTTGGTCTTTGGAATGTCTCTAACCTCCAACCCAGGGTGATCATAAACTAGTTGAAGGGCATTGTGGTCGCTGTCCTCCCTGTCTAAAACACTAAAATCCCTTATGTGAGTCCATAAAGACAGGTGAACCATAACGTAATCTAAACGCGATTCGCTGCCCCTTCGATTAAAAGTACATCTGGAAGGGATGTCTGACTTGAACCTTCCATTGCAGGCCCTGAGACCAAATTGGAGGGACAGGGAAGTGATTTGTAAGGCTAGGGGGGAGCAAGCTCTAGCAACCGGGGCCTGTGGGGGAGGGATGGACCACAGGAGATCTTCTTCCGAGGTCAGCCCCTCCATTATACCTGGGAGGGACTCATACTGGCAGTTTAAATCGCCACCAATTATAAAGGGGGTGCCCTCCGGGATTGTTTCCAGGACCGTCGCTAGCTCCGCAATTGTAGACGATTCCTGTGCAATGTTCACTGGCCTAGCATAGATGTTAATCAATAAAAGATTATGAGAGTTGGGCCATTCCAACAGTACGGCTAAAATATCTGCGGAATCTGTCGGGAAAATGGAGGCCTTACACCCCAGATCAATAGCCACCCAAATGGCTAGGCCTCCGGACGGGCGGCCTTTCCCCCCCCAGGTCGCATGTGCAGAAAATACAGCGAAGCCAACATGGGAAATCTCCTCCCTTGCCCAAGTCTCCTGAAGCAGGCAAATATCTTTATCCCCAATAAAAGAGCTCCAGGCCGGATTGATCCATTTGGTGGCTAGGCCCGCGACGTTCCAAGATAAAATTTTGAGGGGAGACAAAACATCCGTCGCGGGATATGCAACTGGGATATGAGTCGGTTCGGAGGTCGGGCACTTGTGTGAGTTAGAAAAGGAATTAGGGATATAAGGATTCATAGCCATGGTCGAGTTAGGCGGAAAGCAGATAACCCCCACGGGACCTTCTGTATTTGGATGGTTACAATCCAAGTGGGTCAAATGCTCCTGCACAGTTGAAGTATCGGGATGGGCAAGGGGAATGCAAGGCATGGTTTGATGCAGGACTACGCCAACCCCCTAGCGGGCGGTCAATCCACCATATCTAAAGAACTAAATCTATTGTATGTGGGGAAATAGTCATAACGAGAAGGAACCATAGAAAAGTGGTCCCTGCTGAACCCTTGGCCACCCCGTTTCCCTCTCCTACCAACCAGTACCCAGCGATCCTCCTCCTGGTCGGGCGCCGTGTCCGGGTAGAAAAATGACAGCGGGTAGGGTTGGATAGGGGATCCCTGGGTGGTTTGAGGCCACCTGCAAATATGAGAAACCGTGCGGGGGTCCCTGAAATTAATCAGTACACAGTCTCCTTTAATAGATTTGCTGGTATTTCCCAGCCAAGGGGCCCTCCTCACCATAAGAACCTCGCTATAAATACCCTGGGGAAGGGGTCTATTAAGAGAGAGCCAGTGGATGCCCTTATTTTTTAGAGCATCAAATGGTTCTTTAGCAAGAGGTCCTAGTTCGGGAATGCCGGTTAAAATGACAGTGTAGGGGGCAGCCTCCGGTGGCAGATGGATTGGCCTGTGTCTAATGTCAGTATCTTGCGTCCCTGCTAAAGATTCCAATGCCAACCCATGAGAACTGGAATCAATAGTACAAGGTGCGGTCGAGTGTTCGATTATGTGAGGGATAGGTGCAATGAGGTTGCGTGGCTGGGAAAGCTTAGGTGGAGGACAGCCTTCTTTTACTGGAAGTGTTTGGGTGGTGTTTGCCTGTTGGCTATCTGGTCCAGATACTTCTAGGAGTGATTGGATTCCCCTCTGGAGGTTCACTAAAGATGTTTCTATTAGAGCCAAACGGTCTAGTAGTGGAATGAGTGATTTCTTCAGGAGTGAACTTAGATCCAAGGAAGAGAAGCCAGCCACAGATGGTGTTGGGTTATGATTCTGACGTGTATAGGCAGGTATATCTAGTGGAACTGACCCTGTTTCAGTTGGTCTTAATTGATTAGGTACACTCCTCAAGTTAGGCTTGGCAATTTTGGGCTTTTGCCCTCTGATAGTTTGCGCCTTTCTTTTCCTCTTCGGGATTGCACCTTCCCGCTCCCCTTGGCTAGGTTGTTTAGTTGGAGAATTGCTACAAGGGGTATTAGCCTGATCAGGGATTAGAAGATTTGTATTATGTTGAGCGGGGTGCAATCTAGGTGGAGGAAGGGAAGAAATACTTAGCTCAGTTGGGGCTGAAATGTCGTAATCAGTAACAGAAGAAATCAGCAAATCTGGTTCAGAGATACCGGATTCAAGGGCTGCATTGGGTGACGTGAGGTCATGGGCGTGAGCTGGAGAAGTAGCCTGTGCAAGAGGTCCCAAGGAGGATCTCCTCACCCAATCAATCTCCTGAGAGATGCGCCTTTCTAAGATAGTAATTTCGTCGATCAGCAAAGAGCCAGCCTTAGCGAAATACCTATCCAAAGTGCCGGAAGCAGCTCCAGCAGCTAGCGCAGATTTACTTCTAGTTTCTCTAGCAGACATGATAGTGATCGAGCGGGGAACCTCAAAAAGCCCTTGGCTTACCGCAATAAATGAAAGTAATGGGGCCTGGGCCTGGCTCGCCCTTACTCGAACGGCCTCAAACGGCCCGCTCTTTGCCCGGTCTTCGCCCCGGGCTAGGTCCCGCGCGCGTCCCGCTTGCGCGCGGAGTCAGGGCTGTGCTAAAACAGGCGGAGGGGCGGAAAGGGAGGAGTCGGGAAGAGGAGACAGCTGCGATCACCGCCAAGCAGCCTGGTCCTCGCAGTCCCGGTTACGATGGTCCTGGTAAGTTGCACCCCCCAAGCAGCACAGCGTCCTCGCACAGAGCCCACAATGGTCCAGCAACAGTGGCAAGCCTACGAGCGGCTCCCGCGAAGCGGGGGCCGCGAGGCGTCAAGTACCGTCAAGTACCGTCTGAGGGAGGAGTCGGGAAGAGGAGACAGCTGCGATCACCGCCAAGCAGCCTGGTCCTCGCAGTCCCGGTTACGATGGTCCTGGTAAGTTGCACCCCCCAAGCAGCACAGCGTCCTCGCACAGAGCCCACAATGGTCCAGCAACAGTGGCAAGCCTATGAGCGGCTCCCGCGAAGCGGGGGCCGCGAGGCGTCAAGTACCGTCAAGTACCGTCTGAGGGAGGAGTCGGGACGAGGAGACAGCTGCGATCACCGCCAAGCAGCCTGGTCCTCGCAGTCCCGGTTACGATGGTCCTGGTAAGTTGCACCCCCCAAGCAGCACAGAGTCCTCGCACAGAGCCCACAATGGTCCAGCAACAGTGGCAAGCCTACGAGCGGCTCCCGCGAAGCGGGGGCCGCGAGGCGTCAAGTACAGTCTGAGGGAGGAGTCGGGAAGAGGACATTTCTCCCGTTATTCTTGTGAGGAACGCCCACTTTGCATCTCATTAGAGATGCAAAGCTGGGCGTTAAGGGAAACGGCGAAGAAGCATGGATTCACGCGTCAGCGTGTCCTTGCTAATCGGGGGTTAAAATTATCGCCGCTTTTCGTCTAAAAACGGACGCAAAAGCGGTGATCATTTTTTATCGCCCTGTTGATGATATGCCCCAAAGTGTTGAGGAGCTGCCCAATGCATTTGAAATAAAACGAGGCATGCGTCACCACAGAATGCTGACACCTTCTTTGCACAGAGGGCGCCCTAGCATCACTGACACATTTCAAGACGCAGCATCTGCACTTTATAGAAGGCACTGATGTCACAGAACTCCATGATGCACAAGGAATCTAGTGATGACACAGTTGCCTAGGGCAGGACAAGGGCTGGACTCCATTACTAGGCTACATTCTAATTTAAGTTATAGGATGCCAGATTTTCAAAGTTTCTGGATTCACAGCATGCTTGAGGAGGGATAAGAGGCCTAACAGAGCTGCTCCATTTCCTTTCCACTCTGCCTAATACCTGCAGAAAAGCCCAAATATGAGCATGCACTTGGACGCCCACAAATCTTCCAGCTCGACTTCATTTGGCTCCTGTATCGAGAGACACAGGGCCACAACATGATCATCAGTGTGCCTACGCAAATGCAGAAGGGACCCATTCACTTGTTTTTTGCAAAAATGATGTAGTCTAAAGTGCTTACATTAACTCTGAAAATCTATGAGCTTGTGAATAAACTTCGGGATGCTCAACTTCGGATAAACAGGAGGGGGCACCACTTCTTAAAGTTTGTGAGCTGTGCTGTCTGCAACTTATGAACTAAATCACCGAGTACTGAGGTATTATACATGCTCGTTATTATACACGGTTGTAAGTTTTGACCACATACTCTGTTACCGCTTACTGATTGGAATGTATGCGCCATTAATTGCAGTCTTCTTAATTACCCTGAATCTTAATTACCCTGCCTCAACTCCTTTACACTCTTATTTATACTCCACTTTTTCCCCTGATCTACTTATTTTCACTCTGTGACCTGGATTTACAGATGTATTAATAGGTAAAGCACACTGATCCCTTCAAGTCTTAACACCCTATCCAAGAAATATTATTGAATGCTTTGCTTTAAACAGTGCAGACTTGGCAAACCTGAGGGCATATCAGCAACACCCGGCGATAATTATCGCTCAGCGCTCTTAGCGTGAGGATAATTATCGGCGGGTAACGTGGATGTTTATCACTGAGATAGCGTGCTATTAGCAACACTTATCTCCTCAGCGATAAAAATCCTCACGCTAACTGCCTAATGTGAGATTATCGCTGTAAACCCAGCGATAATCTCACGCAATGTGGCGTTAGCTTGCTTAGCCATGATATCCACCTTCCATAGGATATCATGGCTAAGTCAGTCCTGAAGCAGGCGTAAGGAAAGTAGCGATAACAGGGGCTATCGCTACTTTTCCTGACGCTATGCTTCATAGCGTGGGGCTTGATGATAGGAGAAATGTCGCTTAGCGACATTTCTCCTGTCATGTCAGGTCAGGAACGCCCACTTTGCATCTCATTAGAGATGCAAAGCTGGGCCTTAGGAATCTCCACGCTAAAGCAAGGTTTCACGCGTTAGCGTGGGCTTGCTAATCAGGCGATAAAATTATCGCCGCTTTTCGGCCGAAAACGGCCACAAAAGCAGCGATAATTTGTTATCGCCAGCTTGTAATTATGCCCCATAGGCACATGGACTTCTGAGCCTGGGCATTGGTGGAGAACGCAGTCATTTTACTACTCTTGTGCTGAGTATCTGTACGCCTGCAAAGGGGCTTATTGTCAAAACCTCAATTGATCTGTTCATGTTACCTCAGTTGTGCTGAGAATATTGGTCGTTTAAGCCCAATGTTGAACTATAAACCTTTATCTGCGCATGAATTGGTTATACCTAGTTTCACTTATCTCTGATCCTGAGCCTACCGGTTGAAGTTTCTGATCAGTTCTCCAACCACAACCTGTAATCCTGTTCCAGAAGGCCATTACCTTTACACAAATGTACAAGAGAAGTCAATTGGAAAAAATGTATGTTACAAGATCGTATACGGTAGACTCTGATTATAAACCATTGTATAAATGGATGCTTAAAGTATTTCTATTGAAAAGAAATGTATTGTGTAACTTGTTTTTGGGAAAAAATCTTTATAACTCAAAATGGGAAATGTTTCACGTTTGAATTAAATGGACAGCAGAAGGCAAATGAGAACAAGCATTGGCATAGCCAATAGGTCTCACCTTTGGGGCCGCATAAGTGTTTAGCCATGCAACAGTTGATGTTGTTGCACCAAGGATATTTTGCTGCATAACTAAATACTTATAAGGTCCCAAAAGTGAGACCTATTGCCTATGCCAATGCTTGTTTCCTTTTGGTTTAATGGGAACTCCTAGATCACTAGGCCACCAAGAAATGGAATAGCTTGTGTTGGCTCTGCTAAAGATAATGGTTGCAGTTATATCTGAATTCAGTTTAAGACAATTTTTTGCATCCAGGAGGCCACTGCTAGCTTGCAAGATTTTAATTTTTCCTGAGTACATATAGGGTTGTCAGTGATTGAGACAATTAATTGAGTATTGAGTATTGTCTGAATAAGATATATTAGTGAAACCAGAGGTTTGTACCCCTTGGGTTATGTAGGTATCAAATAACACAGGCTTCGGCGTTGATCCTTCTTTAATCAAGGACCCCATATTTAAGATGGTAGATTGAAGATGTAAAAGGGGGTGAAGGAATCTGCTGCGTCTGGTTGTATGGAAAAGACGGAAGCCATTTGAGGGTCCTGCATGGGACCCCGAGGTCATTGAGTAGTTATAATAGTGCAGTGTAGAAAGCCACAGACAGGTCTAATGAACCCTCTCTTCAAGGATAGATCGAAGATGTTTGGTGACAGCCACAAGGGCCGCTTTGGTACTATAAATGGGACTAAAACCGATTTAGGATCGTCAAGCAGACAGTCGTCATCCAGGGAAGGTTGCAAGTTTGGATTTTAGTGTTTGTTCGAGAATCTTTGAAATCGCAGGGAGCAGCCAAATCAGTCCAGTGGAACTGTAGATGATGTTTTGAGAAGTTTAATATGCCTTATGGCTAGTTAATATGCAATCTACATATTCATAAACTGATCAAAAGGGCTTGACTTGCTGTCCTTGAACTTTGTGTTCTTTTAGGCTTTATTGCACGCACTTTAGCAGTGAACTTGTCCCTTTAATATGCTACAAAGGCATCGGCCACCTAGACAAGTGGCACCAAATTCATGTAACAGGTTGCCGATAAAGAAGACCAGTGGATTGTGGCACCATTATGACAAGGAAGTCGCTATGCCAAAGATAACCACATCAATGCGTGTGATGACCACCTTTGTTCAAAAGATGCCAGCTATATGGCAGAGAACAGTCCCCTATGCCAGGGCCATCATTATGAGATACTAACAAAAACCACAATATACCAAAGAAGAGCTCGAAATGTCAGGGCACACATTATTGGGCGACCTTCATTAATGGCCAGCATGTGTTCAGGCAATGATACTGTAATATTATGGATGCACCCAATAGCCTAAGGATGCACATCACGTTATTGTGCTATGCACAACTATACCTGGGATGGCCATCGTTATTAGAACCGTAATGCTAAGGATACAAGGACACCTGAACTATACCAGAGCTAGGCTTCTATCAGGAACGATCACCATAGTGTCAAGAGGGCCAACATTACTAAGGAGGTGGCCATAATGTTAACAAAAGATATTAGAGATGGGCACCCAAGGAAACTCCTGCAAATTGGCAGGCATGCACATTCAGAACCATGACAAATAAAAGGCTGAAACCTATAGACCCATTGTACGTGAAAATTCGGCATAAGATCAAAGGCTTCCCACAATCGCATGCACAATTGTTGTATTGTTTTCATCTTTCTCTACTTTAATCTTAATGATAGATTTAGTAATGTGAATGGAGCAGAGTGATCTGTGAATCGTGTGCGCCTTCATCACTCCTTGAACGGTGACACTTCACCCCAAAGGTCCTGCAGTTGAACAACTGTTAGCCTAAGCCAGGAACAAGCCTTGGTGTTAAGTGTCAAACCCTACACCTGTGGTGCCAGTCAGATGGGAAAAAAATATGGAACAATTGCTCTTTTCAGTAAGTGAGCCTAGGGGTCTGGATACCAGGGGCTAAGAATGAGTGTCATGCATCCCTAAACTCACCAGCAGCAGCACCCAAGAAGTGTTAGCCTACGGTTTCATCGCAAATGGTTTTATTATGATGCAATTTTGAACGTTCAGGGCAACAGATGGTGTTTACATACACTCTAGACGTGCTTCAGTATTCATCCGGAAGTGTGGTCCCAAAATAAAGAGTCTGATTTCGAGTTTGGCGGGTGGCCCAGCAGCTCACCAGTTCACCCGCGGCTGTGGCCTTTGCTCCACTGGTGGAAGGTCACCGACCACTCTTACCAATCAGCGCTAGGCAAGAGCACATCTTTGTGCATTCAGCAGCCATTGCAGGCACTGAAGCTTTGCCAAGGGACGTCATGTATGATGCGCCCACCAAGAAATACTTTGTGATTTTCAGTAAGAAATTCCCAAAGCGGCAGAGAGAACTGAGACTCTGCGAGGAAAAACCTGGCACTTCCCCTGCCCCTTCCTTTAAGTGGTATGGAAGAACCACACGCATGGCGGACTAGTGATCTGCCGCTTTTGGGAAGGCGTTGTACACCCATCAAACTCTAAATGAGACACCCAAGTTTCGATTTTTCTCTTAACACTCCAATTTGAGAAAATGCAACTGATCTATTAACCAACATGCATACTAGAAGCTGAGAGAGTGGCCTTGAGAGGGATACAAAGGCATAGGGATGAAAAGATCCCCAATAGTTGTAAACACGAGGGAGTGTGTGTGTGTGTACACGGTGAACTGTTAATAACATGGGCAAAGTAACTCAACAGTAATCATCCAAAATACTAAAAAAAATGGCATATTGAAACACAAACTCTGGTCACGGATAAATTGATGCAATAAAAAAAAAGTGCCATGCGTTGATGCAGGCACTGTCTTACATAATTAATCTACTCTTTATTGAAAAGTATCAAAATAAACGTGTTTGGACACTGATCCTTACGCTAAATGTTACATTAAACATCCGAGAGAAGGAGGCTCGTATATTTTATGTTTTAGTGGCAAGAAACACAGGGGCACAGAATGACAAGATGGGTAAAATAGGTTACAGTGGGCCAAGAATATTGAAAACAAGCATTGGCCGCGCGCGCGGCGGGAGAAGCGGGAGTTGTGTGCGTGCACAACCAATGCTTTCTTAAACAAGCATTGGCCGCGCAAGCGGCCGCGAGACGCGATGGGGGGGGCGGGTGAGGGGGGGAGGACTTAACGCCATATGGCTGCTTTGCGCGCGTGCACGCCTCGTGCACTGTAGCTCTATGCCAGGGTAGCACTTTGAAAAGTCCCTTACAAAATGTCTCGCTTGCAGCGCATGCGCGCTGGCTCAGCGAGACCTAAAAAAAACACTAGGTTGCTGTCACGTGGTGTTAAGCTGCAACGAATATGTTTTTATCTATTGAAAAAATTGTTCTAGCTAGAATTCTGGCCAAACTCATTGCTACACGCCTCAGTCTGCTCATGGAGAATTTGATTCTCCCAGATCAATCGGGCTTCGTGCCCGGGAGAGCCACCTCGCACAATCTGAGAACGCTCTTTGCCGTTTTAAATAACGTGTCGCCGGACTTGCCATTGGCTGCTGTGTTTTTAGATGGCACTAAGGCATTTGATTCCATTGAATGGGACTATATTTTTGGGGTGATGCTACGGATGGGCTTCCCACCCCTTTTCTTATCCTGAATTCAACTATTATACCACTCGCCGGTAGCTAAAGTGCTCATTAACGGGCACACATCCCCAGCCTTCCAAATTACCAGAGGCAATAGAGCCCCTGGCGGCAAAGCTGCGACAGCACCACAATGATAAGGCTTTGCAGTGTAATATGCGGCAGATTCGCATATCATTATATGCCGACGATATTACGCTATATATACGAGACCCGCAACAAAATCTGAACCCGGTACTGAGAGAATTTATAACATTCGGGGCTCTGTCGGGGATTCAAATTAATTGGGGGAAGTCTTGCATTTTCCCATTGGATTACCCCTTCGAGTGGTGCGAGGATGAGCTGAGGTATCTGGGCATTCGGGTCACAAAAGATAGGGAGGAACTTATGCGCTTGAATTATGGAACTGCTATGACTCATATATCGGAAAATGTTAATCGCTGGATAACACTTCCCCTCTCCATTGCGGGGCGGGCCTCCCTAATTAAAATGATAATACTTCCCTAACTGCTCTATTTTTTCTTAAACATCCCGTATTACCCGGGGACTTTTTTTTTCAAGACGTTAAGATCAGAACTAACGCATCTCGTGTGGGGAGGGAAGCAGCCGAGACTGCAATGGAAGATACTTGTTAGACCGTATGCGCAGGGTGGGTTCGGAATACCAAATTTTGAACTTTATTACCTAAGCGCGCAAGCTCACTTCACATGGTTTTGGGTGAAGCAGCCAAGGAATATGCCGCACGTAGCGATTGAGCACTGGCTTGCACATCCTACCCCGTTAGAGGGAGTGGTGTATGATCCGATTACGTCCAGAGACAGGAATCCGACCACAATCACATGCACAGCGAGGGCCTGGCAATGCATAGGGCGCATGTTGAATGTTGCCATACTTTATTCCCCTTTGCTGCCTCTCAGTTACCACCCGAGTATACCCCTGCTTCAAGAAACAATATTTCATCATTTCAAAAAGCGCACCAGTATTAACACTTGGGGGGACCTCTTCCATAATGGACGCTTTCGGTCTCTCGAACATGTCTTTCAGGGTCTGCAACAAACCCCGTTGGATGTCTTCCTATATATCCGCCTTCGTCTTGGAATTCGGTCTACAATTCCGGATTTCCTGGCGGAGCCGCAGGCGCTAGCCCCGCTTTAATTAATACTGACAAATACTTCAAATAAATGCCTTGTCTCCCTGATATATAGGACGGTGCATGCGCAGAGTGTACTGCCGGGCACGCTCTCTCGTACTCAGTGGAACGAGGAACTGAGACTCGTTTTGACAGATGAACAATGGGAATATTGTTGCTTGTAAACTGAGAGGGTCTCGGCTAGCAGCAGGCTCCGTATACTTCATTATAAGTTTCTCCATAGACTATATTACACTCCAGCTAAGATGCACAGGTATAAATTGCGGCACTCGGACAGTTGTGATAGGTGTCACGCTCCTGGGGCAGATTTTCTTCATCTGGTGTGGGACTGCCCGGGGGTGCATGAGTATTGGGGGCAAGTTTTTGATGCTTTGGCTCTGATGACGAATACACGCATTGAACCTACGCCACTGATGGCGTTGTTTGGTTACGTCAAGCCAGTACAGGCGGTACATCGTAAGAACGCTGCTCTTGCCCTACTTATGGCCAAGAGGCGGGTGGCCTGTCGCTGGGGTAGGGGACGGGCACCCAAATTCAAGACCTGGATTGCGGACTTGGTGACTTGCCAAGAAAGACTTACCACATATGCTGAAATGCTGCCTAGGGCCTCTAGACCTAGGAATATATGGGCCCTCTTGACATGCTACTTATTGTCGGGTCGGCAGGGGCAGCTTCCTCTGACGCAGAAGTTTCCTCCTAATAACTCTGTTCACTATGCTGGGAGTGACAGGTAGGTTCCCCTGGGCGACGCTTATTTCATAACCAGGCAGATGTTTCCCAAGAGAGTACCTAGGGGTGGTGGTATGAGCTCCTAACTAGAGATATGTATGGATGTTATGGACTCGGTGCTGGGTTGCCAAACGTAATCAGGAGGCGAGGTGAAGGCCCGGAATACATAGGTCTGAATGAGGGACCTTCTGATACAACTAACAGTGTGTTGCAAGCGGTACAGATCGAACCAAATACATACAGAGTGCGGGGTTACACACAGGCCGACTTACATGCATTGGTGGGAAAGGGAGGCTAGCAGGTAAAGGAGATGAGTCCATGGAGTCTGGGGGGGGCTATCTACTCCATAATGTGATGTCAATATAATGTGATGTTTTGATATATTCTGTAAACTGGTCTAATGCTATCAATGTTGGGGGAACACCTGTGCTACTGTTATACTGATTACTGCTCGCAATGGTGATCGGAATGTTCTTTGTTTGAATGAAAACCAATTATACAGAAGTTAAAAAAAAAAAAGTTAAGACACTGATGGCCACCGAACAACTTAGAGAGGCCTCTCAAACCAAGCCACTGAGCCCTCAACGCAGACAGGATATTATGCAAGGTACCAGTGTTCCACCTAAACCTTCTAATAACTCAGCACCTCCTGTCCCTCTTATGTCCATACAGAACGTGGCTCTTGAGAAAAGTAGAGGCAAAGGTTCAGAAGCCAGCAGGATCAAATGATACTCAGTCAGCTGAGTTAGAGTATCCTCACAGCCCAAGGTATGATTGAGACCGACCTCTCTCTAAAAGTATTTTCTTGATCAATGTACCAAAAGTTCCACCATCCATAGCTAAATACGAAGACAACAATTCTTTGATTAACAAAGCAATACATTGGATCCGGAAAAAAAGAGGGTGTAGGTCAGTAATTAGAAAAGACATCTCCTGGGCACCACGGCTAAATCATAACACCTCACCGACTAATTCAATTGAATATATTTGAAAGACGAGACCCTGGCTCATAATCTTTATAGCATTGGAGGCAAGATTATGCTCACCCACTTCCACTAACATAAAGATGAAGTATAACCCCCCACCATGTTCCAGACTCAAGCAAATAGAAGGCACAACACCTGGTAGTGGATGGATTCACCTTTGGCCCTAATTGATTGACAGGTGGAGCAGGTCTTTAAAACCCCCCCAATTTTATGCCACTCAACCAATGTATTGCCAACTTTCATTAAGTGCAATCAGGCAGGGGCCCCAATAGTGTCTTGCCACTGAAGCTCAAGCTAACCACTAGGGAGCTGCCAGATTCTTTTTCAGCTAATATCTGCATTACTCCACTGCTAAGTTTAGACCAGAAAGTATGCTCTACCCCACCACAGACGTGAAATATAATGGAGGATTTCCAGGCAACTCGAAGTGGCCCAGTAGAATCAACATCTAGACTCTGTATATTTAGATGGAACGTGGCAGGTTTAAGATCTAAGGTGGAACTCCCCCACTGGGTCCAGGACATAGAGCACTTTGATATCTGCATCCTACAAGAAACTTGGGTAACTGCACCGATCTTTATCCCCGGTTATGTTACAGTAAGCTGCTCTGCTTTGAAAAGTAGACCAGGACGGCCGCTTAGGGGACTGCTGATCTGGATACAGATCGAATTGAAATGTGCCATCAGGGTGATCAAGACCAATAGCCCAGATATACTTGCGATCAACCTGAGAGGCAAGAACTGCAAGGGGCTGGACATTTATAACGTCTATGCTTGTGGAGCCAAAGCGGGCCCCAAGATCACGAACCATACAAGCCTTGGAAGATTGCCTCGAAGAAAGAGAGTCCTTTACTAATAGCAGGAGACTTTAACACAACGTTTGAACCGCTGGGTATAGATGATCCTACAGACACCAACGTGGTAGATGAGATGTGGCATGTTCCTCTACTTGATCTTCAACCCATTAAAAAAAGGATCCAAACTGCCCTACAGCTTCAAGCCCTTACTCTTGAGTACGGTCTCAGGGCAGCCAATGGTCGCACCGTATCTGATAGGAAGGGGGCAAGTACATTCAATAGAACGGAAAATGTGAGCGGAATTGACTACGTACTACTAGATCTGAGACTGTGGCCTGATGTATTGGATATGATTGTTGGGGAAACCACAGATAGTGAACACAACCCGCTTGAACTTACAATGAACAGTAGTTGGATGGAGAACTCATGCTCTATTGCTGCAAAGCTTGTAACTAAGGAGGTATGCCCTGTGAATAACAAAAGGTGTTTTAAGTGGGCACGAGTAGCTACTGATGAACGTAAGCTGGAAGCTATTAATCAAGCACTTTTGAAGAGTACTAACATTCTTATTGATCTACTACTGAAACAGGATGAGCTTTCAGCAATAACGACCACCCACACGTCCTTGTTTTCTGAGCTAGCTTTTCATTTTATTCTTCCAATGTCTCACGGCAAGAAACCATCAGACAATCATCACTTCTCACTTCTACACTTCTGGTTCACCCTGAAATGTAAAAAGCTGCAGCTTGAGCTGGCAGTCGTGTTAAGAGCAAATCAAGTAGAGGCGATACGATTGGTGAGGAAACAATACAAACAAGCACAGGCCAAAGCAAAAAAGAAGTAGACTGAAAACCGCTGGGATCAAATTTGTGAAGCCTGTCAAAGGAAAGATTACCAGCTGTTCTGGCTGCTTGTTACGAGGGACGTTGCAGAAAAACTGAAACCACCTACAAGTAATATCGCTGAAGCTGCATGGTACGAACATTTCTCAGCAGTTTATACATGATCAGAAGTGGAAGATTCAGAAGGTCCCCTTATAGATCATAGAAGTAACCAACTTAGTATCAATCTGTTCTCCTCAGCGGAAATAACACAAAGTATTTGCATTATAATTAAAAACAAAGGGGGTGATTAGGATGGCCCTAAGCGGTGCTGGGACCGTCCGCCAGTGGGGCGGCAGTACCGCACTGGCAATTAGGATGCCACCGCCACCGTGGTGGTGGCATCCTACATTCCCAGCATTGTGGTGGGCGGTGCCCACAGCACCGCCTGCCACAATGCTGGGAATGCATGTTGTGCATTGTCATGCACAAGGTGACAGGCACTGCGCGGTGCCTGCCACCTTGTCCATGACAATGTAGGGGGGTACCATAGGTACCCTCTATGTGCACCCCCTACCCACAATACCCTGGGGGCTGGCAATAGGTTCCGACAGCAAAATCCATCCTGCTTTCCATGGCAGGGTCTCCCCATGGAAAGCCCTGCACTGCTGCCCATGCTAATATGGATGGTGGTCCACTGGTCGACCGGCGGAAAACCAGCAGACGGTTTTTCCATCCGCCGGGGCCCCCCCCCGCCATACTAATATGGCGGGGGGAAATGGGTGGAGGGTGGAGAAAAATGTCGGGCGTATCACCACTGCCATGCGGGCGGTGGTGATCAGCCCGACATTGTAATCACCCCCAAAGTGTCTGGCCCTGATTGCATACTGAGAGATGTTTTCCTGAGCGACATGGACTGGACTGGACTAACTATATTCTGACTTTAGCAAATGGAATTGCTGCAGGGGCTCTGATACCTCCATCTTGGAGGGGAGCCAAAGTTATCCTAGTATTTAAGAATGGGTATCGTTCACTACCCTCCAACTATAGGCCATTCAGCCTACTTGATGCCACTCAGAGGGTTTTCTCTCATGCTCTATTAAACCCAATCACAGATTGGATGGAGGAAAACAACATACTATCCCCCTACCAAGTGGGTTTCAGGAAGAAAGTGTGCACTGTTGATCAACTTTTTCGATATTCCATGCTGGTCTGGAAGACAGTACTACTAGAACAGGGTAGTCTGTATACTGCCTTTATTGATCTAAAGTCAGCTTTTGATCTTATACCCAGGCCTAAACTATGGCAGGTTTTACATGATCATGGGCTCCCACATGACATTTTGACTCTTCTTATACAGCTACACGAGGGAAACTACGCAAGGGTGAGGTGGGGAGACCAAGGCCAGTTGACAGGTCCAATCAAAGTTGCTAGAGGGGTACAGAAGGGCAGCGTCCGGACGCCCACTCTTTTTTCACTGTTCATAAAAGGAGTGGTGAAGTACCTAGCTGAGGTTCACGCGGATGCCCCTAAATTGGGAGGCGTGAAAATTACAACCTTACTATTTGCGGATGATACCCCCCTGGTCTCAAAAATCCCCATTGGTCTTCAATTGCTGCTTGATCGCTTTATGTCCTTCTGTAAATCGAGAGGATTGGAGATTAACTGCTCAAAAACCAAGCCCATGCAGTTAAATCCACATAAATCATTCAAGGGCAAACTTTGGCTGGATGGGATCCCCCTAGAGAGAGTGGAAACTTTCAATTACTTGGGCATAACGCTTGAGGAGAAAATGTCCTGGAAACATCACATCTTGAAACGGTCCCTCCGGCAGAGGAAAACTACAGGGGCATTATTGAAGGAACACAGGGCTTCACAAACTAGGCCGATAGCTGCATTACTCCAAATCTATGATCAGAAAGTGGTAAGCTCTGCTCTTTACGGAGCTGAACTGTGGGTGTTTGATAACCTTGAGTGGACAAAGCCAGATTACGCCCCATTCTTTTTTGGTTATGTTGAAAAAAACACCTGAGCTTATCCACTATGTGGCTGCCCTTGAAGAAGTGTGTAGTCTAGACCGTTCAAAAAAATGTGGTGGTTTAGTAACATTCAAAAATCCTTCTCTGCGGTTGGTCTGGGGAATCTATGGGCTGAGTCTGATTATAGTTTGCTACCTAGTAGGGACTGCATCAAGACATGCTAGTGGATTTGGGTAGACCAGATAAATGTATCACTAGCAGGTGGCCACCTTACAAGAGACTTTCTTGAATTCAAGCTATTTAGTATGTATGAGCAGTATATGGAGGTAATCACCATACCAAATGATAGAAAGCTATACATACAGTTCAGATTTGGTACTCTCTCACTGAATTAATTTTCAGCTGATTGGCAGCGGGGATCTGACAATGCACTACGTTGCAGTCCCCACTGCTCAGGGGCTCATGAGACGATTAACAATTATTGTTTTGCATACCTACTGCACAAATCCCCAAGGCTCAAGTGGTTAGCCCTCATCTGTATGCTGATGAGTACCCGATGCCATCAAGAGGTGTTGTGTATTCTAAAGACAGACTTTAGGCCATCGTTAGTTTGTGCAGTGGCCAAATTACCGTGGGAAATGTGGCTTATAAGAAGAATTAGACTGAAGAATGGCTGAACTACTTACTGTAGCTCTCTAACTTCACCCGGCCCTTTTAGTTTACAAACATAGTTAGAGCATGTTCCACCATTAGCACTAGTTTTGGTAGTTTTGTTATCTTGGCAGTGATCTCAAAAGTAAAGGTTCACAACTTGTACTACGGGCTTGAGATGCTATGGAAATGAAGCAGACTTTTTATTATGTATTTATGCCCTACATACTCACTAAATACCAAGTATGTGCAGTGGTACTCACAAAATAACAAGTATGTGCAGTGGTACTCGCTAAATACCAAGTATGTACAGTGGTACTAGCTACATACCAAGTATGTGCATTGGTACTTGCTAAATAACAAGTATGTAGAGTGGTACTAGCTGAATACCAAGTATGTACATTGGCACTAGCTAAATACCATGTATGTACAGTGGTACTAGCTAAATACCAATTATGTACAGTGGTACTCGCTAAATAACAAGTATGTACAGTGGTATTCGCTAAATACCAAGTATGTACAGTGGTACTTGCTAAATAACAAGTATGTACAGAGGTACTCACTAAATACCAAGTATGTACAGTGGTACTCGCTAAATAACAAGTATGTACAGTGATACTCTCTGAATATCAAGTATGTACAGTGGTACTAGATAAATAGCAAGTATATACAGTCTTACCTGCTAAATAACAAGTATGTACAGTGGTACTAGCTAAATACCAAGTATGTACAGTGGTAGTGGCTAAATACCAAGTATGAACAGTGGTACTAGCTAAATAGCAAGTATATACAGCGGTACTCGCTAAATAATAAGTATGTACAGTGGTACTCGCTAAATGCCAAGTATGTACAGTGGTACTAGCTAAATGCCAAGTATGTACAGTGGTACTCACTAAATAACAAGTATGTAGAGTGGTACTAGCTAAATACCAAGTGTGTACAGAGGTACTCACTAAATGCAATGTATGTAAAGTGATTCTCGCTAAATACCAAATATGTACAGAGGTACTTGCTAAATACCAAGTATGTACAGTGTAACTCGCTAAATAACAAGTATGAACAGTGTTGCTCGCTAAATTCCAAGTATGTGCAGGGGTACTCACTAAATACCAAGCATGTAGAGTGTTACTAGCTAAGTAACAAGTATCTACAGTGGTACTCGCTAACTAACAAGTATGTGCAGTGGTACTCGCTAAATACCAAGTATGTACAGTGGTACTAGCTAAATAACAAGTATGTACAGTGGTATTCGCTAAATACCAAGTATGTACAGTGGTACTTGCTAAATAACAAGTATGTACAGAGGTACTCACTAAATACCAAGTATGTACAGTGGTACTTGCTAAATAACAAGTATGTACAGTTACTCTCTGAATATCAAGTATGTACAGTGGTACTAGCTAAATACCAAGTATGAACAGTGGTACTAGCTAAATAGCAAGTATATACAGTGGTACTCGCTAAATAATAATTATGTACAGTGGTACTCGCTAAATACCAAGTATGTACAGTGGCACTCGCTTAATAACAAGTATGTACAGTGGTACTTTTAAATACCAAGTATATACAGTGGTACTAGCTAAATGCCAAGTATGTACAGTGGTACTCACTAAATAACAAGTATGTAGAGTGGTACTAGCTAAATACCAAGTGTGTACAGTGGTACTCGCTAAATGCAATGTATGTAAAGTGATTCTCGCTAAATACCAAATATGTACAGAGGTACTCGCTAAATACCAAGTATGTACAGTGTTACTCGCTAAATAACAAGTATGTAAAGTGCTGCTCGCTAAATTCCAAGTATGTGCAGTGGTACTCACTAAATACCAAGCATGTAGAGTGTTACTAGCCAAGTAACAAGTATCTACAGTGGTACTCGCTAAATAACAAGAATGTAGAGTGGTACCAGCTAAATACCAAGTATGTACGGTGGTACTCACTAAATGCCATGTATGTACAGTAGTACTCGCTAAATATCAAGTATGTACAGAGGTCCTTGCTAAATGCCAAGTATGTTGAGTGGTACTAGCTAAATAACAATTATGTACAGTGGAACTCGCTAAATACCAAGTATGTAGAGTGGTACTAGCTAAATACAAAGTATGTACATTGGTACTAGCTAAATACCATATATGTAAAGTGGTACTAGATAAATACCAAGTATGTATAGTGGTACTCACTAAATAACAAGTATGTACAGGGGTATTCGCTAAATACCAAGTATGTAAAGTCGTACGAGCTAAATAACAAGTATGTACAGAGGTACGAGCTAAATACCAAGTATGTACAGGGGTACTCGCTAAATAACAAGTATGTACAGTGATACTCTCTAAATATCAAGTATGTACAGTGGTACTAGCTAAATAGCAAGTATGTACAGTGGTACTTGATAAAAAACAAGTATGTACAGTGGTACTAGCTAAATACCAAATATATACAGTGGTACTGGCTAAATACCAAGTATGTACAGTGGAACTAGCTGAATACCATGTATGTACAGTGGTACTCGCTAAATAACAAGTATGTTCAGTATATAAAGTGGTACCGGCTAAATAGCAAGTATGTACAGTGTTACTCGCTAAATAATAAGTATGTACAGTGGTACTCGCTAAATGCCAAGTATGTACAGTGGTACTCGCTTAATAACAAGTATGTAGAGTGTTACTAGCTAAATACAAAGTATGTACAGTGGTACTCGCTAAATGCCAAGTATGTACGGTAATGCTCACTAAATACCAAATATGTACAGAGGTACTCGCTAAATACCAAATATGTACAGTGGTACTCGCTAAATAACAAGTATGTACAGTGGTACTCTCTAAATAACAAGTATGTACAGGGGTACTAGCTAAAAAGCAAGTATGTCAAGTGGTACTTGCTAAAAAACAGGTATGTACAATGGTACTAGCTAAATACCAAATATGTACAATGGTACTGGCTAAATAAAAAGTATTTACAGTGGCACTGGCTAAATACTAAGTATGTAGAGTGGTACTAGCTAAATACCAAGTATGTACAGACCTACTAGCTAAATACCAAGGGCCTGATTCACAGAACTAACTTAAGACAAAATCCTAAACTTACTACCATTTTGGTATTCACAGAAGGCACTTACTCATTTTGGTATTCACAGAAGGCACTTACTCATTTCGGTATTCACAGGATTTTTCTCAGTTTAGTAGTAGTATAGTTAGGACTCCTAACTTTAGGACTCCTAAATGCCTCCTGTGAATACCGAAAGTCTTAAAATAAGGATTTTTCTCAATTTAGTAGTCCTAAAGTTAGGACTCCTAACTTTAGGACTCCTAAAAGCCTTCTGTGACTCCCGAAAGCCTTAAAATTAGGATTTTTCTCAGTTTAGTAGTAGTATAGTTAGGGCTCCTAACTTTAGGACTCCTAAATGCCTTCTGTGAATACCGAAAGTCTTAAAATAAGGATTTTTCTCAATTTAGTAGTCCTAAAGTTAGGACTCCTAACTTTAGGACTCCTAAATGCCTTCTGTGACTCCCAAAAGCCTTAAAATTAGGATTTTTCTCAGTTTAGTAGTAGTAAAGTTAGGATTCCTAACTTTAGGACTCCTAAACTGAGAAAAATCCTAATTTTAAGACTTTCGGTATTCACAGAAGGCATTTAGGAGTCCTAAAGTTAGGAGTCCTAACTTCTGTGAATACCGAAGTGAGTAAGTGTCTTCTGTGAATACCAAAATGAGTAAGTGCCTTCTGTGAATACGAAAATGGTAGTAAGTTTAGGATTTTGTCTCAAGTTAGTTCTGTGAATCGGGCCCTTACGTATGTATAGTGGTGCTCGCTAAATAACAAGTATGTACAGTGGTACTCGCTAAATACCAAGTATGTACAGTGGTACTAGCTAAATCCCAAGCATGTACAGTGGTACTCGCTAAATACCAAGCATGGAGAGTGTTACTAGCTAAGTAACAAGTATGTACAGTGGTACTCGCTTAATACGAAGTGTGTACAGAGGTACTTGCTAAATACCAAGTATGTACAGTGGTACTAGCTAAATGCTAAGTATGTACAGTGGTACTTGCTAAATAACAAGTATGTAGAGTGGTACTGGCTAAATACCAAGTATGTACAGTGGTACTCGCTATATGCCATGTATGTACAGTGGTATTTGCTAAATACCAAGTATGTAAAGTGGTGCTTGCTAAATACCAAGTATTAGAGTGGTACTAGCTAAATGCTAAGTATGTACATTGGTATTAGCTAAATACCAAGTATGTACAGTGGTACTAGATAAATACCAAGTATGTACAATGGTACTCGCTAAATAACAAGTATGTACAGGGGTATTCAGTAAATACCAAGTATGTACAGTGGTACGAGCTAAATAACAAGTATGTACAGTGGTACTAGCTAAATAGCAAGTATGTACAGTGGTACTTGATAAAGAACAAGTATGTACAGTGGTATTGGCTAAATATGAAGTATGTACAGTGGTACTAGCTGAATACCATAGATGTACAGTGGTACTCCCTAAATAACAAGTATGTTCAGTATATACAGTGGTACTGGCTAAATAGCAAGTATCTACAGTGGCACTCGCTAAATAATAAGTATGTACAGTGGTACTCTCTAAATGCCAAGCATGTACAGTGGTACTCGCTTAACAACAAGTATGAACAGTGGTACTCGCTAAATACCAAGTATGTACAGTGGTACTACTACCTAAATGCCAAGTATGTACAATGGTACTCACTAAATAACAAGTATGTAGAGTGGTACTAGCTAAATACAAAGTATGTACAGTGGTACTACCTAAATGCCAAGTATGTACGGTAATTCTCACTAATTACCAAATATGTACAGAGGTACTCGCTAAATACCAAATATGTACAGTGGTACTCGCTAAATAACAAGTATGTACAGTGGTACTCTCTAAATAACAAGTATGTACAGTGGTACTGGCTAAATAGCAAGTATGTACAGTGGTACTCGCTAAATAACAAGTATGTAGAGTGTTACTAGCTAAATACAAAGTATGTACAGTGGTACTCGCTAAATGCCACGTATGTACAGTCATTCTCAATAAATAACAAATATGCACAGAGGTACTCGCTAAATACCAAATATGGACACTGGTACTCGCTAAATAACAAGTATGTACAGTGGTACTCTCTAAATAACAAGTATGTACAGTGGTACTAGCTAAATAGCAAGTATATACAGTGGTACTTGCAAAAACAAGTATGTACAGTGGTACTAGCTAAATACCAAATATGTACAATGGTACTGGCTAAATAACATTTACAGTGGTATTGGCTAAATACTAAGTATGTAGAGTGGTACTAGCTAAATACCAAGTATGTACAGAGGTACTAGCTAAATACGAAGTATGTATAGTGGTACTCGCTAAATACAAGTATGTACAGAGGTACTTGATAAAAAACAAGTATGTACAGTGGTACTGGCTAAATACCAAGTATGTACAGTGGTACTGGCTAAATACCAAGTATGAACAGTGGTACTAGCTTAATACCATGTATGTGCAGTGGTACTCGCTAAATAACAAGTATGTACAGGGGTACTTGCTAAATGCCAAGTATGTAGAGTGGTACTAGCTAAATAACAAGTATGTACAGTGGTACTCGCTAAATAATAAGTATGTACAGTGGTACTAGCTAAATAACAAGTATGTACTTGCTAAATGCCATGTATGTAAAGTGATTCTCGCTAAATACCAAATATGTACAGAGGTACTCGCTAAATACCAAGTATGTACAGTGTTGCTCGCTAAATTCCAACTATGTGCAGTGGTACTCGCTAAATAGCAAGTATGTACAGTGGTACTAGCTAAATACCAAGTATGTACAGTGGTACTCGCTAAATACCAGGTATTTACAGAGGTGCTTGCTAAATGCCAAGTATGTTGAGTGGTACTAGCTAAATAACAAGTATGTACAGTGGTACTCGCTAAATAAAAAGTATGTACAGTGGTACTAGCTAAATAACAAGTATGTACAGTGGTACTTGCTAAATGCCATGTATGTAAAGTGATTCTCGCTAAATACCAAATATGTACAGAGGTACTCGCTAAATACCAAATATGTACAGAGGTACTCGCTAAATACCAAGTATGTACAGTGTTGCTCGCTAAATTCCAACTATGTGCAGTGGTACTCGCTAAATACCAAGCATTTAGAGTGTTACTAGCTAAGTAACAAGTATGTACAGTGGTACTCGCTAAATAACAAGTATGTACAGAGGTACTTGCTAAATGCCATGTATGTACAGTGGTACTCACTAAATACCAGGTATTTACATACGTGCTTAATAAATACCAAGTATGTTAAGTGGTACTAGCTAAATACCAAGTATTTACATTGGTACTCGCTAAATACCAAGTATGAACAGTGGTACTCGCTAAATGCCATGTATGTAAAGTGATTCTCGCTAAATACAAAATATGTACAGTGGTACTCGCTAAATACCAAGCATGTAGAGTGTTACTAGCTAAGTAACAAGTATGTACAGTGGTACTCGCTAAATAACAAGTATGTACAGAGGTGCTCGCTAAATGCCATGTATGTACAGTGGTACTCACTAAATACCAGGTATTTACAGACGTGCTTAATAAATACCAAGTATGTTAAGTGGTATTCTCTAAATAACAAGTATGTACAGTGTTACTCTCTAAATAACAAGTATGTACTGTGGTACTTGCTAAATGCCATGTATGTACAGTGGTACTAACTAAATACCAGGTATTTACAGAGGTGCTTGCTAAATACCAAGTATGTTGAGTGGTACTCGCTAAATAACAAGTATTTACATTGGTACTCGCTAAATACCATGTATGTACAGTGGTACTCACTAAATACCAGGTATTTACAGAGGAGCTTGCTAAATACCAAGTATGTTGAGTGGTACTCGCTAAATAATAAGTATGTACAGTGGTACTAGCTAAATACCAAGTATGTACAGTGGTACTCGCTAAATACCAGGGGGCAGATTTATGTTCCCTGGAGCATCCCTGCAAATCAGCACGGATGCGCCAGGGAAGATGTGTCACGCAAGTTTACCCTTGCGCCACAATAGATGCACCGCATTTACAATGCAGCGCATCGTGGCGCAAGGATAAACAGATGCGTGACACATCTGATGGCGGAAGGGCGGCACATTGCTGGAGTTGCGTCGCAAGCGCGACGCAGCTCCAGCAAGGCTCGGGGTTGCCCTATCTCTAACATGCTGCGTCAATCCTTACGCCTGCTTCAAGCAGGCGCAGGGATTTGACGCAGCATGGCCGGAAAAGTGACTGAGTGAAATCTTGTAGATTTCACTCAGCCATTTTTCGGAGGCGCTCCTGCGCCGGAACGCCCCCCCCTGTGAAGGTACGCCCACATGTGGCGCAAGCTTTACAACGTGACGCATCTCCCTAGATGCGTCACGTTGTGAATCTGCCGCAGCATGGCGCAGGCTTTGCGCCGCCGCTGCGTCACAAAAGTGACGCAACGGCGGCGCAAAAGTGACGCAAGTGTAACATAAATCTGCCCCCAGGTATTTACAGAGGTGCTTGCTAAATACCAAGTATGTTGAGTGGTACTAGCTAAATAACAAGTATGTACAGTGGTACTCGCTTAATAATAAGTATGTACAGTGGTACTCGCTAAATAATAAGTATGTACAGTGGTACTAGCTAAATAACAAGTATGTATAGTGGTACTTGCTAAATGCCATGTATGTAAAGTGATTCTCGCTAAATACCAAATATGTACAGAGGTACTCGCTAAATACCAAGTATGTACAGTGTTGCTCGCTAAATTCCAAGTATGTGCCGTGGTACTCGCTAAATACAAAGCATGTAGAGTGTTACTAGCTAAGTAACAAGTATGTACAGTGGTACTCGCTAAATAACAAGTATGTACAGAGGTACTCGCTAAATGCCATGTATGTACAGTGGTACTCACTAAATACCAGGTATTTACAGACGCGCTTAATAAATACCAAGTATGTTAAGTGGTACTAGCTAAATAACAAGTATTTACATTGGTACTCGCTAAATACCAAGTATGAACAGTGGTACTCGCTAAATGCCATGTATGTAAAGTGATTCTCGCTAAATACAAAATATGTACAGTGGTACTCGCTAAATACCAAGCATGTAGAGTGTTACTAGCTAAGTAACAAGTATGTACAGTGGTACTCGCTAAATACCAAGTATGAACAGTGGTACTCGCTAAATGCCATGTATGTAAAGTGATTCTCGCTAAATACAAAATATGTACAGTGGTACTCGCTAAATACCAAGCATGTAGAGTGTTACTAGCTAAGTAACAAGTATGTACAGTGGTACTCGCTAAATAACAAGTATGTACAGAGGTACTCGCTAAATGCCATGTATGTACAGTGGTACTCACTAAATACCAGGTATTTACAGACGTGCTTAATAAATACCAAGTATGTTAAGTGGTACTCGCTAAATAACAAGTATGTACAGAGGTACTCGCTAAATGCCATGTATGTACAGTGGTACTCACTAAATACCAGGTATTTACAGACGTGCTTAATAAATACCAAGTATGTTAAGTGGTACTAGCTAAATAACAAGTATTTACATTGGTACTCGCTAAATACCAAGTATGAACAGTGGTACTCGCTAAATGCCATGTATGTACAGTGATTCTCGCTAAATACAAAATATGTACAGAGGTACTCGCTAAATACCAAGTATGTACAGTGTTACTCGCTAATTAACAAGTATGTACAGTGGTACTCGCTAAATGCCATGTATGTACAATGGTACTCACTAAATACCAGGTATTTACAGAGGTGCTTGCTAAATACCAAGTATGTTGAGTGGTACTCGCTAAATAATAAGTATGTACAGTGGTACTAGCTAAATAACAAGTATGTACAGTGGTACTAGCTAAATACCAAGTATGTACAGTGGTACTCGCTAAATACCAGATATTTACAGAGGTGCTTGCTAAATACCAAGTATGTTGAGTGGTACTAGCTAAATAACAAGTATGTACATTGGTACTCGCTAAATAAGTATGTACAGTGGTACTAGCTAAATAACAAGTATGAACAGTGGTACTCGCTAAATGCCATGTATGTACAGTGATTCTCGCTAAATACAAAATATGTACAGAGGTACTCGCTAAATACCAAGTATGTACAGTGTTACTCGCTAATTAACAAGTATGTACAGTGGTACTCGCTAAATGCCATGTATGTACAATGGTACTCACTAAATACCAGGTATTTACAGAGGTGCTTGCTAAATACCAAGTATGTTGAGTGGTACTCGCTAAATAACAAGTATTTACATTGGTACTCGCTAAATACCATGTATGTACAGTGGTACTCACTAAATACCAGGTATTTACAGAGGTGCTTGCTAAATACCAAGTATGTTGAGTGGTACTCGCTAAATAATAAGTATGTACAGTGGTACTAGCTAAATAACAAGTATGTACAGTGGTACTAGCTAAATACCAAGTATGTACAGTGGTACTCGCTAAATACCAGATATTTACAGAGGTGCTTGCTAAATACCAAGTATGTTGAGTGGTACTAGCTAAATAACAAGTATGTACATTGGTACTCGCTAAATAAGTATGTACAGTGGTACTAGCTAAATAACAAGTATGTACAGTGGTACTTGCTAAATGCCATGTATGTAAAGTGATTCTCGCTAAATTCCAAATATGTACAGAGGTACTCCCTAAATACCAAGTATGTACAGTGTTGCTCGCTAAATTCCAAGTATGTGCCGTGGTACTCGCTAAATACCAAGCATGTAGAGTGTTAGTAGCTAAGTATCAAGTATGTACAGTGGTACTCGCTAAATAATACGTATGTACAGTGGTTCCTTGCTAAATAAGAAGTATGCACAGGGGCACTCGCTAAATAACAAGTATGTACAGAGGTACTCGCTAAATACCAAGTATGTTGAGTGGTACTCGCTAAATACCAAGTATGTACAGTCGTACTAGATGATTACCAAGTATGTACATTGGTACCCGCTAAATAACAAGTATGTACAGGAGTACTCGCTAAATGCCAAGTATGTAGAGTGGTACTAGCTAAATGACAAGTATGTACAATAAGTATGTACAGTGGTACTCGCTAAATAATACGTATGTACAGTGGTACTAGCTAAATAACAAGTATGTACAGTGGTACTAGCTAAATACCAAGTATGAACAGTGGTACTCGCTAAATGCCATGTATGTACAGTGGTACTCGCTAAATACCAGGTATTTACAGAGGTGCTTGCTAAATACCAAGTATGTTGAGTAGTACTAGCTAAATAACAATTATGTACAGTGGTACTCGCTAAATAACAAGTATGTACAGTGGTACTCGCTAAATACCAATTATGTAGAGTGGTACTAGCTAAATACTAAGTATGTACATTGGTACTAGCTAAATACCATGTATGTACAGTGGTACAAGATAATTACCAAGTATGTACAGTGGTACTTGCTAAATGCCATGTGTGTAAAGTGATTCTCGCTAACTACCAAATATGTACAGAGGTACTAGCTAAATACAAAGTATGTACAGTGATACTCGCTAAATACCAGGTATTTACAGAGGTGCTTGCTAAATACCAAGTATGTTGAGTGGTACTAGCTAAATAACAAGTATGTACAGTGGTACTCGCTAAATAATAAGTATGTACAGTGGTACTAGCTAAATAACAAGTATGTACAGTGGTACTTGCTAAATGCCATGTATGTAAAGTGATTCTCGCTAAATACCAAATATGTACAGAGGTACTCGCTAAATACCAAGTATGTACAGTGTTGCTCGCTAAATTCCAACTATGTGCAGTGGTACTCGCTAAATAGCAAGTATGTACAGTGGTACTAGCTAAATACCAAGTATGTACAGTGGTACTCGCTAAATACCAGGTATTTACAGAGGTGCTTGCTAAATACCAAGTATGTTGAGTGGTACTCGCTAAATACCAAGTATGTACAGTCGTACTAGATGATTACCAAGTATGTACATTGATACCCGCTAAATAACAAGTATGTACAGGGGTACTCGCTAAATGCCAAGTATGTAGAGTGGTACTAGCTAAATGATAAGTATGTACAATAAGTATGTACAGTGGTACTCGCTAAATAATACGTATGTACAGTGGTACTAGCTAAATAACAAGTATGTACAGTGGTACTAGCTAAATGCCATGTATGTACAGTGGTACTCACTAAATACCAGGTATTTACAGAGGTGCTTGCTAAATACCAAGTATGTTGAGTAGTACTAGCTGAATAACAATTATGTACAGTGGTACTCGCTAAAGAACAAGTATGTACAGTGGTACTCGCTAAATACCAAGTATGTAGAGTGGTACTAGCTAAATACTAAGTATGTACATTGGTACTAGCTAAATACCATGTATGTACAGTTGTACAAGATAAATACCAAGAATGTACAGTGGTACTTGCTAAATGCCATGTATGTAAAGTGATTCTCGCTAACTACCAAATATGTACAGAGGTACTCGCTAAATACCAAGTATGTACAGTGGTACTCGCTAAATACCAGGTATTTACAGAGGTGCTTGCTAAATACCAAGTATGTTGAGTGGTACCAGCTAAATAACAAGTATGTACAGTGGTTCTTGCTAAATAATAAGTATGTACAGTGGTACTAGCTAAATAACAAGTATGTACAGTGGTACTTGCGAAATGCCATGTATGTAAAGTGATTCTTGCTAAATACCAAATATGTACAGAGGTACTCACTAAATACCAAGTATGTACAGTGGTACTCGCTAAATACCAGGTATTTACAGAGGTGCTTGCTAAATACCAAGTATGTTGAGTGGTACTAGCTAAATAACAAGTATGTACAGTGGTACTCGCTAAATAATAAGTATGTACAGTGGTACTAGCTAAATAACAAGTATGTACAGTGGTACTTGCTAAATGCCATGTATGTAAAGTGATTCTTGCTAAATACCAAATATGTACAGAGGTACTCGCTGAATACCAAGTATGTACAGTGGTACTCGCTAAATACCAGGTATTTACAGAGGTGCTTGCTAAATACCAAGTATGTTGAGTGGTACTAGCTAAATAACAAGTATGTACAGTGGTACTCGCTAAATAATAAGTATGTACAGTGGTACTAGCTAAATACCAAGCACGTAGAGTGTTACTAGCTAAGTAACAAGTATGTACAGTGGTACTCGCTAAATAACAAGTATGTACAGAGGTACTCGCTAAATGCCATGTATGTACAGTGGTACTCACTAAATACCAGGTATTTACAGACATGTACAATGCAGCGCATCGTGGCGCAAGGATAAACAGATGCGTGACACATCTGATGGCGGAAGGGCGGCACATTGCTGGAGTTGCCCTATCTCTAACATGCTGCGTCAATCCTTACGCCTGCTTCAAGCAGGCGCAGGGATTTGACGCAGCATGGCCGGAAAATTGACTGAGTGAAATCTTGTAGATTTCACTCAGCCACTTTTCGGAGGCGTTCCTGCGCCGGAACGCCCCCCCCTGTGAAGGTACGCCCACATGTGGCGCAAGCTTTACAACGTGACGCATCTCCCTAGATGCGTCACGTTGTGAATCTGCCGCAGCATGGCGCAGGCTTTGCGCCGCCGCTGCGTCACAAAAGTGACGCAACGGCGGCGCAAAAGTGACGCAAGTGTAACATAAATCTGCCCCCAGGTATTTACAGAGGTGCTTGCTAAATACCAAGTATGTTGAGTGGTACTAGCTAAACAACAAGTATGTACAGTGGTACTCGCTAAATAATAAGTATGTACAGTGGTACTAGCTAAATAATAAGTATGTACAGTGGTACTAGCTAAATAACAAGTATGTATAGTGGTACTTGCTAAATGCCATGTATGTAAAGTGATTCTCGCTAAATACCAAATATGTACAGAGGTACTCGCTAAATACCAAGTATGTACAGTGTTGCTCGCTAAATTCCAAGTATGTGCCGTGGTACTCGCTAAATACCAAGCATGTAGAGTGTTACTAGCTAAGTAACAAGTATGTACAGAGGTACTCGCTAAATGCCAGGTATTTACAGACGCGCTTAATAAATACCAAGTATGTTAAGTGGTACTAGCTAAATAACAAGTATTTACATTGGTACTCGCTAAATACCAAGTATGAACAGTGGTACTCGCTAAATGCCATGTATGTAAAGTGATTCTCGCTAAATACAAAAGATGTACAGTGGTACTCGCTAAATACCAAGCATGTAGAGTGTTACTAGGTAAGTAACAAGTATGTACAGTGGTACTCGCTAAATAACAAGTATGTACAGAGGTACTCGCTAAATGCCATGTATGTACACTGGTACTCACTAAATACCAGGTATTTACAGACGCGCTTAATAAATACCAAGTATGTTAAGTGGTACTAGCTAAATAACAAGTATTTACATTGGTACTCGCTAAATACCAAGTATGAACAGTGGTACTCGCTAAATGCCATATATGTAAAGTGATTCTCGCTAAATACAAAATATGTACAGTGGTACTCGCTAAATACCAAGCATGTAGAGTGTTACTAGCTAAGTAACAAGTATGTACAGTGGTACTCGCTAAATAACAAGTATGTACAGAGGTACTCGCTAAATGCCATGTACGTACAGTGGTACTCACTAAATACCAGGTATTTACAGAGGTGCTCAATAAATACCAAGTATGTTAAGTGGTACTCGCTAAATAACAAGTATGTACAGAGGTACTCACTAAATGCCATGTATGTACAGTGGTACTCACTAAATACCAGGTATTTACAGACGTGCTTAATAAATACCAAGTATGTTAAGTGGTACTAGCTAAATAACAAGTTTTTACATTGGTACTCGCTAAATACCAAGTATGAACAGTGGTACTCGCTAAATGCCATGTATGTAAAGTGATTCTCGCTAAATACAAAATATGTACACTGGTACTTGCTAAATAATAAGTATGTACAGTGGTACTAGCTAAATAACAAGTATGTTCAGTGGTACTTGCTAAATGCCATGTATGTAAAGTGATTCTCGCTAAATACCAAATATGTACAGAGGTACTCGCTAAATACCAAGTATGTACAGTGTTGCTCGCTAAATTCCAAGTATGTGCCGTGGTACTCGCTAAATACCAAGCATGTAGAGTGTTACTAGCTAAGTAACAAGTATGTACAGAGGTACTCGCTAAATGCCAGGTATTTACAGACGCGCTTAATAAATACCAAGTATGTTAAGTGGTACTAGCTAAATAACAAGTATTTACATTGGTACTCGCTAAATACCAAGTATGAACAGTGGTACTCGCTAAATGCCATGTATGTAAAGTGATTCTCGCTAAATACAAAAGATGTACAGTGGTACTCGCTAAATACCAAGCATGTAGAGTGTTACTAGGTAAGTAACAAGTATGTACAGTGGTACTCGCTAAATAACAAGTATGTACAGAGGTACTCGCTAAATGCCATGTATGTACAGTGGTACTCACTAAATACCAGGTATTTACAGACGCGCTTAATAAATACCAAGTATGTTAAGTGGTACTAGCTAAATAACAAGTATTTACATTGGTACTCGCTAAATACCAAGTATGAACAGTGGTACTCGCTAAATGCCATATATGTAAAGTGATTCTCGCTAAATACAAAATATGTACAGTGGTACTCGCTAAATACCAAGCATGTAGAGTGTTACTAGCTAAGTAACAAGTATGTACAGTGGTACTCGCTAAATAACAAGTATGTACAGAGGTACTCGCTAAATGCCATGTACGTACAGTGGTACTCACTAAATACCAGGTATTTACAGAGGTGCTCAATAAATACCAAGTATGTTAAGTGGTACTCGCTAAATAACAAGTATGTACAGAGGTACTCGCTAAATGCCATGTATGTACAGTGGTACTCACTAAATACCAGGTATTTACAGACGTGCTTAATAAATACCAAGTATGTTAAGTGGTACTAGCTAAATAACAAGTTTTTACATTGGTACTCGCTAAATACCAAGTATGAACAGTGGTACTCGCTAAATGCCATGTATGTAAAGTGATTCTCGCTAAATACAAAATATGTACACTGGTACTTGCTAAATAATAAGTATGTACAGTGGTACTAGCTAAATAACAAGTATGTTCAGTGGTACTTGCTAAATGCCATGTATGTAAAGTGATTCTCGCTAAATACCAAATATGTACAGAGGTACTCGCTAAATACCAAGTATGTACAGTGTTGCTCGCTAAATTCCAACTATGTGCAGTGGTACTCACTAAATAGCAAGTATGTACAGTGGTACTAGCTAAATACCAAGTATGTACAGTGGTACTCGCTAAATACCAGGTATTTACAGAGGTGCTTGCTAAATACCAAGTATGTTGAGTGGTACTAGCTAAATAACAAGTATGTACAGTGGTACTCGCTAAATAATAAGTATGTACAGTGGTACTAGCTAAATAACAAGTATGTACAGTGGTACTTGCTAAATGCCATGTATGTAAAGTGATTCTCGCTAAATACCAAATATGTACAGTGTTGCTCGCTAAATTCCAACTATGTGCAGTGGTACTCGCTAAATAGCAAGTATGTACAGTGGTACTAGCTAAATACCAACTATGTACAGTGTTACTCGCTAAATACCAGGTATTTACAGAGGTGCTTGCTAAATACCAAGTATGTTGAGTGGTACTAGCTAAATAACAAGTATGTACAGTGGTACTCGCTAAATAATAAGTATGTACAGTGGTACTAGCTAAATAACAAGTATGTAGAGTGGTACTAGCTAAATACTAAGTATGTACATTGGTACTAGCTAAATACCATGTATGTACAGTGGTACAAGATAAATACCAAGTATGTACAGTGGTACTTGCTAAATGCCATGTATGTAAAGTGATTCTCGCTAACTACCAAATATGTACAGAGGTACTCGCTAAATACCAAGTATGTACAGTGTTGGTCGCTAAATTCCAACTATGTGCAGTGGTACTCGCTAAATAGCAAGTATGTACAGTGATACTAGCTAAATACCAAGTATGTACAGTGGTACTCGCTAAATACCAGGTATTTACAGAGGTGCTTGCTAAATACGAAGTATGTTGAGTGGTACTAGCTAAATAAATAGTATGTACAGTGGTACTCGCTAAATAATAAGTATGTACAGTGGTACTAGCTAAATAACAAGTATGTTCAGTGGTACTTGCTAAATGCCATGTATGTAAAGTGATTCTCTCTAAATACCAAATATGTACAGAGGTACTCGCTAAATACCAAGTATGTACAGTGTTGCTCGCTAAATTCCAACTATGTGCAGTGGTACTCACTAAATAGCAAGTATGTACAGTGGTACTAGCTAAATACCAAGTATGTACAGTGGTACTCGCTAAATACCAGGTATTTACAGAGGTGCTTGCTAAATACCAAGTATGTTGAGTGGTACTAGCTAAATAACAAGTATGTACAGTGGTACTCGCTAAATAATAAGTATGTACAGTGGTACTAGCTAAATAACAAGTATGTACAGTGGTACTTGCTAAATGCCATGTATGTAAAGTGATTCTCGCTAAATACCAAATATGTACAGTGTTGCTCGCTAAATTCCAACTATGTGCAGTGGTACTCGCTAAATAGCAAGTATGTACAGTGGTACTAGCTAAATACCAACTATGTACAGTGTTACTCGCTAAATACCAGGTATTTACAGAGGTGCTTGCTAAATACCAAGTATGTTGAGTGGTACTAGCTAAATAACAAGTATGTACAGTGGTACTCGCTAAATAATAAGTATGTACAGTGGTACTAGCTAAATAACAAGTATGTAGAGTGGTACTAGCTAAATACTAAGTATGTACATTGGTACTAGCTAAATACCATGTATGTACAGTGGTACAAGATAAATACCAAGTATGTACAGTGGTACTTGCTAAATGCCATGTATGTAAAGTGATTCTCGCTAACTACCAAATATGTACAGAGGTACTCGCTAAATACCAAGTATGTACAGTGTTGGTCGCTAAATTCCAACTATGTGCAGTGGTACTCGCTAAATAGCAAGTATGTACAGTGATACTAGCTAAATACCAAGTATGTACAGTGGTACTCGCTAAATACCAGGTATTTACAGAGGTGCTTGCTAAATACGAAGTATGTTGAGTGGTACTAGCTAAATAACAAGTATGTGCAGTGGTACTCGCTAAATAATAAGTATGTACAGTGGTACTAGCTAAATAACAAGTATGTACAGTGGTACTTGCTAAATGCCATGTATGTGAAGTGATTCTCGCTAAATACCAAATATGTACAGAGGTACTCGCTAAATACCAAGTATGTACAGTGTTGCTCGCTAAATTCCAACTATGTGCAGTGGTACTCGCTAAATAGCAAGTATGTACAGTGGTACTAGCTAAATACCAAGTATGTACAGTGGTACTCGCTAAATACCAGGTATTTACAGAGGTGCTTGCTAAATACCAAGTATGTTGAGTGGTACTAGCTAAATAACAAGTATGTACAGTGGTACTCGCTAAATAATAAGTATGTACAGTGGTACTCTCTAAATAATAAGTATGTACAGTGGTACTCGCTAAATACCAGGTATTTGCAGAAGTGCTTGCTAAATACCAAGTATGTTGAGTGGTACTAGCTAAATAACAAGTATGTACAGTGGTACTCGCTAAATAATAAGTATGTACAGTGGTACTAGCTAAATAACAAGTATGTACAGTGGTACTTGCTAAATGCCATGTATGTAAAGTGATTCTCACTAAATACCAAATATGTACAGTGTTGCTCGCTAAATTCCAACTATGTGCAGTGGTACTCGCTAAATAGCAAGTATGTACAGTGGTACTAGCTAAATACCAAGTATGTACAGTGGTACTCGCTAATTACCAGGTATTTACAGAGGTGCTTGCTAAATGCCAAGTATGTTGAGTGGTACTAGCTAAATAACATGTATGTACAGTGGTACTCGCTAAATAATAAGTATGTACAGTGGTACTAGCTAAATAACAAGTATGTACAGAGGTACTCGCTAAATGCCAAGCATGTAGAGTGTTACTAGCTAAGTAACAAGTATGTACAGTGGTACTCGCTAAATAACAAGTATGTACAGGGGTACTCACTAAATGCCAAGTATGTAGAGTGGTACTAGCTAAATAACAAGTATGTACAGTGGTACTCGCTAAATAATAAGTATGTACAGTGGTACTAGCTAAATAACAAGTATGTACTTGCTAAATGCCATGTATGTAAAGTGATTCTCGCTAAATACCAAATATGTACAGAGGTACTCGCTAAATACCAAGAATGTACAGTGTTGCTCGCTAAATTCCAACTATGTGCAGTGGTACTCGCTAAATAGCAAGTATGTACAGTGGTACTAGCTAAATACCAAGTATGTACAGTGGTACTCGCTAAATACCAGGTATTTACAGAGGTGCTTGCTAAATGCCAAGTATGTTGAGTGGTACTAGCTAAATAACAAGAATGTACAGTGGTACTCGCTAAATAAAAAGTATGTACAGTGGTACTAGCTAAATAACAAGTATGTACAGTGGTACTTGCTAAATGCCATGTATGTAAAGTGATTCTCGCTAAATACCAAATATGTACAGAGGTACTCGCTAAATACCAAATATGTACAGAGGTACTCGCTAAATACCAAGTATGTACAGTGTTGCTCGCTAAATTCCAACTATGTGCAGTGGTACTCGCTAAATACCAAGCAGTTAGAGTGTTACTAGCTAAGTAACAAGTATGTACAGTGGTACTCGCTAAATAACAAGTATGTACAGAGGTACTCGCTAAATGCCATGTATGTACAGTGGTACTCACTAAATACCAGGTATTTACAGAGGTGCTTGCTAAATACCAAGTATGTTGAGTGGTACTCGCTAAATAACAAGTATTTACATTGGTACTCGCTAAATACCATGTATGTACAGTGGTACTCACTAAATACCAGGTATTTACAGAGGTGCCTGCTAAATACCAAGTATGTTGAGTGGTACTCGCTAAATAATAAGTATGTACAGTGGTACTAGCTAAATACCAAGTATGTACAGTGGTACTCGCTAAATACCAGGGGGCAGATTTATGTTCCCTGGCGCATCCCTGCAAATCAGCACGGATGCGCCAGGGAAGATGCGTCACGCAAGTTTACCCTTGTGCCACAATAGATGCACTGCATTTACAATGCAGCGCATCGTGGCACAAGGATAAACAGATGCGTGACTCATCTGATGGCGGAAGGGCGGCACATTGCTGGAGTTGCGTCGCAAGCGCGACGCAGCTCCAGCAAGGCTCGGGGTTGCCCTATCTCTAACATGCTGCGTCAATCCTAACGCCTGCTTCAAGCAGGCGCAGGGATTTGACGCAGCATGGCCGGAAAAGTGACTAAGTGAAATCTTGTAGATTTCACTCAGCCACTTTTCGGAGGCGTTCCTGCGCCGGAACGCCCCCCCCTGTGAAGGTACGCCCACATGTGGCGCAAGCTTTACAACGTGACGCATCTCCCTAGATGCGTCACGTTGTTAATCTGCCGCAGCATGGCGCAGGCTTTGCGCCGCCGCTGCGTCACAAAAGTGACGCAACGGCGGCGCAAAAGTGACGCAAGTGTAACATAAATCTGCCCCCAGGTATTTACAGAGGTGCTTGCTAAATACCAAGTATGTTGAGTGGTACTAGCTAAATAACAAGTATGTACAGTGGTACTCGCTAAATAATAAGTATGTACAGTGGTACTCGCTAAATAATAAGTATGTACAGTGGTACTAGCTATATAACAAGTATGTATAGTGGTACTTGCTAAATGCCATGTATGTAAACTGATTCTCGCTAAATACCAAATATGTACAGAGGTACTCGCTAAATACCAAGTATGTACAGTGTTGCTCGCTAAATTCCAAGTATGTGCCGTGGTACTCGCTAAATACCAAGCATGTAGAGTGTTACTAGCTAAGTAACAAGTATGTACAGTGGTACTCGCTAAATAACAAGTATGTACAGAGGTACTCGCTAAATGCCATGTATGTACAGTGGTACTCGCTAAATGTCATGTATGTAAAGTGATTCTCGCTAAATACAAAATATGTACAATGGTACTCGCTAAATACCAAGCATGTAGAGTGTTACTAGCTAAGTAACAAGTATGTACAATGGTACTCGCTAAATAACAAGTATGTACAGAGGTACTCGCTAAATGCCATGTATGTACAGTGGTACTCACTAAATACCAGGTATTTACAGACGTGCTTAATAAATACCAAGTATGTTAAGTGGTACTCGCTAAATAACAAGTATGTACAGAGGTACTCGCTAAATGCCATGTATGGACAGTGGTACTCACTAAATACCAGGTATTTACAGACGTGCTTAATAAATACCAAGTATGTTAAGTGGTACTAGCTAAATAACAAGTATTTACATTGGTACTCGCTAAATACCAAGTATGAACAGTGGTACTCGCTTAATGCCATGTGTGTACAGTGATTCTCGCTAAATACAAAATATGTACAGAGGTACTCACTAAATACCAAGTATGTACAGTGTTACTCGCTAAATACCAAGTATGTACAGTGGTACTCGTTAAATGCCATGTATGTACAGTGGTACTCACTAAATACCAGGTATTTACAGAGGTGCTTGCTAAATACCAAGTATGTTGAGTGGTACTCGCTAAATAACAAGTATTTACATTGGTACTCGCTAAATACCATGTATGTACAGTGGTACTCACTAAATACCAGGTATTTACAGAGGTGCTTGCTAAATACCAAGTATGTTGAGTGGTACTCGCTAAATAACAAGTATTTACATTGGTACTCGCTAAATACCATGTATGTACAGTGGTACTCACTAAATACCAGGTATTTACAGAGGTGCTTGCTAAATACCAAGTATGTTGAGTGGTACTCGCTAAATAATAAGTATGTACAGTGGTACTAACTAAATAACAAGTATGTACAGTGGTACTAGCTAAATACCAAGTATGTACAGTGGTACTCGCTAAATACCAGGTATTTACAGAGGTGCTTGCTAAATACCAAGTATGTTGAGTGGTACTAGCTAAATAACAAGTATGTACAGTGGTACTCGCTAAATAATAAGTATGTACAGTGGTACTAGCTAAATAACAAGTATGTACAGTGGTACTTGCTAAATGCCATGTATGTAAAGTGATTCTCGCTAAATACCAAATATGTACAGAGGTACTCGCTAAATACCAAGTATGTACAGGCTTGCTCACTAAATTCCAAATATGTGCCGTGGTACTCGCTAAATACCAAGCATGTAGAGTGTTAGTAGCTAAGTAACAAGTATGTACAGTGGTTCCTCGCTAAATACCAAGTATGTACAGTGGTACTCGCTAAATAACAAGAATGTACAGGGGCACTCGCTAAATAACAAGTATGTTCAGAGGTACTAGCTAAATACCAAGTATGTTGAGTGGTACTCGCTAAATACCAAGTATGTACAGTCGTACTAGATGATTACCAAGTATGTACATTGGTACCCGCTAAATAACAAGTATGTACAGGGGTACTCGCTAAATGCCAAGTATGTAGAGTGGTACTAGCTAAATGACAAGTATGTACAATAAGCATGTACAGTGGTACTCGCTAAATAATACGTATGTACAGTGGTACTAGCTAAATAACAAGTATGTACAGTGGTACTAGCTAAATGCCATGTATGTACAGTGGTACTCACTAAATACCAGGTATTTACAGAGGTGCTTGCTAAATACCAAGTATGTTGAGTAGTACTAGCTAAATAACAATTATGTGCAGTGGTACTCGCTAAATAACAAGTATGTACAGTGGTACTCGCTAAATACCAAGTATGTAGAGTGGTACTAGCTAAATACTAAGTATGTACATTGGTACTAGCTAAATACCATGTATGTACAGTGGTACAAGATAAATACCAAGTATGTACAGTGGTACTTGCTAAATGCCATGTATGTAAAGTGATTCTCGCTAACTACCAAATATGTACAGAGGTACTCACTAAATACCAAGTATGTACAGTGTTGCTCGCTAAATTCCAACTATGTGCAGTGGTACTCGCTAAATAGCAAGTATGTACAGTGGTACTAGCTAAATACCAAGTATGTACAGTTGTCAGGAATCACGGAAGGTTTCCTCCTCCTTCTGCTTCCGTGGCTTCTATGCTCTCATCGCAAACTCAGAAAGCAGTCAATCCTTTGAGTTGGAGTGCTTGTTGGCATCGCAGAAATTCCAACATGGCTGCCAACTTGCTGCAATAGCATATTGCTGTTAGCAGTCTAGTCTTGCAGTGAATGACAGTTGGTGAGGTGTGCTCCAACATTCCATGGTGCACTTCACCGAAGATTCCTCAGAAGGAGCACCTGTTTCTGCGTCGTGAAAGCCAGTCAGGGTAGTGGCGTGAAACTCGGGGTTAGTTCGTCGGTTTAAAACCTCAGGTTAGTTGAACTGTCTAGTGTAATTCACGTTTGAGAAATAAGCATTAAAATTCTAATGTTAATGAGAAAAGCCAGCATGTTTAAAAAACCAATGTCTGCAGAAATTTACGTGTGAAGAAACTACAACCAAAGTTAATCCTTTTACTGAAGAGATTCAGAATTAATATAGAGTAAAAACTGTAGTGGAAACTGTAGAGAAGAAACGCCAGCGTCAGTCACTTTTCGCAGCGTTTATAAATAAATTCATTCAGTGGTTTAATTAGCTGAAACCTAAGCATTCTGGCACAGAGCTTCCAAGCTGTTAATTGAAGGAAGCTATTTAGAAGCACAAGAGTTATTTCATTTTCGTTTTCTGTGCGCACTGAAAGGCTGGTTAATTTCAAGGTCAAGAGCAAGTTACTATAAATGCTCTTCATGCTCAAATAAATCACCAGCTTTCTACACAAGGCTCACGCATTTGCCTTCGTGTGTAACCTTGAAATGCAAACTTAAAGTAAACCAAATGAGCAGGCTAAAATAAACCCTCGACTTTCATTTAAAGAATCTCCAGCTGGTAATAAAAGGACCTGTGCGAGAGATAAATAAATATGAAGCAAGTCGAGTGAAAGGAATAATTATACTTCCTTCGCTTCAAGGTTAATTAATTATCCAATATAGTCAGCGAACAGTCCGTTTGACATTAAAATAACCTTCTCAATCGGGTTTGTCCTGAATAACGTTGGGAGTCTTTTACCACCAGAAAAATAAAGACCAAATCAAGAATTGTTTCCTTTAAGACTCCAAGTTCAATAATCTGGAACAATAAATCCAATAGACTCCATTTAATAAAAACAACTCTTAACTATCCAGTGAGTATACTCAGTGAGAGGGAAAAAACGCAATTTTCAGATTTTTAATAAATTAATTGGATGTACACTTACCTTGTTTTTCCCAATTTTCTAGAGTAGAGAATAAGTAGCATTCCTGCGACGATAGAACAATAAGAGTTAAGACTTCTCTTCAAATACATGCAACACAAAAGAGAAGTAGAAGAGGGGCAAAACTCAAAACACTTCCTGGTAAGATAAGTTATCTTAGTTTTTAAATGCAAGTAAGTTATAAATGTTTCGCCACTTGATTTCATGATTTGTCTGCAGCTGTCACTACCGGTGAGGGAGGAGGTTCGTGCTGAACAGCAGTGTTGGAGTTGTCTCTTCTCTGTCCCATCCCCTTTCCCCCCTCGGTACTCACTTACTAAGGTGTAACCCAAGAAACCTGGTGGGGAAAGTTCCGAGAAGGGCATTGGGAGCTTGCGTCATTCTACTCCTGTGTGGTTTGCAAAAAAAGACGCACCTGACAGAGTGAAGTGCCCACGTTGGTACAAGCACCTGAGTAGAATGGCGGAAGGGTTAGATTTTAAGAAATTAGGCGAGATTTTGAATACAATACAAAGGGACTTAGAGGCAGTCAGGGAGGAAAATAAGATTTTAAGGCAAGAGATTATTACATTTAAAACTGGGACACCAGTTCAGGGAGCCAGTCAGACCCCTACATTATTCACCACACAGAACCCAGGCTCTAGCACTCCATCCTTTGCTCCGACCCAAGTCATCCACTCCTTATCCCCAGTAATTCCTTTAGCCCCTCCAGAAAGATTCAATGGAGACCCACAAAAGGCACAAATTTTTTTGACCCAGTGTTCACTGCACTTTATGTGCCGACCAACAATTTTTCCAGATGCTCAATCCCGTGTGGCGTTCATCTTGTCATATTTGAGTGGGGACGCCGCTGCTTGGTCAATGCCACTCGTGTCTACAGTTGACCCCATTTTATACAGTTTAGATGATTTCAAAAAAGAATTTCTTCGCATTTTTGATCGACGAACAGCTTCCCAGGCATCAGACAATGAACTGTTAGAGTTAAAACAAGGGAATCGAGAACTGGTGGCCTATTTAGCCCAATTTAATAGGTTAGTAGTTGAAACTAATTGGCCTGAAGTTAAAAGAGCAGCAGTTTTTTACAGGGGACTGCGAGAAGAACTGAAGGATGCTCTATCCCAAATCCCAAATAGACCTACTGATATTTCTGCCCTTGTGGATTTGACCCTTGAGATTGACTATCGGCTCAATGAGCAAAAGGGAGAACGTAAACGGGAGTTTCGATCTAGTGTTCCACGATTAGATCGAGTCAAGCTTGAGTCAACCCGACCTGAGAGTTCTACGGGAGTGGAACCCATGCAGATTGGAGTTATCCGAGGCCCTCTCTCCAAAGAAGAAAAAGAAAAGAGGAGGTCAAATAAATTGTGCTTGTATTGTGGAGGAAGTGGACATTTCGTCAAGAATTGTCTGAAACGACCTAAGCTACCAATCAAGGAGAAGGAAAACTAGCGGCACCACGGGTAGGCGGAGTTGGACCCGTGGTTGCGAAAGTAGCAATAACTCCAACAAGTCATCAAGTGGCCAACACCTTACAAGTTTCTTCACCTCATCTTGTACTAACTGTGACATTGAAATTTCGTGACACCATACTGACTGGAGTGAATGTCATGGTTGATTCTGGAGCAACGGGTAATTTCTGTGACCAAAAATTTGCTGTTCAGAAAGGATTGTTAGCAATCAACAAGGAAAAAAGTGAGAAAGTCCGAGCCGTGGATGGTACAGAACTGACTTCTGGACCCATAACAAGTCACACGGAAATGGTACATATGACTACCATGGAGGGACATCGAGAGATCTTACAGTTTAACTTAATAGACGCCCCTCAATTTCAGTTAATTTTAGGCCTACCATGGCTGACGGAACACAACCCGCTGATAGATTGGGGAGCCCGAACCATTCAATTAAATTCTGACTATTGCACAAAACATTGTTTTGCAGAATTGACAAATTCTACGGAGGCTAGTGCAGTCACTCAGCTCTGCACCAACGGAGGAACAATATGTGTTATTCAAACACCTGAAATACCAGAACCTTACCAGGAGTTCTTGGATGTCTTTGATGAGGTCAAAGCCGAAACCTTACCTCCACATAGGTCTTATGACTGCAAGATTGACCTCGAACCTGGAGCTAATCTACCTTGTAGTAGGGTATACGCCTTGACTGAAAAGGAAAACCTACATTTGAAGGAATATCTAACCAAAAATTTGGCAAATGGTTTTATTCGACCATCCCAGTCACCTGTCTCTTCCCCCCTTTTCTTTGTACCGAAGAAGGGGGGGGATCTCAGGACTTGCATAGACTTTAGGGCAATCAACAGAATAACCATCAAAAATCGATACCCATTACCCCTTATCTCTGTATTGATCGATCAAGTAAAAGAAGCAAAGATTTACACTCGCCTAGATTTACGTGGCGCTTATCATCTAATCAGGCTTCGAGAGGGTGACGAGTGGAAAACTGCGTTCAGAACCAAATTTGGACTCTATGAGTACCTGGTAATGCCGTATGGTCTGTGCAATGCGCCTGCGGCGTTTCAATACTTCATCAACGATGTTCTAAGCGATTTCATTGATCGTTGTGCTATCGTCTACATCGATGATATTCTAATTTATTCGAACACAACGGAAGAACATCATGAACAGGTCAGAGCGGTTTTACAACGTTTACGAGAAAACTCCCTATATGTCAAATTGGAGAAGTGTCTTTTTAATACAGATACGGTGGAGTTTCTTGGTTTTGTATTGTCGCCTAAGGGAGTTCAAATGGATGAACAGAAGGTGAAAGCCATAAAAGATTGGAAGTCTCCTACTAGCGTCAAAGAACTCCAGAGTTTTATTGGATTCTCCAATTTTTACAGACGATTCATTCACGGATTCTCTTCCAAGATTCTCCCTTTGACCCGTCTTCTGAAGAAAGGTGTTTCTTTTCATTGGTCGGATGAGGTAGAAGAGGCATTTCGATTGATGAAAACCAGCTTCACCACTGCACCTGTTCTTCTTCATGCAGACCCCTCTGAAAACTTTTATTTGGAGACGGATGCTTCTGATCTAGCTATTGGAGGAATACTTTCTCAACGACACAAAGACACTGGGCAGTTGCATCCTGTTGCCTATCGTTCACGTAAACTCAATCCTGCAGAGTGTAATTATACTATTACGGAGAAAGAACTTCTGGCCATTAAGGATGCTTTCAAGGACTGGAGGCACTACTTAATGGGGGCGAAGCATACTGTAACGGTGTTTACAGATCATCGCAATCTGAAATTTTTGCGCTCCGCCCGTACACTCTCTCCACGTCAGTTGCGGTGGTCCTTATACTTCGCGGACTTTGATTTTGTTATCACCTTCCGTCCCGGCTCTAAGAATGAAAAGGCTGATGTCCTCTCAAGATTGGATACAGAAAATCAAACCCCTGTCATTGCAAATCAATCTATCATACCGGATGACAAAATTATTGGAGTAATATCTTTGGAACCCTTTGAACAACATGTCCGCACCTTGATGTCAAATCCGGCTATGCAAACTTGGGCCTCAGAAGATCCTCTACGTTCCATTTCCAATGGTCTCCCCTATCATGGCTCTGCTCTATACCTACCCACCAAGGACCTCCAGTTAAAAGCAATGCAGGAAAGTCATGACAATCCCTTGGCTGGTCATAAGGGCATTTTAAAAACCGAAGACTTACTTAGACGAAATTTTTGGTGGCCATGTATGTGCCGTGATATTCGTCAATATGTTTTGAGCTGTGACCTTTGTGCACGGGGAAAACCAGACAGACAGGCCCCTAAGGGACTCTTACAACCCATGCCAACCCCCCCTTATCCTTGGCACACGGTCTCCTTAGACTTGATTGTTGATTTGCCTTCTTCCCATGGTTATGACACTATCCTTGTTGTTGTTGACACCTTTAGTAAAATGGCACACTTTGTACCCTTTAAGGGTGTTCCCACTGCTAAACAATTGGCACAATTATTCAATCAACACATAATTCGCCTTCATGGGATACCTAAGGTACTCATTTCAGACAGGGGCTCTCAGTTCATATCACGATTTTGGAAGGCTTACATCACAGGCCTTAATATTGACCATCGTTACTCTACTAGTTTCCACCCTGAAACTGATGGCCAGACTGAACGCATTAATCAAGAACTAGAACAACACCTTAGGTTATACCTGTTAGATGAGGAGGGTGATTGGCCTGACCATTTATGGACTGCAGAGTATGCCCATAATAATGCCCTTAGTGTCTCTACTGGTTGCACGCCCTTCTTTATAAATTCAGGCAGACATCCCAATTCCCATGCTAATTTTGACACTGTGCATGTTCCTGCTATTCACGACATTGCTCAACAGCTAACTAACATACATCACTCAGTAACTCACAATTTGACTACAGCAAAAGCTCGTTACAAACATTTCGCTGACCTGAAGCGTAAGAAAGCACCTGAACTTCATGTAGGAGATTTAGTCTGGTTGTGTACAAAGAATCTTAGACTTAAGGGTCCACGTAAATTCCAGCCTCGTTTTATGGGTCCTTATCCAATTGAGAAGGTGATAAATCCTGTTACCTATCGATTATCTCTTTCTGGTTCCACTAAGATTCACCCGGTCTTTCATGTCTCTCTCCTAAAACCAGTTCATCCAAGGTTACGTAGGTCTTCCCCTCCTGATCCTTTAATTCTGCATGGAGAGACTGAATATGAAGTTAAACGGATTGTAGACTCAAAATTTATCCGTGATGAACTTTTTTATCTCATTGATTGGAAGGGATTTGGCCCTGATGAGCGTTCCTGGGAAAAAAGTACTGATGTTCATGCTCCCAGATTAATTAGGGCCTTCCATGCTCAATTTCCCTCTAAACCTAGACAGGAGGAAACCCCGTTGAGAGGGGGTACTGTCAGGAATCACGGAAGGTTTCCTCCTCCTTCTGCTTCCGTGGCTTCTATGCTCTCATCGCAAACTCAGAAAGCAGTCAATCCTTTGAGTTGGAGTGCTTGTTGGCATCGCAGAAATTCCAACATGGCTGCCAACTTGCTGCAATAGCATATTGCTGTTAGCAGTCTAGTCTTGCAGTGAATGACAGTTGGTGAGGTGTGCTCCAACATTCCATGGTGCACTTCACCGAAGATTCCTCAGAAGGAGCACCTGTTTCTGCGTCGTGAAAGCCAGTCAGGGTAGTGGCGTGAAACTCGGGGTTAGTTCGTCGGTTTAAAACCTCAGGTTAGTTGAACTGTCTAGTGTAATTCACGTTTGAGAAATAAGCATTAAAATTCTAATGTTAATGAGAAAAGCCAGCATGTTTAAAAAACCAATGTCTGCAGAAATTTACGTGTGAAGAAACTACAACCAAAGTTAATCCTTTTACTGAAGAGATTCAGAATTAATATAGAGTAAAAACTGTAGTGGAAACTGTAGAGAAGAAACGCCAGCGTCAGTCACTTTTCGCAGCGTTTATAAATAAATTCATTCAGTGGTTTAATTAGCTGAAACCTAAGCATTCTGGCACAGAGCTTCCAAGCTGTTAATTGAAGGAAGCTATTTAGAAGCACAAGAGTTATTTCATTTTCGTTTTCTGTGCGCACTGAAAGGCTGGTTAATTTCAAGGTCAAGAGCAAGTTACTATAAATGCTCTTCATGCTCAAATAAATCACCAGCTTTCTACACAAGGCTCACGCATTTGCCTTCGTGTGTAACCTTGAAATGCAAACTTAAAGTAAACCAAATGAGCAGGCTAAAATAAACCCTCGACTTTCATTTAAAGAATCTCCAGCTGGTAATAAAAGGACCTGTGCGAGAGATAAATAAATATGAAGCAAGTCGAGTGAAAGGAATAATCATACTTCCTTCGCTTCAAGGTTAATTAATTATCCAATATAGTCAGCGAACAGTCCGTTTGACATTAAAATAACCTTCTCAATCGGGTTTGTCCTGAATAACGTTGGGAGTCTTTTACCACCAGAAAAATAAAGACCAAATCAAGAATTGTTTCCTTTAAGACTCCAAGTTCAATAATCTGGAACAATAAATCCAATAGACTCCATTTAATAAAAACAACTCTTAACTATCCAGTGAGTATACTCAGTGAGAGGGAAAAAACGCAATTTTCAGATTTTTAATAAATTAATTGGATGTACACTTACCTTGTTTTTCCCAATTTTCTAGAGTAGAGAATAAGTAGCATTCCTGCGACGATAGAACAATAAGAGTTAAGACTTCTCTTCAAATACATGCAACACAAAAGAGAAGTAGAAGAGGGGCAAAACTCAAAACACTTCCTGGTAAGATAAGTTATCTTAGTTTTTAAATGCAAGTAAGTTATAAATGTTTCGCCACTTGATTTCATGATTTGTCTGCAGCTGTCACTACCGGTGAGGGAGGAGGTTCGTGCTGAACAGCAGTGTTGGAGTTGTCTCTTCTCTGTCCCATCCCCTTTCCCCCCTCGGTACTCACTTACTAAGGTGTAACCCAAGAAACCTGGTGGGGAAAGTTCCGAGAAGGGCATTGGGAGCTTGCGTCATTCTACTCCTGTGTGGTTTGCAAAAAAAGACGCACCTGACAACAGTGGTACTCGCTAAATACCAGGTATTTACAGAGGTGCTTGCTAAATACCAAGTATGTTGAGTGGTACTAGCTAAATAACAAGTATGTACAGTGGTACTCGCTAAATAATAAGTATGTACAGTGGTACCAGCTAAATAACAAGTGTATACAGTGGTACTTGCTAAATGCCATGTATGTAAAGTGATTCTCGCTAAATACCAAATATGTACAGAGGTACTCGCTAAATACCAAGTATGTACAGTGTTGCTCGCTAAATTCCAACTATGTGCAGTGGTACTCGTTAAATAGCAAGTATGTACAGTGGTACTAGCTAAATACCAAGTATGTACAGTGGTACTCGCTAAATACCAGGTATTTACAGAGGTGCTTGCTAAATACCAAGTATGTTGAGTGGTACTAGCTAAAAAACAAGTATGTACAGTGGTACTCGCTAAATAATAAGTATGTACAGTGGTACTTGCTAAATAATAAGTATGTACAGTGGTACTAGCTAAATAACAAGTATGTACAGTGGTACTTGCTAAATGCCATGTATGTAAAGTGATTCTCACTAAATACGAAATATGTACAGAGGTACTCGCTGAATACCAAGTATGTACAGTGGTACTCGCTAAATACCAGGTATTTACAGAGGTGCTTGCTAAATACCAAGTATGTTGAGTGGTACTCGCTAAATAACAAGTATTTACATTGGTACTCGCTAAATACCATGTATGTACAGTGGTACTCACTAAATACCAGGTATTTACAGAGGTGCTTGCTAAATACCAAGTATGATGAGTGGTACTCGCTAAATAATAAGTATGTACAGTGGTACTAGCTAAATACCAAGTATGTACAGTGGTACTCGCTAAATACCAGGGGGCAGATTTATGTTCCCTGGCGCATCCCTGCAAATCAGCACGGATGTGCCAGGGAAGATGCGTCACGCATGTTTACCCTTGCACCACAATAGATGCGCCGCATTTACAATGCAGCGCATCGTGGCGCAAGGATAAACAGATGCGTGACGCATTTGATGGCGGAAGGGCGGCACATTGCTGGAGTTGCATCGCAAGCGCGACGCAGCTCCAGCAAGGCTCGGGGTTGCCCTATCTCCAACATGCTGCGTCAATCCTTACGCCTGCTTCAAGCAGGCGCAGGGATTTGACGCAGCATGGCCGGAAAAGTGACTGAGTGAAATCTTGTAGATTTCACTCAGCCACTTTTCAGAGGTGTTCCTGCGCCGGAACGCCCCCCCTGTGAAGGTACGCCCACATGTGGCGCAAGCTTTACAACGTGACGCATCTCCCTAGATGCGTCACGTTGTGAATCTGCAGCAGCATGGCGCAGGCTTTGCGCCGCCGCTACGTCACAAAAGTGACGCAACGGCGGCGCAAAAGTGACGCAAGTGTAACATAAATCTGCCCCCAGGTATTTACAGAGGTGCTTGCTAAATACCAAGTATGTTGAGTGGTACTAGCTAAATAACAAGTATGTACAGTGGTACTCGCTAAATAATAAGTATGTACAGTGGTACTCGCTAAATAATAAGTATGTACAGTGGTACTAGCTAAATAACAAGTATGTATAGTGGTACTTGCTAAATGCCATGTATGTAAAGTGATTCTCGCTAAATACCAAATATGTACAGAGGTACTCGCTAAATACCAAGTATGAACAGTGTTGCTCGCTAAATTCCAAGTATGTGCCGTGGTACTCGCTAAATACCAAGCATGTAGAGTGTTAGTAGCTAAGTAACAAGTATGTACAGTGGTACTTTCTAAATAACAACTATGTACAGAGATACTCGCTAAATAACAAGTATGTACAGAGATACTTGCTAAATTACAAGTATGTACAGTGGTACTCGCTAAATACCAAGTATGTATAGTGGTACTAGCTAAATACTAAGTATGTACATTGGTACTAGCTAAATACCATGTATGTACAGTGGTACTTGCTAAATACCAAGTATGTACAGTGTTGCTCGCTAAATTCCAAGTATGTGCCGTGGTACTCGCTAAATACCAAGCATGTAGAGTGTTAGTAGCTAAGTAACAAGTATGTACAGTGGTACTTGCTAAATATTACGTATGTACAGTGGTTCCTCGCTAAATACCAAGTATGTACAGTGGTACTCGCTAAATAACAAGTATGTACAGGGGCACTCGCTAAATAACAAGTATGTACAGAGGTACTCGCTAAATACCAAGTATGTTGAGTGGTACTCGCTAAATACCAAGTATGTACAGTCGTACTAGATGATTACCAAGTATGTACATTGATACCCGCTAAATAACAAGTATGTACAGGGGTACTCGCTAAATGCCAAGTATGTAGAGTGGTACTAGCTAAATGACAAGTATGTACAATAAGTATGTACAGTGGTACTCGCTAAATAATACGTATGTACAGTGGTACTAGCTAAATAACAAGTATGTACAGTGGTACTAGCTAAATGCCATGTATGTACAGTGGTACTCACTAAATACCAGGTATTTACAGAGGTGCTTGCTAAATACCAAGTATGTTGAGTAGTACTAGCTGAATAACAATTATGTACAGTGGTACTCGCTAAAGAACAAGTATGTACAGTGGTACTCGCTAAATACCAAGTATGTAGAGTGGTACTAGCTAAATACTAAGTATGTACATTGGTACTAGCTAAATACCATGTATGTACAGTTGTACAAGATAAATACCAAGAATGTACAGTGGTACTTGCTAAATGCCATGTATGTAAAGTGATTCTCGCTAACTACCAAATATGTACAGAGGTACTCGCTAAATACCAAGTATGTACAGTGGTACTCGCTAAATACCAGGTATTTACAGAGGTGCTTGCTAAATACCAAGTATGTTGAGTGGTACCAGCTAAATAACAAGTATGTACAGTGGTACTCGCTAAATAATAAGTATGTACAGTGGTACTAGCTAAATAACAAGTATGTACAGTGGTACTTGCTAAATGCCATGTATGTAAAGTGATTCTCGCTAAATACCAAATATGTACAGAGGTACTCGCTAAATACCAAATATGTACAGAGGTACTCGCTAAATACCAAGTATGTACAGTGTTGCTCGCTAAATTCCAACTATGTGCAGTGGTACTCGCTAAATACCAAGCAGTTAGAGTGTTACTAGCTAAGTAACAAGTATGTACAGTGGTACTCGCTAAATAACAAGTATGTACAGAGGTACTCGCTAAATGCCATGTATGTACAGTGGTACTCACTAAATACCAGGTATTTACAGACGTGCTTAATAAATACCAAGTATGTTAAGTGGTACTAGCTAAATAACAAGTATTTACATTGGTACTCGCTAAATACCAAGTATGAACAGTGGTACTCGCTAAATGCCATGTATGTAAAGTGATTCTCGCTAAATACAAAATATGTACAGTGGTACTCGCTAAATACCAAGCATGTAGAGTGTTACTAGCTAAGTAACAAGTATGTACAGTGGTACTCGCTAAATAACAAGTATGTACAGAGGTACTCGCTAAATGCCATGTATGTACAGTGGTACTCACTAAATACCAGGTATTTACAGACGTGCTTAATAAATACCAAGTATGTTAAGTGGTATTCTCTAAAAAACAAGTATGTACAGTGTTACTCGCTAAATAACAAGTATGTACTGTGGTACTTGCTAAATGCCATGTATGTACAGTGGTACTCACTAAATACCAGGTATTTACAGAGGTGCTTGCTAAATACCAAGTATGTTGAGTGGTACTCGCTAAATAACAAGTATTTACATTGGTACTCGCTAAATACCATGTATGTACAGTGGTACTCACTAAATACCAGGTATTTACAGAGGTGCCTGCTAAATACCAAGTATGTTGAGTGGTACTCGCTAAATAATAAGTATGTACAGTGGTACTAGCTAAATACCAAGTATGTACAGTGGTACTCGCTAAATACCAGGGGGCAGATTTATGTTCCCTGGCGCATCCCTGCAAATCAGCACGGATGCGCCAGGGAAGATGCGTCACGCAAGTTTACCCTTGTGCCACAATAGATGCACTGCATTTACAATGCAGCGCATCGTGGCACAAGGATAAACAGATGCGTGACTCATCTGATGGCGGAAGGGCGGCACATTGCTGGAGTTGCGTCGCAAGCGCGACGCAGCTCCAGCAAGGCTCGGGGTTGCCCTATCTCTAACATGCTGCGTCAATCCTTACGCCTGCTTCAAGCAGGCGCAGGGATTTGACGCAGCATGGCTGGAAAAGTGACTAAGTGAAATCTTGTAGATTTCACTCAGCCACTTTTCGGAGGCGTTCCTGCGCCGGAACGCCCCCCCCTGTGAAGGTACGCCCACATGTGGCGCAAGCTTTACAACGTGACGCATCTCCCTAGATGCGTCACGTTGTTAATCTGCCGCAGCATGGCGCAGGCTTTGCGCCGCCGCTGCGTCACAAAAGTGACGCAACGGCGGCGCAAAAGTGACGCAAGTGTAACATAAATCTGCCCCCAGGTATTTACAGAGGTGCTTGCTAAATACCAAGTATGTTGAGTGGTACTAGCTAAATAACAAGTATGTACAGTGGTACTCGCTAAATAATAAGTATGTACAGTGGTACTCGCTAAATAATAAGTATGTACAGTGGTACTAGCTATATAATCAGTATGTATAGTGGTACTTGCTAAATGCCATGTATGTAAAGTGATTCTCGCTAAATACCAAATATGTACAGAGGTACTCGCTAAATACCAAGTATGTACAGTGTTGCTCGCTAAATTCCAAGTATGTGCCGTGGTACTCGCTAAATACCAAGCATGTAGAGTGTTACTAGCTAAGTAACAAGTATGTACAGTGGTACTCGCTAAATAACAAGTATGTACAGAGGCACTCGCTAAATGCCATGTATGTACAGTGGTATTCGCTAAATGTCATGTATGTAAAGTGATTCTCGCTAAATACAAAATATGTACAGTGGTACTCGCTAAATACCAAGCATGTAGAGTGTTACTAGCTAAGTAACAAGTATGTACAATGGTACTCGCTAAATAACAAGTATGTACAGAGGTACTCGCTAAATGCCATGTATGTACAGTGGTACTCACTAAATACCAGGTATTTACAGACGTGCTTAATAAATACCAAGTATGTTAAGTGGTACTCGCTAAATAACAAGTATGTACAGAGGTACTCGCTAAATGCCATGTATGTACAGTGGTACTCACTAAATACCAGGTATTTACAGACGTGCTTAATAAATACCAAGTATGTTAAGTGGTACTAGTTAAATAACAAGTATTTACATTGGTACTCGCTAAATACCAAGTATGAACAGTGGTACTCGCTTAATGCCATGTATGTACAGTGATTCTCGCTAAATACAAAATATGTACAGAGGTACTCACTAAATACCAAGTATGTACAGTGTTACTCGCTAAATACCAAGTATGTACAGTGGTACTCGTTAAATGCCATGTATGTACAGTGGTACTCACTAAATACCAGGTATTTACAGAGGTGCTTGCTAAATACCAAGTATGTTGAGTGGTACTCGCTAAATAACAAGTATTTACATTGGTACTCGCTAAATACCATGTATGTACAGTGGTACTCACTAAATACCAGGTATTTACAGAGGTGCTTGCTAAATACCAAGTATGTTGAGTGGTACTCGCTAAATAATAAGTATGTACAGTGGTACTAGCTAAATAACAAGTATGTACAGTGGTACTAGCTAAATACCAAGTATGTACAGTGGTACTCGCTAAATACCAGGTATTTACAGAGGTGCTTGCTAAATACCAAGTATGTTGAGTGGTACTAGCTAAATAACAAGTATGTACAGTGGTACTCGCTAAATAATAAGTATGTACAGTGGTACTAGCTAAATAACAAGTATGTACAGTGGTACTTGCTAAATGCCATGTATGTAAAGTGATTCTCGCTAAATACCAAATATGTACAGAGGTACTCGCTAAATACCAAGTATGTACAGTGTTGCTCACTAAATTCCAAGTATGTGCCGTGGTACTCGCTAAATACCAAGCATGTAGAGTGTTAGTAGCTAAGTAACAAGTATGTACAGTGGTACTCGCTAAATAATACGTATGTACAGTGGTTCCTCGCTAAATACCAAGTATGTACAGTGGTACTCGCTAAATAACAAGTATGTACAGGGGCACTCGCTAAATAACAAGTATGTTCAGAGGTACTCGCTAAATACCAAGTATGTTGAGTGGTACTCGCTAAATACCAAGTATGTACAGTCGTACTAGATGATTACCAAGTATGTACATTGGTAACCACTAAATAACAAGTATGTACAGGGGTACTCGCTAAATGCCAAGTATGTAGAGTGGTACTAGCTAAATGACAAGTATGTACAATAAGCATGTACAGTGGTACTCGCTAAATAATACGTATGTACAGTGGTACTAGCTAAAAACCAAGTATGTACAGTGGTACTAGCTAAATGCCATGTATGTACAGTGGTACTCACTAAATACCAGGTATTTACAGAGGTGCTTGCTAAATACCAAGTATGTTGAGTAGTACTAGCTAAATAACAATTATGTGCAGTGGTACTCGCTAAATAACAAGTATGTACAGTGGTACTCGCTAAATACCAAGTATGTAGAGTGGTACTAGCTAAATACTAAGTATGTACATTGGTACTAGCTAAATACCATGTATGTACAGTGGTACAAGATAAATACCAAGTATGTACAGTGGTACTTGCTAAATGCCATGTATGTAAAGTGATTCTCGCTAACTACCAAATATGTACAGAGGTACTCACTAAATACCAAGTATGTACAGTGTTGCTCGCTAAATTCCAACTATGTGCAGTGGTACTCGCTAAATAGCAAGTATGTACAGTGGTACTAGCTAAATACCAAGTATGTACAGTGGTACTCGCTAAATACCAGGTATTTACAGAGGTGCTTGCTAAATACCAAGTATGTTGAGTGGTACTAGCTAAATAACAAGTATGTACAGTGGTACTCGCTAAATAATAAGTATGTACAGTGGTACCAGCTAAATAACAAGTGTATACAGTGGTACTTGCTAAATGCCATGTATGTAAAGTGATTCTCGCTAAATACCAAATATGTACAGAGGTACTCGCTAAATACCAAGTATGTACAGTGTTGCTCGCTAAATTCCAACTATGTGCAGTGGTACTCGTTAAATAGCAAGTATGTACAGTGGTACTAGCTAAATACCAAGTATGTACAGTGGTACTCGCTAAATAATAAGTATGTACAGTGGTACTAGCTAAATAACAAGTATGTACAGTGGTACTTGCTAAATGCCATGTATGTAAAGTGATTCTCACTAAATACGAAATATGTACAGAGGTACTCGCTGAATACCAAGTATGTACAGTGGTACTCGCTAAATACCAGGTATTTACAGAGGTGCTTGCTAAATACCAAGTATGTTGAGTGGTACTCGCTAAATAACAAGTATTTACATTGGTACTCGCTAAATACCATGTATGTACAGTGGTACTCACTAAATACCAGGTATTTACAGAGGTGCTTGCTAAATACCAAGTATGTTGAGTGGTACTTGCTAAATAATAAGTATGTACAGTGGTACTAGCTAAATACCAAGTATGTACAGTGGTACTCGCTAAATACCAGGGGGCAGATTTATGTTCCCTGGCGCATCCCTGCAAATCAGCACGGATGCGCCAGGGAAGATGCGTCACGCATGTTTACCCTTGCACCACAATAGATGCGCCGCATTTACAATGCAGCGCATCGTGGCGCAAGGATAAACAGATGCGTGACGCATTTGATGGCGGAAGGGCGGCACATTGCTGGAGTTGCATCGCAAGCGCGACGCAGCTCCAGCAAGGCTCGGGGTTGCCCTATCTCCAACATGCTGCGTCAATCCTTACGCCTGCTTCAAGCAGGCGCAGGGATTTGACGCAGCATGGCCGGAAAAGTGACTGAGTGAAATCTTGTAGATTTCACTCAGCCACTTTTCAGAGGTGTTCCTGCGCCGGAACGCCCCCCCTGTGAAGGTACGCCCACATGTGGTGCAAGCTTTACAACGTGACGCATCTCCCTAGATGCGTCACGTTGTGAATCTGCAGCAGCATGGCGCAGGCTTTGCGCCGCCGCTACGTCACAAAAGTGACGCAACGGCGGCGCAAAAGTGACGCAAGTGTAACATAAATCTGCCCCCAGGTATTTACAGAGGTGCTTGCTAAATACCAAGTATGTTGAGTGGTACTAGCTAAATACCAAGTATGTACAGTGGTACTCGCTAAATAATAAGTATGTACAGTGGTACTAGCTAAATAACAAGTATGTATAGTGGTACTTGCTAAATGCCATGTATGTAAAGTGATTCTCGCTAAATACCAAATATGTACAGAGGTACTCGCTAAATACCAAGTATGAACAGTGTTGCTCGCTAAATTCCAAGTATGTGCCGTGGTACTCGCTAAATACCAAGCATGTAGAGTGTTAGTAGCTAAGTAACAAGTATGTACAGTGGTACTTTCTAAATAACAAGTATGTACAGAGATACTCGCTAAATAACAAGTATGTACAGAGATACTTGCTAAATTACAAGTATGTACAGTGGTACTCGCTAAATACCAAGTATGTATAGTGGTACTAGCTAAATACTAAGTATGTACATTGGTACTAGCTAAATACCATGTATGTACAGTGGTACTTGCTAAATACCAAGTATGTACAGTGTTGCTCGCTAAATTCCAAGTATGTGCCGTGGTACTCGCTAAATACCAAGCATGTAGAGTGTTAGTAGCTAAGTAACAAGTATGTACAGTGGTACTTGCTAAATATTACGTATGTACAGTGGTTCCTCGCTAAATACCAAGTATGTACAGTGGTACTCGCTAAATAACAAGTATGTACAGGGGCACTCGCTAAATAACAAGTATGTACAGAGGTACTCGCTAAATACCAAGTATGTTGAGTGGTACTCGCTAAATACCAAGTATGTACAGTCGTACTAGATGATTACCAAGTATGTACATTGGTACCCGCTAAATAACAAGTATGTACAGGGGTACTCGCTAAATGCCAAGTATGTAGAGTGGTACTAGCTAAATGACAAGTATGTACAATAAGTATGTACAGTGGTACTCGCTAAATAATACGTATGTACAGTGGTACTAGCTAAATAACAAGTATGTACAGTGGTACTAGCTAAATGCCATGTATGTACAGTGGTACTCACTAAATACCAGGTATTTACAGAGGTGCTTGCTAAATACCAAGTATGTTGAGTAGTACTAGCTGAATAACAATTATGTACAGTGGTACTCGCTAAAGAACAAGTATGTACAGTGGTACTCGCTAAATACCAAGTATGTAGAGTGGTACTAGCTAAATACTAAGTATGTACATTGGTACTAGCTAAATACCATGTATGTACAGTTGTACAAGATAAATACCAAGAATGTACAGTGGTACTTGCTAAATGCCATGTATGTAAAGTGATTCTCGCTAACTACCAAATATGTACAGAGGTACTAGCTAAATACCAAGTATGTACAGTGATACTCGCTAAATACCAGGTATTTACAGAGGTGCTTGCTAAATACCAAGTATGTTGAGTTGTACTAGCTAAATAACAAGTATGTACAGTGGTACTAGCTAAATAATAAGTATGTACAGTGGTACTAGCTAAATAACAAGTATGTACAGTGATACTTGCTAAATGCCATGAATGTAAAGTGATTCTCGCTAAATACCAAATATGTACAGAGGTACTCGCTAAATACCAAGTATGTACAGTGTTGCTCGCTAAATTCCAACTATGTGCAGTGGCACTCGCTAAATAGCAAGTATGTACAGTGGTACTAGCTAAATACCAAGTATGTACAGTGGTACTCGCTAAATACCAGGTATTTACAGAGGTGCTTGCTAAATACCAAGTATGTTGAGTGGTACTAGCTAAATAACAAGTATGTACAGTGGTACTCGCTAAATAATAAGTATGTACAGTGGTACTAGCTAAATAACAAGTATGTACAGTGGTACTTGCTAAATGCCATGTATGTAAAGTGATTCTCGCTAAATACCAAATATGTACAGAGGTACTCGCTAAATACCAAGTATGTACAGTGTTGCTCGCTAAATTCCAACTATGTGCAGTGGTACTCGTTAAATAGCAAGTATGTACAGTGGTACTAGCTAAATACCAAGTATGTACAGTGGTACTCGCTAAATACCAGGTATTTACAGAGGTGCTTGCTAAATACCAAGTATGTTGAGTGGTACTAGCTAAAAAACAAGTATGTACAGTGGTACTCGCTAAATAATAAGTATGTACAGTGGTACTAGCTAAATAACAAGTATGTACAGTGGTACTTGCTAAATGCCATGTATGTAAAGTGATTCTCACTAAATACCAAATATGTACAGAGGTACTCGCTGAATACCAAGTATGTACAGTGGTACTCGCTAAATACCAGGTATTTACAGAGGTGCTTGCTAAATACCAAGTATGTTGAGTGGTACTAGCTAAATAACAAGTATGTACAGTGGTACTCGCTAAATAATAAGTATGTACAGTGGTACTAGCTAAATAACAAGTATGTACAGTGGTATTTGCTAAATGCCATGTATGTAAAGTGATTCTCGCTAAATACCAAATATGTACAGAGGTACTCGCTAAATACCAAGTATGTACAGTGTTGCTCGCTAAATTCCAACTATGTGCAGTGGTACTCGCTAAATAGCAAGTATGTACAGTGGTACTAGCTAAATACCAAGTATGTACAGTGGTACTCGCTAAATACCAGGTATTTACAGAGGTGCTTGCTAAATACCAAGTATGTTGAGTGGTACTAGCTAAATAACAAGTATGTACAGTGGTACTCGCTAAATAATAAGTATGTACAGTGGTACTAGCTAAATAACAAGTATGTACAGTGGTACTTGCTAAATGCCATGTATGTAAAGTGATTCTCGCTAAATACCAAATATGTACAGAGGTACTCGCTAAATACCAAGTATGTACAGTGTTGCTCGCTAAATTCCAAGTATGTGCCGTGGTACTCGCTAAATACCAAGCATGTAGAGTGTTAGTAGCTAAGTAACAAGTATGTACAGTGGTACTCGCTAAATAATACATATGTACAGTGGTTCCTCGCTAAATACCAAGTATGTACAGTGGTACTCGCTAAATAACAAGTATGTACAGGGGCACTCGCTAAATAACAAGTATGTACAGAGGTACTCGCTAAATACCAAGTATGTTGAGTGGTACTCGCTAAATACCAAGTATGTACAGTCGTACTAGATGATTACCAAGTATGTACATTGGTACCCGCTAAATAACAAGTATGTACAGGGGTACTCGCTAAATGCCAAGTATGTAGAGTGGTACTAGCTAAATGACAAGTATGTACAATAAGTATGTACAGTGGTACTCGCTAAATAACAAGTATGTACAGGGGCACTCGCTAAATAACAAGTATGTACAGAGGTACTCGCTAAATACCAAGTATGTTGAGTGGTACTCGCTAAATACCAAGTATGTACAGTCGTACTAGATGATTACCAAGTATGTACATTGGTACCCGCTAAATAACAAGTATGTACAGGGGTACTCGCTAAATGCCAAGTATGTAGAGTGGTACGAGCTAAATAACAAGGATGTACAGTGGTACTAGCTAAATGCCATGTATGTACAGTGGTACTCACTAAATACCAGGTATTTACAGAGGTGCTTGCTAAATACCAAGTATGTTGAGTAGTACTAGCTAAATAACAATTATGTACAGTGGTACTCGCTAAAGAACAAGTATGTACAGTGGTACTCGCTAAATACCAAGTATGTAGAGTGGTACTAGCTAAATACTAAGTATGTACATTGGTACTAGCTAAATACCATGTATGTACAGTGGTACAAGATAAATACCAAGTATGTACAGTGGTACTTGCTAAATGCCATGTATGTAAAGTGATTCTCGCTAACTACCAAATATGTACAGAGGTACTAGCTAAATACCAAGTATGTACAGTGATACTCGCTAAATACCAGGTATTTACAGAGGTGCTTGCTAAATACCAAGTATGTTGAGTGGTACTAGCTAAATAACAAGTATGTACAGTGGTACTAGCTAAATAATAAGTATGTACAGTGGTACTAGCTAAATAACAAGTATGTACAGTGGTACTTGCTAAATGCCATGTATGTAAAGTGATTCTCGCTAAATACCAAATATGTACAGAGGTACTCGCTAAATACCAAGTATGTACAGTGTTGCTCGCTAAATTCCAACTATGTGCAGTGGCACTCGCTAAATAGCAAGTATGTACAGTGGTACTAGCTAAATACCAAGTATGTACAGTGGTACTCGCTAAATACCAGGTATTTACAGAGGTGCTTGCTAAATACCAAGTATGTTGAGTGGTACTAGCTAAATAACAAGTATGTACAGTGGTACTCGCTAAATAATAAGTATGTACAGTGGTACTAGCTAAATAACAAGTATGTACAGTGGTACTTGCTAAATGCCATGTATGTAAAGTGATTCTCGCTAAATACCAAATATGTACAGAGGTACTCGCTAAATACCAAGTATGTACAGTGTTGCTCGCTAAATTCCAACTATGTGCAGTGGTACTCGTTAAATAGCAAGTATGTACAGTGGTACTAGCTAAATACCAAGTATGTACAGTGGTACTCGCTAAATACCAGGTATTTACAGAGGTGCTTGCTAAATAACAAGTATGTTGAGTGGTACTAGCTAAAAAACAAGTATGTACAGTGGTACTCGCTAAATAATAAGTATGTACAGTGGTACTAGCTAAATAACAAGTATGTACAGTGGTACTTGCTAAATGCCATGTATGTAAAGTGATTCTCACTAAATACCAAATATGTACAGAGGTACTCGCTGAATACCAAGTATGTACAGTGGTACTCGCTAAATACCAGGTATTTACAGAGGTGCTTGCTAAATACCAAGTATGTTGAGTGGTACTAGCTAAATAACAAGTATGTACAGTGGTACTCGCTAAATAATAAGTATGTACAGTGGTACTAGCTAAATAACAAGTATGTACAGTGGTATTTGCTAAATGCCATGTATGTAAAGTGATTCTCGCTAAATACCAAATATGTACAGAGGTACTCGCTAAATACCAAGTATGTACAGTGTTGCTCGCTAAATTCCAACTATGTGCAGTGGTACTCGCTAAATAGCAAGTATGTACAGTGGTACTAGCTAAATACCAAGTATGTACAGTGGTACTCGCTAAATACCAGGTATTTACAGAGGTGCTTGCTAAATACCAAGTATGTTGAGTGGTACTAGCTAAATAACAAGTATGTACAGTGGTACTCGCTAAATAATAAGTATGTACAGTGGTTCTCACTAAATAATAAGTATGTACAGTGGTACTAGCTAAATAACAAGTATGTACAGTGGTATTTGCTAAATGCCATGTATGTAAAGTGATTCTCGCTAAATACCAAATATGTACAGAGGTACTCGCTAAATACCAAGTATGTACAGTGTTGCTCGCTAAATTCCAAGTATTTGCCGTGGTACTCGCTAAATACCAAGCATGTAGAGTGTTAGTAGCTAAGTAACAAGTATGTACAGTGGTACTCGCTAAATAATACATATGTACAGTGGTTCCTCGCTAAATACCAAGTATGTACAGTGGTACTCGCTAAATAACAAGTATGTACAAGGGCACTCGCTAAATAACAAGTATGTACAGAGGTACTCGCTAAATACCAAGTATGTTGAGTGGTACTCGCTAAATACCAAGTATGTGCAGTCGTACTAGATGATTACCAAGTATGTACATTGGTACCCGCTAAATAACAAGTATGTACAGGGTAACTCGCTAAATGCCAAGTATGTAGAGTGGTACTAGCTAAATGACAAGTATGTACAATAAGTATGTACAGTGGTACTCGCTAAATAATACGTATGTACAGTGGTACTAGCTAAATAACAAGGATGTACAGTGGTACTAGCTAAATGCCATGTATGTACAGTGGTACTCACTAAATACCAGGTATTTACAGAGGTGCTTGCTAAATACCAAGTATGTTGAGTAGTACTAGCTAAATAACAATTATGTACAGTGGTACTCGCTAAAGAACAAGTATGTACAGTGGTACTCGCTAAATACAAAGTATGTAGAGTGGTACTAGCTAAATACTAAGTATGTACATTGGTACTAGCTAAATACCATGTATGTACAGTGGTACAAGATAAATACCAAGTATGTACAGTGGTACTTGCTAAATGCCATGTATGTAAAGTGATTCTCGCTAAATACCAAATATGTACAGAGGTACTCGCTAAATACCAAGCCGGGACAGTGTTACTCGCTAAATAACAAGTTCAATTCAGTTCAAAACGACTTTATTTCGATTCATAACGAATCATAAAAAGCACGTAGACATAAAATACATAATTAAGGGGTACAGTTACATCGGGTAGCAGTCACTATTAAAATAGAGCAATTAAAATATTTACAAGATTTTTAAAAATGCGAAAATTTATCGATAATTACATCGGGTGTTGTCAAAACTGTTAAGTTATCCATTTCCAGAACGTTTTTTAAGGCGAAAGGCAGCTACCAGAAAGTTAGCAACACTAAACATAGTTAGTGGTGAATCTAACTTTTTAAAATAAAATAGTGCAGGCTTGATTTGCACGAACCCCTTGTTCTTGAGCAATGGAACAATATACTTTTTCCTGGGCAGATCGTATATACCACAGAAGAACAAAAAATGAGCAGTGTCCTGCAGAGAAAAGCCATCACATTTACAGGCCGCTAAGTCCTCTGGCTTGGCCCATACTTTCGAGTCATTTAACAGAAAGTGAATCTGGTTAAGTCTTAATTTGGTTAATAACCAGCGATGTAATGGAATAGACACAACTGTTAAATACGGTTCAATGGCCGGTGTAGTTTTGGAAATATAATGCTCCCTCACAGTAAGTTTCGCAAGCTCGCAGCTCTCCCGCTCCATTTCTCTCGCTTGGGAAAAAGTCACTTTGAACCATTCCAGGTCATTCTTAACGATGCAGTCTGGTTTATGAAAGAGATCTGGGCGGCCCAGGGAAGTTAATGTTTTTTTAATATATGCAAGCCACGGGATATTTTTCATATTGTCCAGAAGTTGGCAATCTCTCATGATTGTATGGTTCAGGGTTAAATTGGAATTCAGCCATGTTTTTAACCACATCAAGATAGGGGATTGTTTGATGGTGTCACTAATGTACCCCTGGCCTAGTTCCATATGGACAGAAAAGGTGGCTGTGGATTGAGGTAATCCTAGAAGCATACGTAAAAATCTGTTTTCTTCCGTCTGTATTGGTTCTATATTGTTGGAATAACCCCAAATGGAAGCCCCGTACCTTACTACTGAGATTGATTTTGCTCTGTAGAGTGCCAGCATCGCTTCCGTTGGCTTTCCACCCAAACGTTTTGAAAAGCCGACAATGGCGGCTGCTGTTCTTTTCATGGCGTTAGTTTTGACGGATATTTGAGGTGCCCATGTGCCCTTATCGTCATATACTACCCCCAGGTAGGTGAAAGTTCTCACATTAGAAATAGAAGTATTAGCACAGTAGAAGGTCTTCAAGTCCTTATTTTTTCTGCCGCCTACAGCCATAACATGGGACTTGTCTGTGTTGATTTTTAAATCAAGGGAGGTCATAAAGACATCGAAAGATGTCAGTAGTCTTTGTAGCCCAAGAGGAGTACGTGCCACGAGTACCGTGTCGTCCGCGTAAAGGAGGACCGGGGTGGTCAGTCCGCCAAAACGCGGGACGTCGAGTGTTGCCAGCTCCAGTGTGGATTCGAGGTGGTTGATATAGAGTGTGAATAGCATTGGGGCAAGAATACACCCCTGTCGCACCCCTCTGGTAGACTTGAATCCAGCTGTACAAACTCCTTCCGGCGTCATCCTGATGGACGCTTCTAGGTCCCGATGAGCCTCAGCCAGAAAATGAACCAAGGTAGGGTCCATCCCCAGTTCCAGGAGGATGTCCCACAGCCTGGACCTATTCACTAGGTCGAAGGCTGTGGACAAGTCCATGAACCCCAAGTAGATTGATCCACTAGATGCCCTTGTGTATTTGCCTAGGATCAGATGTAAGTTGAGGCACTGGTCCTCCGTCCCTCTCCCCTTACGAAACCCGTATTGGGCATTTGATAAGATGTTATTGCTGGCAGCCCACTCGTCGATCCTTGCCAGTATCACTTTCCCCAAGATTTTGAAAGACGAGTCGATTAGTGAGATGGGGCGGTAGCACCTCGGGTCTCCCCTCTGGCCTTTCTTGAAGATTGGAATGATGGTGGCATGTGACCAGGAGACAGGCAAGCTATGTTTCATGGCGGCATTGAAGACGTTGGTCAAGATGTTAGCCCAGAAAGAGACATTTGCCTTGAACATATCTGCTGGGACGCCATCTGGGCCTGGCGCTTTCTTCCCCACTGTGTTGGTTATGGCTTTTTCAACTTCTTCCATGTTAAAGGAGAGTGCTGGCTTAGGGGAGTTAGAATTGAGGATGGTAGGTGTTTCGCATATTTGGTCACTCCCATAGATGATTTTGAAATGAGCTAGCCAGTCCTCCTCACTGATGTTGGCCTCTAGGGTATCATTAGTTTCTCCAGAGAACAGGGGATTGTTTATAATGGCCCAGAAGCTGGAACTATCTCTTAAGGTGGCCTTTTCCATTAGTGAGGACCAGGCATCCTTTTTAAGAACTTCTTTACGTTCATGAATAATATTATAGTATTCTTGTCTTAGTCTGGCAACTTCCCCTCTGTCCCTTGGTGATTTTTTTAGTTCATTCAGGAGGCAAGTGTGTGCTTTCGAGCAGGCTTTGTTGAACCAGCCCTTGGTCAGTTGAGTCTTTTTCCTGGATTTAACTGTAAGTTCATCAGAAATTAAAACGCACAAAGTATCAAAGGCAGTGATTACATCCTCCCCCTGTTTAGAGTTGTCTTGGCAAATGTCTAATTCATTGCGGGCTTTACTGCTTAGGGTCTTGAAGAACTCAGTTGGAACTACTTTGGACCACTTCAGCCTTCTACCTTGGTCCGTGGGCCGCACGGCCAGCTCAGGCATTTTGATTGTCCCCTCCTTGAGTAGGCCCGCAGAACTGGCAAGCTCAAGGATGACTGGGTTATGGTCACTAAACACGGCCACAACTGCATTGTAAAAGACGACCCAACTTAATAATCCAGGGGAAACAAAGATGTAATCAATGATCGATTCGGAATTTCTAGCACTGTATGTCATAACCCTTTCACTGTAGGCGTTGAACCCCGGTTCGTAGAGGTCCACATTCACAAGGAGGTTTTCTAGTGCCAGTCCTTTAGTATTGTGTTCAAAGTGTTGGTAATCGCCTGAGGTAGGGCAGTCAGTGTCTTCAATGTGGCAGGAAAGCCTGCAGAGATGTGTGTTAAAGTCCCCCATAATTATAGTGTGCAACAAAGTGGTTTGGCGTTCTTTAAAATTAATCAGAAAAGATTGTAGAGAACAGAGATGCTCAGTGGAGTGTCCGTCTGCTACAGAATTATAAAAAATTATAAGAATATATTTGTGACCATTGGCCAAGCTGATCTCTAGACACAAGATATTGGGGGAGTTAGTGGTTATTTGTTTAATGGTTCCCGCCAATTGGACAGTAATCAAGATCATAAGGCCCCCTTTGTCCCTTCCACTGGAAGATCCAGTAGCTGGGACAAAGTAAGATGTAAACCCAGGAACCCAGAAATCGCTATTGCAGTCCCAGGTTTCTTGTAGGGCTATGATATCATGTTGGTTCAGAAGGTTCAGCCAAACACTGTCCTCCCTTTTTGAGCGAAGGCCGGCTATGTTCCAGCTTATGAGTTTAGGCCTTCTGTTGGGAGCTCCTAGAGGGGGACAGTTCCCTGTAGGTTGTCTGGACATAGGGGTGTTGGTGAGTGGGCGTCAATCTTGTTCATCCGCCTGAGTCAAGGGCGTGAATCTATTATGCAGGGTTAAAGTACTATTAAGGGTCATTGGAATGTGTGTGACCGCCTTATGATTACTCAACCTATTGATCGTGGACCAGCTATAGTCTGGTTCTGGTTGAGTGTTATCGAGATGGGAGGGCAAGCTAGGTGTCCTATCGAATCCCCTGCCTTGGTCATAACCCAAGTTCGAAAAAGGGTGAGGTCTAGGTTTGGGATAGAAGAAGCCCAGGGGTACGGCACGGGGCCCAGCAATTAAGCCCTCTAAGGGTGAAGCATCCCAGAGTAATCTACGGGCCTCTCCCGGATTATTGAAGTTGATTATCAAGCAGTCTCCCTCAGTTGTTTTATTGGTTCGCCCGATCCAGCCCACCCGCCGAACAGAGATAATGGCATTGGAAACTTCATTGTCTCCTGAGCAGGTCGAATTTGCCCAAGACTTAGCCCTGGCTAGCAATTGGGGCAGATGTTCCTGTTCACCTAACTTGAGTGGGGGAACATTTACCAAGATGGCTACAAAAGGGCAGCCTCGGGAGGTAGGTTAATAAAAGGTTGACGAAAAGGGTTGGGTGGGCTAGGTAGGTTCTGTTGACCTGTAGTAGCAGGAGCTGCAGGCTTATTTGTTACTCCTGTTATGCTAGGGATGTCTATCGTGGTAGTTGCTGGTCTAGAGGACGAGTTGGGTGCAACACTCCTGGCAACTGAGGAATCTTCCCTTGGTCTTTTAGTACCAAAGTTTGGTTGAGGACATTTAGAACCTAGGTCCGCCGGTGTATTACCTTTAAAAACAAAAGTGGCTGGGTCGGCTATTTTGTGGTGTTCATTCAGGCGTTCACATTTCCTTAAAATGCCATCGACGCACTGGTGTAAGACGTCTATGATGTCTGAGGCTATTTTTGTAAGTGTGGGCTCTATCTTGTCAGTGATTACTTTTTCCACCATGTCTCTGATAGCCTTTTCAAGTGAACCCACTGTGCCCTTTCCTCCCTTGAGATTCTGCGTATTCCTTTTTTTATACTGTCTTTTTGCCTGCTTTGTGCTTGATGTTCTGCGTGCTCGAGCTGTGCTAGGAGATTTGGGTGTAGCCCCATTAGAGTCAGCAGTAGTAGGGTAAGGAGGTAACGCAGACACCTCGGGCGGGGCAATAACAATTTTTGGTTCAAGGGGAACAGATGTAATACCGAGTTGTGGATGGCTTGTACTCTCCTTGCTATTCAGCGATGGTTCTAGCCCCAATTTGCGTTCGGTTCTTGCGATTTCGGTAGTCAACTTCCCCACCTCCGAGGTTAGAAAAGAGAGAATGCTATTAGATTTCCTGGGGACTTTATCCTTGGGTGTGCCACCCACAGTGGGGGAGGGTAGCTTTCTCTTACCCATTTGGGCCCGAGTCCTGGTTCCTGGGCGTAAGGGGGGTGGCCCGTCCCGTCCCTCGTCGTCCCTAGACGGCCACAGACGGCCCGCCCTCTGCCCGGGCTCCGCCCGGCTCCGTCCGCGCGCATCCGCGACGCGGAGGAAGCTGTTCCCTTTTATGCGCCTCCTGGCGCTTTCCCACAGGAAGAGGAAGCGGTGATGAAGCAGAGCAAGCTGGGAGCTGTAGTCCAGTCACAGCGTCAGGAACCCAGCGGCGCTGCGTGGTTGAGCCTGTCAGGTTGGTGCAGCGTGCAGCATGCAGTGTAGCGCTATGACCCCTCCTGGAGCCGGTATGCGCTAGCGGTGTCCCCCGCTCCTCTGTGGGAGCTGTTCCCTTTTATGCGCCTCCTGGCGCTTTCCCACAGGAAGAGGAAGCGGTGATGAAGCAGAGCAAGCTGGGAGCTGTAGTCCAGTCACAGCGTCAGGAACCCAGCGGCGCTGCGTGGTTGAGCCTGTCAGGTTGGTGCAGCGTGCAGCATGCAGTGTAGCGCTATGACCCCTCCTGGAGCCGGTATGCGCTAGCGGTGTCCCGCTAAATAACAAGTATGTACAGTGTTTCTCGCTAAATGCCAAGTATGTGCAGTGGTACTCGCTAAATACCAAGCATGTAGAGTGTTACTATTTAAGTTACAAGTATGCACAGTGGTACTCACTAAATAACAAGTATGTACAGAGGTACTCGCTAAAGACCAAGTATGTACAGTGGTACTATCTAAATGCGAAGTATGTACAGTGGTACTCGCTAAATAGCAAGTATGTACAGTGGTACTCACTAAATGCAATGTATGTACAGTGGTACTCACTAAATACCAGGTATTTACAGCGGTGCTTCCTAAATACCAAATATGTTGAGTGGTACTAGCTAAATAACAAGTATTTACATTGGCACTCGCTAAATACCAAGTGTGTACAGTGGTACTCGCTAAATGCCATGTATGTAAAGTGATTCTCGCTAAATACCAAATATGTACAGAGGTACTCGCTAAATACCAAGTATGTACGGTGTTACTCGCTAAATAACAAGTATGTACAGTGCTGGTCGCTAAATTATAAGTATGTACAGTGGTACTAGCTAAATAAGAAGTATGTACAGTGGTACTTGCTAAATGCCATGTATGTAAAGTGATTCTCGCTAAATACCAAATATGTACAGAGGTACTCGCTAAATACCAAGTATGTACAGTGTTGCTCGCTAAATTCCAACTATGTACAGTGGTACTCGCTAAATAATAAGTATGTACAGTGGTACTAGCTAAATAACAAGTATGTACAGTGGTACTTGGTAAATGCCTTGTATGTAAAGTGATTCTCGCTAAATACCAAATACGTACAGAGGTACTCGCTAAATACCAAGTATGTACAGTGTTGCTCGCTAAATTCCAACTATGTGCAGTGGTACTCGCTAAATACCAAGCATGTAGAGTGTTACTAGCTAAGTAACAATTATGCACAGTGGTGCTCACTAAATAACACGTATGTACAGAGGTACTCGCTAAATGCCATGTATGTACAGTGGTACTCACTAAATACCAGGTATTTACAGACGTGCTTAATAAATACCAAGCATGTTGAGTGGTACTAGCTAAATAACAAGTATTTACATTGGTATTCGCTAAATACCAGGTATGTACAGTGGTACTCGCTAAATGCCATGTATGTAAAGTGATTCTCGCTAAATACCAAATATGTACAGATTTACTCGCTAAATACCAAGTATGTACAGTGTTACTCGCTAAATAACAAGTATGTACAGTGGTACTCGCTAAATGCCATGTATGTACAGTGGTACTCACTAAATACCAGGTATTTACAGAGGTGCTTGCTAAATACCAAGTATGTTGAGTGGTACTCTCTAAATAATAAGTATGTATAGTGGTACTAGCTAAATAACAAGTATGTACAGTGGTACTAGCAAAATACCAAGTATGTACAGTGGTACTCGCTAAATACCAGGTATTTACAGAGGTGCTCGCTAAATACCAAGTATGTACAGTGGTACTAGCTAAATAAGAAGTATGTACAGTGGTGCTTGCTAAATGCCATGTATGTAAAGTGATTCTTGCTAAATACCAAATATGTACAGAGGTACTCGCTAAATACCAAGTATATACAGTGTTGCTCGCTAAATTCCAACTATATGCAGTGGTACTCGCTAAATACCAAGCATGTAGAGTGTTACTAGCTAAGTAACAAGTATGTTGAGTGGTACTCACTAAATAACAAGTATTTACATTGGTACTCGCTAAATACCAAGTATGTACAGTGGTACTTGCTAAATGGCATGTATGTAAAGTGATTCTCGCAAAATACCAAATATGTACAGAGGTACTCGCTAAATACCAAGTATGTACAGTGTTGCTCGCTAAATTCCAAGTATGTGCCGTGGTACTCGCTAAATACCAAGTATGTACAGTGGTACTTGCTAAATGCCATGTATGTAAAGTGATTCTCGCTAAATACCAAATATGTACAGTGGTACTCGCTAAATGATAAGTATGTACAGTGGTACTCGCTAAATACCAAGTATGTACAGTGGTACTCGCTAAATAACAAGTATGTACAGGGGCACTCGCTAAATAACAAGTTTGTACAGAGGTACTCGCGAAATACCAAGTATGTTGAGTGGTACTCGCTAAATAGCAAGTATGTACAGTGGTACTCACTAAATGCTATGTATGTGCAGTGGTACTCACTAAATACCAGGTATTTACAGAGGTGCTTGCTAAATACCAAGTATGTTGAGTGGTACTAGCTAAATAACAAGTATTTACATTGGCACTCGCTAAATACCAAGTATGTACAGTGGTACTCGCTAAATGCCATGTATGTAAAGTGATTCTCGCTAAATACCAAATATGTACAGAGGTACTCGCTAAATACCAAGTATGTACAGTGTTGCTCGCTAAATTCCAAGTATGTGCAGTGGTACTCGCTAAATACCAAGCATGTAGAGTGTTAGTAGCTAAGTAACAAGTATGTACAGTGGTACTCGCTAAATAATACATATGTACAGTGGTTCCTCGCTAAATACCAAGTATGTACAGTGGTGCTCGCTAAATTCCAAGTATGTGCAGTGGTACTCGCTAAATACCAAGCATGTAGAGTGTTAGTAGCTTAGTAACAAGTATGTACAGTGGTACTCGCTAAATAACAAGTATGTACAGAGATACTCACTAAATTACAAGTATGTACAGTGGTACTTATTAAATACCAAGTATGTAGAGTGGTACTAGCTAAATAACAAGTATTTACATAGGCACTCGCTAAATACAAAGTATGTACAGTGGTACTCGCTAAATGCCATGTATGTAAAGTGATTCTCGCTAAATACCAAATATGTACAGAGGTACTTGCTAAATAATAAGCTGGGACAGTGTTACTCGCTAAATAACAAGTATGTACAGTGTTTCTCGCTAAATTCCAAGTATGTGCAGTGGTACTCGCTAAATACCAAGCATGTAGAGTGTTTCTAGCTAAGTAACAAGTATGTACAGTGGTACTCACTAAATAACAAGTATGTACAGAGGTACTCGCTAAAGACCAAGTATGTACAGTGGTACTATCTAAATGCCAAGTATGTACAGTGGTACTCGCTAAATAGCAAGTATGTACAGTGGTACTCACTAAATGCTATGTATGTACAGTGGTACTCACTAAATACCAGGTATGTAAAGTGATTCACGCTAAATACCAAATATGTACAGAGGTACTCGCCAAATACCAAGTATGTACAGTGTTACTCACTAAATAATAAGTATGTACTGTGCTGCTCGCTAAATTCCAATTATGTGCAGTGGTACTCTCTAAATACCAATCATGTAGAGGGTTACTAGCTAAGTAACAAGTATGAACAGTGGCACTCACTAAATAACAAGTATGTACAGAGGCACTCCCTAAATACCAAGTATGTACAGTGGTACTCGCTAAATGCCATGTATGCAAAGTGATTCTCGCTAAATACCAAATATGTACAGAAGTACTCGCTAAATACCAAGTATGTACAATGTTACTCGCTAAATAACAAGTATGTACAGTGCTGCTCGCTAAATTCCAAGTATGTGCAGTGGTACTCGCTAAATAAAAAGTATGTACAGTGGTACTCGCTAAATGCCATGTATGTAAAGTGATTCTTGCTAAATACCAAATATGTACAGTGTTAGTCGATAAATAACAAGTATGTACAGTGTTGCTCGCTAAATTCCAAGTATGTGCAGTGGTACTCGCTAACTAACAAGTATGTACAGAGGTACTCGCTAAATACCAAGTATGTACAGTAGTACTATCTAAATGCCAAGTCTGTACAGTGGTACTCGCTAAATAACAAGTATGTACAGTGGTACTAGCTAAATACCAAGTATGTACAGTGGTACTCGCTAAATGCCATGTATGTACAGTGGTACTTGCTAAATACGAGGTATTTACACAGGTGCTTGCTAAATACCAAATATGTTGAGTGGTACTAGCTGAATAACAATTATGTACAGTGGTACTCGCTAAATAACAAGTATGTACAGTGGTACTATCTAAATAACAAGTATTTACATTGGTACTCGCTAAAAACCAAGTATGTACAGAGGTACTAGCTAAATTCCAATTATGTATAGTGGTACTCGCTAAATAACAAGTATGTACAGTGGTACTCGCTAAATAACAAGTATGTACAGTGGTACTAGCTAAATACCAAATATGTACAGTGGTACTCGCTAAATAAAAAGTATGTACAGTGGTACTCATTAAATACCAAGTATGTAGAGTGGTACTAGTTAAATAACAAGTATGTACAGTGGTACTCGCTAAATGCCATGTATGTAAAGTGATTCTCGCTAAATACCAAATATGTACAGAGGTACTCGCTAAATACCAAGCCGGGACAGTGTTACTCGCTAAATAACAAGTATGTACAGTGTTTCTCGCTAAATGCCAAGTATGTGCAGTGGTACTCGCTAAATACCAAGCATGTAGAGTGTTACTAGCTAAGTAACAAGTATGCACAGTGGTACTCACTAAATAACAAGTATGTACAGAGGTACTCGCTAAAGACCAAGTATGTACAGTGGTACTATCTAAATGCCAAGTATGTACAGTGGTACTCGCTAAATAGCAAGTATGTACAGTGGTACTCACTAAATGCTATGTATGTACAGTGGTACTCACTAAATACCAGGTATTTACAGAGGTGCTTCCTAAATACAAAGTATATTGAGTGGTACTAGCTAAATAACAAGAATTTACATTGGCACTCGCTAAATACCAAGTGTGTACAGTGGTACTCGCTAAATGCCATGTATGTAAAGTGATTCTCACTAAATACCAAATATGTACAGAGGTACTCGCTAAATAACAAGTATGTACAGTGCTGGTCGCTAAATTCCAAATATGTGCAGTGGTACTCGCTAAATACCAAGCATGTAGAGTGTTACTAGCTAAGTAACGAGTATGTACAGTGGTACTCGCTAAATAACAAGTATGTACAGAGGCATTCGCTAAATACCAAGTATGTACAGTGGTACTCGCTAAATGCCATGTATGTAAAGTGATTCTCGCTAAATACCAAATATGTACAGAGGTACTCGCTAAATACCAAGTATGTACAGTGTTACTTGCTAAATAACCAGTATGTAAAGAGCTGCTCGCTAAATTCCAAGTATGTGCAGTGGTACTCGCTAAATACCAAGCATGTAGAGTGTTACTATCTAAATACCAAGTATGTACAGTGGTACTCACTAAATAACAAATATGTACAGTGGTACTCGCTAAAGGCCATGTATGTACAGTGGTACTCACTAAATACCAGGTATTTACAGATGTGCTTACTAAATACCAAGTATGTACAGTGGTACTCGCTAAATGCCATGTATGTAAACTGATTCTCGCTAAATACCAAATATGTACTGAGGTTCTGTAGCGATCCGAACCCGTGTATTCGGTATCGTAGTACTGACACGATTTTGGTACCAATGAACCGCAAATGATCCATTATATACATGACAGTATTTTCGCTACGCAACGAGCATGAATTCACTGAGAAATAGGGCATTTTGTTGTTAAGTCATGGCATCCATTTTAGATACGGCATCCGTTTTGTTTCTTGCCCTCACATAGTCAATGGACGGGCGATGACCCCGGCAGAATCACCTTGTTAAGGACACGTAAGCTCGAGCCCGAGAAAGGCTGACGCTGCGTGACTAGGCAGAATCAAGCTGCCTCCCCTGCCTGAGGCCAATCCTGCTATACTGGTTTTCGTGTCCATTGTCCTGATCGAGAGGCCGAATACGGTAGCCATGCCCGTTTATGATCCATAAACACCTATTATCCTACTTTTCAATCCTTTGCACCTGGCTCTGCTCCTCTCCTTCTGGGCTTTTACAATGGGGAGGTTACGATTTTTATGATGGGGAGGATCGGGCAAAGAATGGAAAACTGACAAGAAGACCTGATCGAATACCGAAAACCGACGACTAATTATTGTTTGATGTATGTTTATTGTCTGTTTGGGATACCGGGTTGGGCATGTGAAATATTCGTGTAATGTTGCCTAAAGACATATTTCGTGTATTTAAGGCGCAACCCACTTAATGCAATTTGAACAGTCTCGTAGATTCTGCCTCTGTGTGGTTCCTATGACTTCTGTGTCCCTGCAGTAAATAAACCTTGGTCTTTGACGCCACCATCGAGAAGCCCGTGTCTCTGTTTATTTGTGCACCAAGGCAGGAAGGAACTCAGGGGTCTTCGGGTGTTGTTTCCCTGACACCTCTGGACTCTTAAAAGTCCAGAACCTCAAATTGGCGCCCAACGTGGGGCGACGTCATCCGGTACCGGTCCAAAGCCTGAAAAGTTCGAGGAGCTTCGTGTGAAGATTCCGGAGGGAGGTACCCCGCTTCATCGATCCCTGCATGTCGTAAAAGTGGCCCGACGATCTCTTCCACGAGGGTTCCCGTTCCCAGACGGCTACAGAGGACCGCTGCCTTGACTGTCGCCCTGTCTTGGACCCGAGGTGCAGACCTTAGTACGGCGAGACGTAGACGGGTTCTCCTTGGTGACGTCTTCCACATTTCAGTTAAGTATTAAGTGGGTCGTGCTCAGTTTGGTTCTCTGGATACGTTTGTTTCTGAATTTGTAGATTATCATTGGTTGCTCTTCTTAAGATAATCTTTGTTTTGGTATTGGTTCATTTGGTAGGCCTAAGTTCTTTGCGCATTTTGGTTTGAATTTGTCCTTAGTTTATAATGACTAATAGTAATAATTGTTTCCAGTCCTGGTTACGTTGCAACGGGGATTCCCGGTTGGAGGACTCGTGTACGGTTCCTCCGATTGGAACTCCTACATATGAGCTCAATTGTAAACATGGTGTTGGTCCTATCACTTATAACGAAGTATGGGTCCGTTATACCAGAAAAGATGGTGTCCTTAGTTGGCCACCGCATGGTAGCTTCGAAAGCGAAATTCTAGACAACCTAGAAATGAAGTTGTTTAAAAGGAAAGCCCGGCCGGCAATGTTTGATTCTTTTCGCGTATGGCGTAAAGAAGCCAAACAGAGAGAAATTAGGAAGACGAAGAAGGAACAGAAAGAGAAAGGGTTGACTTTAATGGAGTCTGCTAGGCAGCTGCATGTCAACGAGACTGAGAAAGCAATGGAGATGGCGAATAGAAAATATAATTTGGCAATTGATAAATGCTACCCTGTATTGCCATCTTGTCCTGCTAAGCCGATAGAGGACCACGAAAAGGATCCTCTGTTGTCTTACCTGTTGAGATCACCTCCACCGTATGCACAGGGTATTACAGCACCACAGTTACTACCTGTTGTACAGCCAGCTGCTGGTCAGCCTGGAATAGTTGCTCCACTTCCTTTGACTCCAGCTCCTGTCCTTCCTGTGGTTAATGTTCCCTCGGCACCCCCTCTTCCTGGGTCGCCTATTCCGCCTTTGCCTATCGTTTCGCCAACTGCTTTACCTGCTACTCCCACCCTTACTATTTCATCTGCTCCAGCTGCCCTGTTCCCAAACCCTGTAAACATTCTGACTCCGCTTTCTGTTCGTCGGAAAATAACCGACTCTGTAACTAATATCTTAACTCCTCTCTACAGGTCTTTAGTTGGGACCCCCGTTTCTGACTCTATACAGAGACGTAGCCAGCTTCCTGGTCCCCAGGAACGAGAAATGTTAGATTCGACAGCTCTTAGGTGGATGTCGAAAGCTGCGAAGTATGATACACGAAGAGTGTTAGATACCTTTATGCAATGGAATGAACCAACTCAACGTTATGTTTTTGACGTGATGTGTTCTCTTGTGCGTGAGGAATGGGATGATGATGACTTAGATTCTGTCCCCTCTGATCTGATAAATGTTCAGCAGAAATTTGCCGCAGGAATGGTGATAGGTTTAGAGGTAGGGGAAGCGATAGAACTGATTTTAGCTTATAGGGATGATTCCACTCTTCGAGCGCCAAGGAACCCTGATGGTTCACCGATTACTAGGAAAAGACGAGGTCAATATCCGATGAGGGAAGTTCCACCGATATGGCGTGATTAAGTTCAAGCTGATGGGGCTAATGGTATTGCAGCTGCTCCGGCACAATTCCAAAGAGTGTGGATACACATCCCTTGGAAGCGGGCCGAAGTATTAGCAGTAAAACAAGCGCTGCCGGACCCGCGTAAAAACCCTGCTGGTTATTATAAAGAGTTAACGCAAACAGTTCAAGCGTGTGTCATGAATTTGGCAGATATTGAAATGCTATTTGGCAATGTAGTGCCACAGCCTATATGGGCCAAGATTCGGCAAGAGAACCACCCAGTCGCCCTAGGAGGTGATTGGCCAGCTATTGTAGCGGCAGATGCGCAACAAGTTGGCGGTGCTAAACCTGAACCTCTAATTGCTGCCTTACCTGGCAGAATAATTAATCTGATGAAAACGCTGATGCCAGCGTTACGGGTAAATTGGGATAAACTATCAGCATGCAAACAGAAGAAGGACGAAAGCGTCTCTGACTTCTTCACTAGATTTGAAGAGACCTTCGTAGACCACAGTGGGCAAGATATGAGTACTGGGGGAGGTCAGAGGTTGTTTGTCGACAAGTTCGTGTTTAATTTACTACCTGAGCTTAGGAACAAGTTAAAGGATTCCGAAAGTGCATGGGCAGTATCGACGACAGCACAGATACTTGCAACTGCTCAGTATTACGAGAATAGAGAGAAAGAAGAGAAGGAAAAGTACTATTGCAACAAGCATATCCGCCTCGCTCGAATCAGTCAGATTCACAGCAGCGACCCCAGTTTCAGCATCAGCCACAATCCCAACAAGGGACGTCCCAAAGATTTAATTATGGATTTCCTCGACAACAGTTAGCATGGAATCAGTGTGCCTATTGTAAAAAGGAGGGCCATTATAAGAACGAGTGTCCAGCACTGCACGCACAGACTAGTGGTGTCCCAGCTCAGAGAGGTAATGGCGGGTTTATGCAAGCTCCTAGAGGTAGAGGACGTGGTACTATGACACCACAGGCCGATCGGCCAACAAATTATTTCGATCAGCGAAATGCACAACCTGCGCAACCAGGTAGATCTTCACAGTATCATGTTGAGGATTACTATGATCATAATGAAGAGATTCAGAGAAGCGAGTACTAGGACAGCCACAGGCAAAGAGAGGGAGTAGTATCAGTTCCAGTTAATCAGAGTGGACCTTATGTCGCAGTAGTTACATCAGGTGTGGTCGAACCGTTTCTGTTGGATACTGGTGCGGCAAAAAGTTCAATTATGCATGCGAAACTCCCTGGCGCACCTTTGTCTGGCTTAACGAACACTTCAGTAGGTTTCTCAGGCGCCCCTGTTCACAATCCTGTTTCTAGTCCTTTGTCAATTTCTGTTGGCCCATGCAAACTAGAAGCACCCCTTATCCTAACAACCGGTTGTAATGAGAATCTGCTTGGTTTAGATCTGTTGAAACGCCTGCATGCGACACTGTACTGTTCTCCTTCGGGAGTGCAGCTGACATTAGGCAAGAGAGTCATTTCTCCAATGTACATGTCGATGGATAAGCTCCCACCGGAGCTGCATTCTCTCCCTGATACTCTTTGGGCGACTGGTCCTAACGGTGTAGGCCTTTTGGAAATTCCCCCTTATGTGGTAAGTTTGAAAGCGAATGTTAAATTCCCACGAATCCCACAGTATCGTATTTCGAATGAAGGTGAACGTGCACTTTTACTGATTGTGAAAGACTTAATACAGAAAGATGTGATAGAGAAAACTAGAGGAAATGTCTGCAATAGTCCTGTTCTGCCGATTTTGAAACGCACTGACCCATCCAAACCTCCAATCTACAGATTTGTGATTGACCTCAGAGAAGTAAACAAAATAGTGATTCCGCAGTTTCCTGTGGTACCAGATATCACTGCATTATTGACGTTAATTCCTGCCTCGGCTTCATGGTTTACAGTGATCGACTTGAAAAATGCATTTTTCAGCATCCCGATAGCCGAGGAAAGTAGAGTTATTTTTGGTTTTTCCTTAGGAGGTCGCAGTTTCAGATTCAAACGCGCTCCACAAGGCTATTGTGAGAGCCCTTCAATTTACAGCCAAGCATTGAAAAGTCAATTAGATGCTCTTGTACTTCCTCCTGGTGTTGCTCTGATCCAATATGTAGATGATCTTTTACTAGCTGCCGATGACAAGGAAACTTGCAAAACAGCTACAATTTCTTTATTACGTCATTTGTCCGACTTACATCACAAGGTGTCACCTTCTAAACTGCAATATTGTTGCCAAGAAGTGACCTACTTAGGTCATCTTTTGTCAAAGGAGGGAAGAAGGTTGACCCCAGAGAGAATCAAAGCAATTTCGCAGATGACTGTACCAAGCACACAGCGAGAAGTGCGTGCGTTTTTGTGTATTACGTCATACTGCAGGCAATGGATCCCAAATTTTTCTCTCATGGCAAAACCATTGGTAGCCCTGACTGGAAAAGGTGTTCCGAGCCCTTTGCCATGGTCTGATGAATGTCAACAGAGCTTCTCCGACTTACGTGATGCGCTGTGTTCAGCTCCTGTGTTGGGCACTCCTGACTACAGTAAGCCGTTTACACTATATGTCCATGAAAGAGAAGGTTGTGCATTGAGTGTATTAACGCAACAATTTGGCGACAAACAGCAGCCTTGTGCGTATTTCTCATCCACATTAGATCCGGTAGCCAGAGCATTACCAAGTTGTTTGAGAGCCACAGCAGCAGCCGCAGTGTCTATTCGACAGTCTGCTGGACTAGTTATGAACAATATGTTAGTAGTCATGGTTCCACATGCTGTGGACACACTCATGAATCGAACGAAAACTCAGCACCTCACCAGTGGTAGACTATCAGGCTATGAGCTGACGCTTTTGGCAAGTCACATTCAGATCAAGCGATGCAACATATTGAATCCAGCAACGCTGCTGCCGACTACTCTGGAGTCGAGTGATTCAGAACCCCATGATTGTTGTTTTAGAACTGAGGAAGAGACAAAAGGTCGGATTGATGTAAAAGACACTCCGTTATTAGATCCAGATGGCACTTTGTACGTCGATGGGTCTTGTTTTAAACTACAGAATGGTGATGTGACGGCCGCGTATGCAGTTACGAGTTTGAGTACAATTGTGGAGACCGCAAGAGTAAGTCAGAATTCTGCCCAGGCTGCAGAATTAATTGCACTAACAAGAGCGTGTGTTTTAGCTGAGGGAAAGAGAGTGAATGTGTTTACTGATAGCCAATACGCCTTCGGCGTAGCACATAGCTTTGGACGCCTGTGGAAAGAAAGAGGTTTTCTCACGTCCCATGGGACTAAGATCCAACATGGACAGTTAGTCAGCGATCTATTGGAATCCCTGACCCTACCGAATGAAGTTGCGATTGTGAAGTGCAGTGCACATCGAAAGATTACGGATGATGTTGGCCGTGGGAATGCGTTTGCTGATGAGGTCGCCAAAGAGACGGCCAAGAACATGATGAGCCGAATGTACGTTGCAACGTCTGCAAGATGGATTGCTGAATCAGGAATGTGTGAAAATACGATTGAAAGCGTGAAGGCAATCCAGAATGAAGCAACTGAAAATGAGAAGAATGCGTGGAGGGAGAAAACGGGTAAATTGGATTCGAATGGATGTTGGGTTGATCTGTCTGAACATCAACGTTGGATGTTACCTGATGCGTATGTACTTGCAGTAGTCACGATGGCGCATGGAGCGGCGCACATCAGTTCGAAAGGGATCTGTAAAATGTTAGCTCCAGTATGGAAGAATGATGGAATTACTAAGTGTGCGGAAAGAGTGGTGAAAAATTGCATGATATGCCTGATGCATAATCCTGGCAAGGGAACACCAACCCCAGTTGGTCATTTTGCTCCCCCTTCTTGTCCCTTTGAAGTGATTCAGTTGGATTATATCCACATGGACAGGTGTAACAATCTTAAATATGTCCTAGTGGTAGTCTGTGCCTTTTCAAGATGGATTGAGGCATATCCATTAAAGGATAACACTGCTATGTCCACTGCCAAAATCCTCCTCAAAGAGTACTTCCCTAGGTATGGTATGCCACGGATTGTTTGGTCGGACAATGGAAGTGAGTTTGTAGGGAAAGTTATGAAGAGTGTGTGTGCGGGTCTGGGGATTGTCCAGAAATTCCACAGTGCGAATCACCCACAGTCAGCAGGTTTGGTTAAAGGGTACAATGGTACCTTGAAGCTGAAACTTGCTAAAATTCAAGCTTCCACTGGTCTCTCCTGGCCAGACGCACTGCCTTTAGCCTTACTGTCCACCAGAGCGACAGTACACTCTCGAGTAGGGCTTAGCCCATATGAGATTGTGTTCGGTCGTCCTGCTAATGTTTGGGGAGTCCCTAGGCCAAAGGAATTCAAACAGATCGAATATCCTATGTTAATTGATTACCTTTTTGATCTGACTACTAAATTAAGCCTTATTCATCAACAGGTATTCGAATCCTTGCCTAAACTGCCAGAGAGTCCAGGCCACACGTTGAAACCTGGCGACCAAGTGGTGGTGCGGAATTTTGAACGAACTCGGAACCTCCAGCCAAGATTCGTGGGCCCGTTCCAGGTGCTCCTGGCAACAAGAACTGCTGTACGCCTAGCTGGAAGAAAGAATTGGGTGCACGCTAGCCATACGAAACGTGTCCCTCTCCCACTTCCCTAAGACAACTGGGTTAGACAGGGATTTGGTGTATCCGAGACAGAACCTGTTCCTAGGCTCATCCCTTTCAGTGATGCAGAGTACATAACGGACTCACGAACTGAAACGCAGAACTCTGACACCTCAGCAGGAACTGCTCTTTCGAACCCAGAACAGAGCATTGTACAAAGTGAACATTTGTCACCTTTGGAGTCGAACATTTCTACACCGGTAGACCAGCTATTCCAAGATCAGACAAGACCTGGAAAGTACAGATATAATCTACGTTCTCATGCTATGAACTAATGACATTGCATAATTATTTTTCTGTTTGAAAACTGTTTTGATCTCATCGCATTCCATCCAGTCAGGAAGTTTGCTTTAAATTTTTATCTTTTTGTTTTTGTTGTTCTCACACCTTGCCGTCTGGGTTACCGTAGGGTCGTAATGTGTGCCTTGTTTTAATTTGCAGGGATCCAGACACAAGGTCGGTTTCTTCTGTTTGCTTTGGGAACTCCCAGGGTAAGCAGAGGCAATTTTTTAACAGGTACAAACCATCCGTTGCGAACGGTTGTAGAAGATGGAGCTTCCTGAACTGCGACGGGTTAACGTCATAAATGTGCACAAGACCAAACTATATGACATATTGTATAGCAAATGTTTCCTAATGCAATGTGCTCTGACACTTCTGATTGTTTTAATAACTTTGGTAGGCGGAATTATTTTTGGTATTCAATTGATCTTTACACCTGTTACGTCTACAGTATCTCCCCATGTTTCTGTTTCTCCGACTATTGTTTCTATTCATTCTTTCCATCCTTTTCCTGCACATGAGCAAGCCAGACGCTCCGAGTTTATAAATAACACTTTCATTCAGCTCTTGCACCAACATCAACTAGTGGTTAACACAACGAACTGCTGGGTGTGTGGCTTGATACCACATACCATGGATAAGGGTATCCCTTATCTGGTTCCGCCCTTTAGTTATAATGGATCATTCTGGGCATTTCAGACCATGTTCGCCTATGCCCTAGAGACCTATCCCCCTCGACCTCCGCGTTCCACTAGGTATAACTCCGCTAATAGAGCCTTGGTAAAGGGAATTACTGACATGGTTAGAGATGTCAATAACACGCCGTTTATTCCCAAGGATGAATTACGAGTTTACATGGGTTGGAACGTTACGGAATATGGCATTACTTTGGGTGAGAACAAACGTAAAAGCTCGACTCCGATCTGGGTCGTACCCCACCAAGGTCAAGTCTGTTTGCAAGGAAATGGGAGGAATCCGAAAGCTCGACTAGGGAAGAGTGACTGTATCGAAACATACGTTTTCCCGTCACTGTCTTCCCCTGCATTTTTAGCTGCTAAGGGCACCTATTTTGTTTGTCAAGACAGAGCATACACATGGCTGCCCGCTGATTTCTCAGGCTCATGTTATATCGCTCAACTGTTACCTCCGACATACACTGCTGCACCGGACTATCACAAAACTAGAGTTGTGAGAGGTGTTTTCAGTAAAGAAGATACTGCTGGCCAAGAAGCAGGTGACTTTTTCAAAGGTTTCCTTCCATTCTGGGGGCCTATGGCCAACAGTAGAAACTTACGTCAACTAACACGGGTAGTTGAATCCACTATTACCGAAACTGCGGGTGCCCTTAGTAACCTGACAGCTGAGCTTCAAGCGGATCGCCTCATGACGTTACAGAACCGTATGGTCCTTGACGTATTACTTACAGATCGAGGTGGGGTATGTAAGATGATCCAATCAAGTTGCTGTGTTTTTATCCCAGATAATGCGCCAACAGTATACAAGGCCATCTCTAAGTTACACAAAATCTCTGACTCCATTCATGTAGAGGAAGGTGACTGGTCATTAATGGGATGGTTCTGGAGTCTATTATCTGTGTGGGGATGGAAGGTTCTGATAGTCACTGGTGTTGCGTTGGTATTTTTATTTTCGTGCTGTCTCATTGTTCAGTGTGGTCCTGCCTTATGTAGCGTTTGTGTTTCGTCATGCGTAAGAAGACCACCTGTTTTTAGAGATACGCCACGGGATAGAGTAATGCTTCAACAACATATCAGTGACCTAATGAACATAGAAATGGACTCTGACATAGAGTAAGCTATTGCCTATGTAAGGGCAAAAGGACGGTCTGAGGTTCTGTAGCGATCCGAACCCGTGTATTCGGTATCGTAGTACTGACACGATTTTGGTACCAAGGAACCGCAAATGATCCATTATATACATGACAGTATTTTCGCTACGCAACGAGCATGAATTCACTGAGAAATAGGGCATTCTGTTGTTAAGTCATGGCATCCATTTTAGATACGGCATCCATTTTGTTTCTTGCCCTCACATAGTCAATGGACGGGCGATGACCCCGGCAGAATCACCTTGTTAAGGACACGTAAGCTCGAGCCCGAGAAAGGCTGACGCTGCGTGACTAGGCAGAATCAAGCTGCCTCCCCTGCCTGAGGCCAATCCTGCTATACTGGTTTTCGTGTCCATTGTCCTGATCGAGAGGCCGAATACGGTAGCCATGCCCGTTTATGATCCATAAACACCTCTTATCCTACTTTTCAATCCTTTGCACCTGGCTCTGCTCCTCTCCTTCTGGGCTTTTACAATGGGGAGGTTACGATTTTTATGATGGGGAGGATCGGGCAAAGAAGGGAAAACTGACAAGAAGACCTGATCGAATACCGAAAACCGATGACTAATTATTGTTTGATGTATGTTTATTGTCTGTTTGGGATACCGGGTTGGGCATGTGAAATATTCGTGTAATGTTGCCTAAAGACATATTTCGTGTATTTAAGGCGCAACCCACTTAATGCAATTTGAACAGTCTCGTAGATTCTGCCTCTGTGTGGTTCCTATGACTTCTGTGTCCCTGCAGTAAATAAACCTTGGTCTTTGACGCCACCATCGAGAAGCCCGTGTCTCTGTTTATTTGTGCACCAAGGCAGGAAGGAACTCAGGGGTCTTCGGGTGTTGTTTCCCTGACACCTCTGGACTCTTAAAAGTCCAGAACCTCAGTACAGAGGTACTCGCTAAAGACCAAGTATGAACAGTGGTACTATCTAAATGGCAAGTATGTACAGTGCTACTCACTAAATAGCAAGTATGTACAGTGGTACTCGCTAAATGCCATGTATGTAAAGTGATTCTCGCTAAATACCAAATATGTACAGAGGTACTCGCTAAATACCAAGCCGGGACAGTGTTACTCGCTAAATAACAAGTATGTACAGTGTTTCTCGCTAAATTCCAAGTATGTGCAGTGGTACTCGCTAAATACCAAGCATGTAGAGTGTTACTAGCTAAGTAACAAGTATGCACAGTGGTACTCACTAAATAACAAGTATGTACAGAGGTACTCGCTAAAGACCAAGTATGTACAGTGGTACTATCTAAATGCCAAGTATGTACAGTGGTACTCGCTAAATAGCAACTATGTACAGTGGTACTCACTAAATGCTATGTATGTACAGTGGTACTCACTAAATACCAGGTATTTACAGAGGTGCTTGCTAAATACCAAGTATGTTGAGAAGTACTAGCCAAATAACAAGTATTTACATTGGCACTCGCTAAATACCAAGTATGTACAGTGGTACTCGCTAAATGCCATGTATGTAAAGTGATTCTCGCTAAATACCAAATATGTACAGAGGTACTCACTAAATACCAAGTATGTACAGTGTTACTCGCTAAATAACAAGTATGTACAGTGCTGCTCGCTAAATTCCAATTATGTGCAGTGGTACTCTCTAAATACCAATCATGTAGAGTGTTACTAGCTAAGTAACAGGTATGTACAGTGGCACTCGCTAAATAACAGTATGTACAGAGGCACTCCCTAAATACCAAGTATGTACAGTGGTACTCGCTAAATGCCATGTATGTAAAGTGATTCTCGCAAAATACCAAATATGTACAGTGGTACTCTCTAAATGCCATGTATGTAAAGTGATTCTCGCTAAATACCAAATATGTACAGTGTTAGTCGCTAAATAACAAGTATGTACAGTGTTGCTCGCTAAATACCAAGTATGTACAGGGGTACTCGCTAAATGCCAAGTATGTAGAGTTGTACTAGCTAAATGACAAGTATGTACAGTGGTACTCACTAAATAATAAGTATGTACAGTGGTACTCGCTAAATAATAAGTATGTACAGTGGTACTAGCTAAATAGCAAGAATGTACAGTGGTACTAGCTAAATACCAAGTATGTACAGTGGTACTCGCTAAATACCAGGAATTTACAGAGGTGCTTGCTAAATACCAAGTATGTTGAGTGGTGCTAGCTAAATAACAAGTATGTACAGTGGTACTAGCTAAATAACAAGTATGTACAGTGGTACTTGCTAAATGCCATGTATGTAAAGTGATTCTCGCTAAATACCAAATATGTACAGAGGTACTCGCTAAATACCAAGTATGTACAGTGTTGCTCGCTAAATTCCAACTATGTGCAATGGTACTTGCTAAATACCAAGCATGTAGAGTGTGTCTAGCTAAGTAACAAGTATGCACAGTGGTACTCGCTAAATAACACGTATGTACATAGGTACTCGCTAAATGCCATGTATGTACAGTGGTACTCACTAATACCAGGTATTTACAGACGTGCTTCATAAATACCAAGTATGTTGAGTGGTACTAGCTAAATAACAAGTATTTACATTGGTACTCGCTAAATACCAAGTATGTACAGTGGTACTCGCTAAATGCCATGTATGTAAAGTGATTCTCGCTAAATACCAAATATGTACAGAGGTACTCGCTAAATACCAAGTAAGTACAGTATTACTCGCTAAATAACAAGTATGTACAGTGGTACTCGCTAAATGCCATGTATGTACAGTGGTACTCACTAAATACCAGGTATTTACAGAGGTGCTTGCTAAATACCAAGTATGTTGAGTGGTACTCGCTAAATAATAAGTATGTACAGTGGTACTAGCTAAATAACAAGTATATACAGTGGTACTAGCTAAATACCAAGTATGTACAGTGGTACTCGCTAAATACCAGGTATTTACAGAGGTGCTTGCTAAATACCAAGTATGTTGATTGGTACTAGCTAAATACAAAGTATGTACATTGGTACTCGCTAAATGCCATGTATGTAAAGTGATTCTCGCTAAATACCAAATATGTACAGAGGTACTCGCTAAATACCAAGCCGGGACAGTGTTACTCGCTAAATAACAAGTATGTACAGTGTTTCTCGCTAAATTCCAAGTATGTGCAGTGGTACTCGCTAAATACCAAGGATGTAGAGTGTTACTAGCTAAGTAACAAGTACGCACAGTGGTACTCACTAAATAACAAGTATGTACAGAGGTACTCGCTAAAGACCAAGTATGTACAGTGGTACTATCTAAATGCCAAGTATGTACAGTGGTACTCGCTAAATAGCAACTATGTACAATGGTACTCACTAAATGCTATGTATGTACAGTGGTACTCACTAAATACCAGGTATTTACAGAGGTGCTTGCTAAATACCAAGTATGTTGAGTGGTACTAGCCAAATAACAAGTATTTACATTGGCACTCGCTAAATACCAAGTATGTACAGTGGTACTCGCTAAATGCCATGTATGTAAAGTGATTCTCGCTAAATACCAAATATGTACAGAGGTACTCGCTAAATACCAAGTATGTACAGTGTTACTCACTAAATAACAAGTATGTACAGTGCTGCTCGCTAAATTCCAATTATGTGCAGTGGTACTCTCTAAATACCAATCATGTAGAGTGTTACTAGCTAAGTAACAGGTATGTACAGTGGCACTCGCGAAATAACAAGTATGTACAGAGGCACTCCCTAAATACCAAGTATGTACAGTGGTACTCGCTAAATGCCATGTATGTAAAGTGATTCTCGCAAAATACCAAATATGTACAGTGGTACTCGCTAAAGGCCATGTATGTAAAGTGATTCTCGCTAAATACCAAATATGTACAGAGGTACTCGCTAAATACCAAGCCGGGACAGTGTTAGTCGCTAAATAACAAGTATGTACAGTGTTGCTCGCTAAATAACAAGTATGTACAGTGGTACTAGCCAAATACCAAGTATGAACAGTGGTACTCGCTAAATAAAAACTATGTACAGTGGTACTCATTAAATACCAAGTATGTAGAGTGGTACTAGCTAAATAACAAGTATTTATATTGGTACTCGCTAAATACCAAGTATGTACAGTGGTACTCGCTAAATGCCATGTATGTAAAGTGATTCTCGCTAAATACCAAATATGTACAGAGGTACTCGCTAAATACCAAGCCGGGACAGTGTTACTCGCTAAATAACAAGTGTATACAGTGTTTCTCGCTAAATTCCAAGTATGTGCAGTGGTACTCGCTAAATACCAAGCATGTAGAGTGTTACTAGCTAAGTAACAAGTATGCACAGTGGTACTCACTAAATAACAAGTATGTACAGAGGTTCTCGCTAAAGACCAAGTATGTACAATGGTACTATCTAAATGCCAAGTATGTACAGTGGTACTCGCTAAATAGCAAGTATGTACAGGGGTACTCACTAAATGCTATGTATGTACAGTGGTATTCACTAAATACCAGGTATTTACAGAGGTGTTTCCTAAAAACCAAGTATGTTGAGTGGTACTAGCTAAATACCAAGTATTTACATTGCACTCGCTAAATACCAAGTGTGTACAGTGGTACTCGCTAAATGCCATGTATGTAAAGTGATTCTCGCTAAATACCAGATATGTACTGAGGTACTCGCTAAATACCAAGTATGTACAGTGTTACTCACTAAATAACAAGTATGTACAGTGGTACTCGCTAAATGCCATGTATGTACAGTGGTACTCACTAAATACCAGGTATTTACAGAGGTGCTTGCTAAATACCAAGTATGTTGAGTGGTACTCGCTAAATAACAAGTATTTACATTGGTACTCGCTAAATACCAAGTATGTACAGTGGTACTTGCTAAATGGCATGTATGTAAAGTGATTCTCGCTAAATACCAAATATGTACAGAGGTACTCACTAAATACCAAGTATGTACAGTGTTACTCGCTAAATAACAAGTATGTACAGTGGTACTCGCTAAATGCCATGTATGTACAGTGGTACTCACTAAATACCAGGTATTTACAGAGGTGCTTGCTAAATACCAAGTATGTTGAGTGGTACTCGCTAAATAACAAGTATTTACATTGGTACTCGCTAAATACCAAGTATGTACAGTGGTACTTGCTAAATGGCATGTATGTAAAGTGATTCTCGCTAAATACCAAATATGTACAGAGGTACTCGCTAAAAAACAAGTATGTACAGTGTTGCTCGCTAAATTCCAAGTATGTGCCGTGGTACTCGCTAAATACCAAGTATGTACAGTGGTACTTGCTAAATGGCATGTATGTAAAGTCATTCTCGCTAAATACCAAATATGTACAGAGGTACTCACTAAATACCAAGTATGTACAGTGTTACTCGCTAAATAACAAGTATGTACAGTGGTACTCGCTAAATGCCATGTATGTACAGTGGTACTCACTAAATACCAGGTATTTACAGAGGTGCTTGCTAAATACCAAGTATGTTGAGTGGTACTCGCTAAATAACAAGTATTTACATTGGTACTCGCTAAACACCAAGTATTTACAGTGGTACTTGCTAAATGGCATGTATGTAAAGTGATTCTCGCTAAATACCAAATATGTACAGAGGTACTCGCTAAATAACAAGTATGTACAGTGTTGCTCGCTAAATTCCAAGTATGTGCCGTGGTACTCGCTAAATACCAAGCATGTAGAGTGTTAGTAGCTAAGTAACAAGTATGTACAGTGGTACTCGCTAAATACCAAGTATGTACAGTGGTACTCGCTAAATAACAAGTATGTACAGGGCACTCGCTAAATAACAAGTATGTACAGAGGTACTCGCTAAATACCAAGTATGTTGAGTGGTACTCGCTAAATACCAAGTATGTACATTCGTACTAGATGATTGTCAAGTATGTACATTGGTACTCGCTAAATACCAAGTATGTACAGGGGTACTCGCTAAATACCAAGTATGTAGAGTTGTACTAGCTAAATGACAAGTATGTACAGTGGTACTCACTAAATAATAAGTATGTACAGTGGTACTCGCTAAATATTAAGTATGTACAGTGGTACTAGCTAAATAGCAAGAATGTACAGTGGTACTAGCTAAATACCAAGTATGTACAGTGGTACTCGCTAAATACCAGGTATTTACAGAGGTGCTTGCTAAATACCAAGTATGTTGAGTGGTGCTAGCTAAATAACAAGTATGTACAGTGGTACTAGCTAAATAACAAGTATGTACAGTGGTACTTGCTAAATGCCATGTATGTAAAGTGATTCTCGCTAAATACCAAATATGTACAGAGGTACTCGCTAAATACCAAGTATGTACAGTGTTGCTCGCTAAATTCCAACTATGTGCAATGGTACTCGCTAAATACCAAGCATGTAGAGTGTTACTAGCTAAGTAACAAGTATGCACAGTGGTACTCGCTAAATAACACGTATGTACATAGGTACTCGCTAAATGCCATGTATGTACAGTGGTACTCACTAATACCAGGTATTTACAGACGTGCTTCATAAATACCAAGTATGTTGAGTGGTACTAGCTAAATAACAAGTATTTACATTGGTACTCGCTAAATACCAAGTATGCACAGTGGTACTCGCTAAATGCCATGTATGTAAAGTGATTCTCGCTAAATACCAAATATGTACAGAGGTACTCACTAAATACCAAGTAAGTACAGTGGTACTATCTAAATGCCAAGTATGTACAGTGGTACTCGCTAAATAGCAACTATGTACAGTGGTACTCACTAAATGCTATGTATGTACAGTGGTACTCACTAAATACCAGGTATTTACAGAGGTGCTTGCTAAATACCAAGTATGTTGAGTGGTACTAGCCAAATAACAAGTATTTACATTGGCACTCGCTAAATAACAAGTATGTACAGTGGTACTCGCTAAATGCCATGTATGTACAGTGGTACTCACTAAATACCAGGTATTTACAGAGGTGCTTGCTAAATACCAAGTATGTTGAGTGGTACTCGCTAAATAATAAGTATGTAAAGTGGTACTATCTAAATGCCAAGTATGTACAGTGGTACTCACTAAATAGCAAGTATATACAGTGGTACTCGCTAAATACCAGGTATTTACAGAGGTGCTTGCTAAATACCAAGTATGTTGAGTGGTACTAGCTAAATACAAAGTATGTACATTGGTACTATCTAAATGCCAAGTATGTACAGTGGTACTTGCTAAATAGCAAGTATACAAAGTGCTACTCGCTAAATGCCATGTATGTAAAGTGATTCTCGCTAAATACCAAATATGTACAGAGGTACTCGCTAAATACCAAGCCGGGACAGTGTTACTTGCTAAATAACAAGTATGTACAGTGTTTCTCGCTAAATGCCAAGTATGTGCAGTGGTGCTCGCTAAATACCAAGCATGTAGAGTGTTACTAGCTAAGTAACAAGTATGCACAGTGGTACTCACTAAATAACAAGTATGTACAGAGGTACTCGCTAAAGACCAAGTATGTACAGTGGTACTATCTAAATGCCAAGTATGTACAGTGGTACTCGCTAAATAGCAACTATGTACAGTGGTACTCACTAAATGCTATGTATGTACAGTGGTACTCACTAAATACCAGGTATTTACAGAGGTGCTTGCTAAATACCAAGTATGTTGAGTGGTACTAGCCAAATAACAAGTATTTACATTGGCACTCGCTAAATACTAAGTATGTACAGTGGTACTCGCTAAATGCCATGTATGTAAAGTGATTCTCGCTAAATACCAAATATGTACAGAGGTACTCGCTAAATACCAAGTATGTACAGTGTTACTCGCTAAATAACAAGTATGTACAGTGCTGCTCGCTAAATTCCAATTATGTGCAGTGGTACTCTCTAAATACCAATCATGTAGAGTGTTACTAGCTAAGTAACAGGTATGTACAGTGGCACTCGCTAAATAACAAGTATGTACAGAGGCACTCCCTAAATACCAAGTATGTACAGTGGTACTCGCTAAATGCCATGTATGTAAAGTGATTCTCGCAAAATACCAAATATGTACAGTGGTACTCGCTAAATGCCATGTATGTAAAGTGATTCTCGCTAAATACCAAATATGTACAGTGTTAGTCGCTAAATAACAAGTATGTACAGTGTTGATCGCTAAATAACAAGTATGTACATTGGTACTAGCCAAAAACCAAGTATGTACAGTGGTACTCGCTAAATAAAAAGTATGTACAGTGGTACTCATTAAATACCAAGTATGTAGAGTGGTACTAGCTAAATAACAAGTATTTATATTGGTACTCGCTAAATACCAAGTATGTACAGTGGTACTCGCTAAATGCCATGTATGTAAAGTGATTCTCGCTAAATACCAAATATGTACAGAGGTACTCGCTAAATACCAAGCCGGGACAGTGTTACTCGCTACATAACAAGTATGTACAGTGTTTCTCACTAAATTCCAAGTATGTGCAGTGGTACTCGCTAAATACCAAGCATGTAGAGTGTTACTAGCTAAGTAACAAGTATGCACAGTGGTACTCACTAAATAACAAGTATGTACAGAGGTACTCGCTAAAGACCAAGTATGTACAGTGGTACTATCTAAATGCCAAGTATGTACAGTGGTACTCGCTAAATAGCAACTATGTACAGTGGTACTCACTAAATGCTATGTATGTACAGTGGTACTCACTAAATACCAGGTATTTACAGAGGTGCTTGCTAAATACCAAGTATGTTGAGTGGTACTAGCCAAATAACAAGTATTTACATTGGCACTCGCTAAATACCAAGTATGTACAGTGGTACTCGCTAAATGCCATGTATGTAAAGTGATTCTCGCTAAATACCAAATATGTACAGAGGTACTCGCTAAATACCAAGTATGTACAGTGTTACTCGCTAAATAACAAGTATGTACAGTGCTGCTCGCTAAATTCCAATTATGTGCAGTGGTACTCTCTAAATACCAATCATGTAGAGTGTTACTAGCTAAGTAACAGGTATGTACAGTGGCACTCGGTAAATAACAAGTATTTATATTGGTACTCGCTAAATACCAAGTATGTACAGTGGTACTCGCTAAATGCCATGTATGTAAAGTGATTCTCGCTAAATACCAAATATGTACAGAGGTACTCGCTAAATACCAAGCCGGGACAGTGTTACTCGCTACATAACAAGTATGTACAGTGTTTCTCACTAAATTCCAAGTATGTGCAGTGGTACTCGCTAAATACCAAGCATGTAGAGTGTTACTAGCTAAGTAACAAGTATGCACAGTGGTACTCACTAAATAACAAGTATGTACAGAGGTACTCGCTAAAGACCAAGTATGTACAGTGGTACTATCTAAATGCCAAGTATGTACAGTGGTACTCGCTAAATAGCAACTATGTACAGTGGTACTCACTAAATGCTATGTATGTACAGTGGTACTCACTAAATACCAGGTATTTACAGAGGTGCTTGCTAAATACCAAGTATGTTGAGTGGTACTAGCCAAATAACAAGTATTTACATTGGCACTCGCTAAATACCAAGTATGTACAGTGGTACTCGCTAAATGCCATGTATGTAAAGTGATTCTCGCTAAATACCAAATATGTACAGAGGTACTCGCTAAATACCAAGTATGTACAGTGTTACTCGCTAAATAACAAGTATGTACAGTGCTGCTCGCTAAATTCCAATTATGTGCAGTGGTACTCTCTAAATACCAATCATGTAGAGTGTTACTAGCTAAGTAACAGGTATGTACAGTGGCACTCGGTAAATAACAAGTATGTACAGAGGCACTCCCTAAATACCAAGTATGTACAGTGGTACTCGCTAAATGCCATGTATGTAAAGTGATTCTCGCAAAATACCAAATATGTACAGTGGTACTCGCTAAATGCCATGTATGTAAAGTGATTCTCGCTAAATACCAAATATGTACAGTGGTACTCGCTAAATAAAAAGTATGTACAGTGGTACTCATTAAATACCAAGTATGTAGAGTGGTACTAGCTAAATAACAAGTATTTATATTGGTACTCGCTAAATACCAAGTATGTACAGTGGTACTCGCTGAATGCCATGTATGTAAAGTGATTCTCGCTAAATACCAAATATGTACAGAGGTACTCGCTAAATACCAAGCCGGGACAGTGTTACTCGCTACATAACAAGTATGTACAGTGTTTCTCGCTAAATTCCAAGTATGTGCAGTGGTACTCGCTAAATACCAAGCATGTAGAGTGTTACTAGCTAAGTGACAAGTATGCACAGTGGTACTCACTAAATAACAAGTATGTACACAGGTACTCGCTAAAGACCAAGTATGTACAGTGGTACTATCTAAATGCCAAGTATGTACAGTGGTACTCGCTAAATAGCAACTATGTACAGTGGTACTCACTAAATGCTATGTATGTACAGTGGTACTCACTAAATACCAGGTATTTACAGAGGTGCTTGCTAAATACCAAGTATGTTGAGTGGTACTAGCCAAATAACAAGTATTTACATTGGCACTCGCTAAATACCAAGTATGTACAGTGGTACTCACTAAATGCCATGTATGTAAAGTGATTCTCGCTAAATACCAAATATGTACAGAGGTACTCGCTAAATACCAAGTATGTACAGTGTTACTCGCTAAATAACAAGTATGTACAGTGCTGCTCGCTAAATTCCAATTATGTGCAGTGGTACTCTCTAAATACCAATCATGTAGAGTGTTACTAGCTAAGTAACAGGTATGTACAGTGGCACTCGCTAAATAACAAGTATGTACAGAGGCACTCCCTAAATACCAAGTATGTACAGTGGTACTCGCTAAATGCCATGTATGTAAAGTGATTCTCGCAAAATACCAAATATGTACAGTGGTACTCGCTAAATGCCATGTATGTAAAGTGATTCTCGCTAAATACCAAATATGTACAGTGTTAGTCGCTAAATAACAAGTATGTACAGTGTTGCTTGCTAAATAACAAGTATGCACAGTGGTACTAGCCAAATACCAAGTATGTACAGTGGTACTCGCTAAATAAAAAGTATGTACAGTGGTACTCATTAAATACCAAGTATGTAGAGTGGTACTAGCTAAATAACAAGTATTTATATTGGTACTCGCTAAATACCAAGTATGTACAGTGGTACTCGCTAAATGCCATGTATGTAAAGTGATTCTCGCTAAATACCAAATATGTACAGAGGTACTCGCTAAATACCAAGCCGGGACAGTGTTAGTCGCTAAATAACAAGTATGTACAGTGTTGCTCGCTAAATAACAAGTATGTACAGTGGTACTAGCCAAATACCAAGTATGAACAGTGGTACTCGCTAAATAAAAACTATGTACAGTGGTACTCATTAAATACCAAGTATGTAGAGTGGTACTAGCTAAATAACAAGTATTTATATTGGTACTCGCTAAATACCAAGTATGTACAGTGGTACTCGCTAAATGCCATGTATGTAAAGTGATTCTCGCTAAATACCAAATATGTACAGAGGTACTCGCTAAATACCAAGCCGGGACAGTGTTACTCGCTAAATAACAAGTGTATACAGTGTTTCTCGCTAAATTCCAAGTATGTGCAGTGGTACTCGCTAAATACCAAGCATGTAGAGTGTTACTAGCTAAGTAACAAGTATGCACAGTGGTACTCACTAAATAACAAGTATGTACAGAGGTTCTCGCTAAAGACCAAGTATGTACAATGGTACTATCTAAATGCCAAGTATGTACAGTGGTACTCGCTAAATAGCAAGTATGTACAGGGGTACTCACTAAATGCTATGTATGTACAGTGGTATTCACTAAATACCAAGTATTTACAGAGGTGTTTCCTAAAAACCAAGTATGTTGAGTGGTACTAGCTAAATACCAAGTATTTACATTGCACTCGCTAAATACCAAGTGTGTACAGTGGTACTCGCTAAATGCCATGTATGTAAAGTGATTCTCGCTAAATACCAGATATGTACTGAGGTACTCGCTAAATACCAAGTATGTACAGTGTTACTCACTAAATAACAAGTATGTACAGTGGTACTCGCTAAATGCCATGTATGTACAGTGGTACTCACTAAATACCAGGTATTTACAGAGGTGCTTGCTAAATACCAAGTATGTTGAGTGGTACTCGCTAAATAACAAGTATTTACATTGGTACTCGCTAAATACCAAGTATGTACAGTGGTACTTGCTAAATGGCATGTATGTAAAGTGATTCTCGCTAAATACCAAATATGTACAGAGGTACTCACTAAATACCAAGTATGTACAGTGTTACTCGCTAAATAACAAGTATGTACAGTGGTACTCGCTAAATGCCATGTATGTACAGTGGTACTCACTAAATACCAGGTATTTACAGAGGTGCTTGCTAAATACCAAGTATGTTGAGTGGTACTCGCTAAATAACAAGTATTTACATTGGTACTCGCTAAATACCAAGTATGTACAGTGGTACTTGCTAAATGGCATGTATGTAAAGTGATTCTCGCTAAATACCAAATATGTACAGAGGTACTCGCTAAAAAACAAGTATGTACAGTGTTGCTCGCTAAATTCCAAGTATGTGCCGTGGTACTCGCTAAATACCAAGTATGTACAGTGGTACTTGCTAAATGGCATGTATGTAAAGTCATTCTCGCTAAATACCAAATATGTACAGAGGTACTCACTAAATACCAAGTATGTACAGTGTTACTCGCTAAATAACAAGTATGTACAGTGGTACTCGCTAAATGCCATGTATGTACAGTGGTACTCACTAAATACCAGGAATTTACAGAGGTGCTTGCTAAATACCAAGTATGTTGAGTGGTACTCGCTAAATAACAAGTATTTACATTGGTACTCGCTAAACACCAAGTATGTACAGTGGTACTTGCTAAATGGCATGTATGTAAAGTGATTCTCGCTAAATACCAAATATGTACAGAGGTACTCGCTAAATAACAAGTATGTACAGTGTTGCTCGCTAAATTCCAAGTATGTGCCGTGGTACTCGCTAAATACCAAGCATGTAGAGTGTTAGTAGCTAAGTAACAAGTATGTACAGTGGTACTCGCTAAATACCAAGTATGTACAGTGGTACTCGCTAAATAACAAGTATGTACAGGGCACTCGCTAAATAACAAGTACTTACAGAGGTACTCGCTAAATACCAAGTATGTTGAGTGGTACTCGCTAAATACCAAGTATGTACATTCGTACTAGATGATTGTCAAGTATGTACATTGGTACTCGCTAAATACCAAGTATGTACAGGGGTACTCGCTAAATACCAAGTATGTAGAGTTGTACTAGCTAAATGACAAGTATGTACAGTGGTACTCACTAAATAATAAGTATGTACAGTGGTACTCGCTAAATATTAAGTATGTACAGTGGTACTAGCTAAATAGCAAGAATGTACAGTGGTACTAGCTAAATACCAAGTATGTACAGTGGTACTCGCTAAATACCAGGTATTTACAGAGGTGCTTGCTAAATACCAAGTATGTTGAGTGGTGCTAGCTAAATAACAAGTATGTACAGTGGTACTAGCTAAATAACAAGTATGTACAGTGGTACTTGCTAAATGCCATGTATGTAAAGTGATTCTCGCTAAATACCAAATATGTACAGAGGTACTCGCTAAATACCAAGTATGTACAGTGTTGCTCGCTAAATTCCAACTATGTGCAATGGTACTCGCTAAATACCAAGCATGTAGAGTGTTACTAGCTAAGTAACAAGTATGCACAGTGGTACTCGCTAAATAACACGTATGTACATAGGTACTCGCTAAATGCCATGTATGTACAGTGGTACTCACTAATACCAGGTATTTACAGACGTGCTTCATAAATACCAAGTATGTTGAGTGGTACTAGCTAAATAACAAGTATTTACATTGGTACTCGCTAAATACCAAGTATGCACAGTGGTACTCGCTAAATGCCATGTATGTAAAGTGATTCTCGCTAAATACCAAATATGTACAGAGGTACTCACTAAATACCAAGTAAGTACAGTGGTACTATCTAAATGCCAAGTATGTACAGTGGTACTCGCTAAATAGCAACTATGTACAGTGGTACTCACTAAATGCTATGTATGTACAGTGGTACTCACTAAATACCAGGTATTTACAGAGGTGCTTGCTAAATACCAAGTATGTTGAGTGGTACTAGCCAAATAACAAGTATTTACATTGGCACTCGCTAAATAACAAGTATGTACAGTGGTACTCGCTAAATGCCATGTATGTACAGTGGTACTCACTAAATACCAGGTATTTACAGAGGTGCTTGCTAAATACCAAGTATGTTGAGTGGTACTCGCTAAATAATAAGTATGTAAAGTGGTACTATCTAAATGCCAAGTATGTACAGTGGTACTCGCTAAATAGCAAGTATATACAGTGGTACTGGCTAAATACCAGGTATTTACAGAGATGCTTGCTAAATACCAAGTATGTTGAGTGGTACTAGCTAAATACAAAGTATGTACATTGGTACTATCTAAATGCCAAGTATGTACAGTGGTACTTGCTAAATAGCAAGTATACAAAGTGCTACTCGCTAAATGCCATGTATGTAAAGTGATTCTCGCTAAATACCAAATATGTACAGAGGTACTCGCTAAATACCAAGCCGGGACAGTGTTACTTGCTAAATAACAAGTATGTACAGTGTTTCTCGCTAAATGCCAAGTATGTGCAGTGGTGCTCGCTAAATACCAAGCATGTAGAGTGTTACTAGCTAAGTAACAAGTATGCACAGTGGTACTCACTAAATAACAAGTATGTACAGAGGTACTCGCTAAAGACCAAGTATGTACAGTGGTACTATCTAAATGCCAAGTATGTACAGTGGTACTCGCTAAATAGCAACTATGTACAGTGGTACTCACTAAATGCTATGTATGTACAGTGGTACTCACTAAATACCAGGTATTTACAGAGGTGCTTGCTAAATACCAAGTATGTTGAGTGGTACTAGCCAAATAACAAGTATTTACATTGGCACTCGCTAAATACTAAGTATGTACAGTGGTACTCGCTAAATGCCATGTATGTAAAGTGATTCTCGCTAAATACCAAATATGTACAGAGGTACTCGCTAAATACCAAGTATGTACAGTGTTACTCGCTAAATAACAAGTATGTACAGTGCTGCTCGCTAAATTCCAATTATGTGCAGTGGTACTCTCTAAATACCAATCATGTAGAGTGTTACTAGCTAAGTAACAGGTATGTACAGTGGCACTCGCTAAATAACAAGTATGTACAGAGGCACTCCCTAAATACCAAGTATGTACAGTGGTACTCGCTAAATGCCATGTATGTAAAGTGATTCTCGCAAAATACCAAATATGTACAGTGGTACTCGCTAAATGCCATGTATGTAAAGTGATTCTCGCTAAATACCAAATATGTACAGTGTTAGTCGCTAAATAACAAGTATGTACAGTGTTGATCGCTAAATAACAAGTATGTACATTGGTACTAGCCAAAAACCAAGTATGTACAGTGGTACTCGCTAAATAAAAAGTATGTACAGTGGTACTCATTAAATACCAAGTATGTAGAGTGGTACTAGCTAAATAACAAGTATTTATATTGGTACTCGCTAAATACCAAGTATGTACAGTGGTACTCGCTAAATGCCATGTATGTAAAGTGATTCTCGCTAAATACCAAATATGTACAGAGGTACTCGCTAAATACCAAGCCGGGACAGTGTTACTCGCTACATAACAAGTATGTACAGTGTTTCTCACTAAATTCCAAGTATGTGCAGTGGTACTCGCTAAATACCAAGCATGTAGAGTGTTACTAGCTAAGTAACAAGTATGCACAGTGGTACTCACTAAATAACAAGTATGTACAGAGGTTCTCGCTAAAGACCAAGTATGTACAATGGTACTATCTAAATGCCAAGTATGTACAGTGGTACTCGCTAAATAGCAAGTATGTACAGGGGTACTCACTAAATGCTATGTATGTACAGTGGTATTCACTAAATACCAGGTATTTACAGAGGTGTTTCCTAAAAACCAAGTATGTTGAGTGGTACTAGCTAAATACCAAGTATTTACATTGCACTCGCTAAATACCAAGTGTGTACAGTGGTACTCGCTAAATGCCATGTATGTAAAGTGATTCTCGCTAAATACCAGATATGTACTGAGGTACTCGCTAAATACCAAGTATGTACAGTGTTACTCACTAAATAACAAGTATGTACAGTGGTACTCGCTAAATGCCATGTATGTACAGTGGTACTCACTAAATACCAGGTATTTACAGAGGTGCTTGCTAAATACCAAGTATGTTGAGTGGTACTCGCTAAATAACAAGTATTTACATTGGTACTCGCTAAATACCAAGTATGTACAGTGGTACTTGCTAAATGGCATGTATGTAAAGTGATTCTCGCTAAATACCAAATATGTACAGAGGTACTCACTAAATACCAAGTATGTACAGTGTTACTCGCTAAATAACAAGTATGTACAGTGGTACTCGCTAAATGCCATGTATGTACAGTGGTACTCACTAAATACCAGGTATTTACAGAGGTGCTTGCTAAATACCAAGTATGTTGAGTGGTACTCGCTAAATAACAAGTATTTACATTGGTACTCGCTAAATACCAAGTATGTACAGTGGTACTTGCTAAATGGCATGTATGTAAAGTGATTCTCGCTAAATACCAAATATGTACAGAGGTACTCGCTAAAAAACAAGTATGTACAGTGTTGCTCGCTAAATTCCAAGTATGTGCCGTGGTACTCGCTAAATACCAAGTATGTACAGTGGTACTTGCTAAATGGCATGTATGTAAAGTCATTCTCGCTAAATACCAAATATGTACAGAGGTACTCACTAAATACCAAGTATGTACAGTGTTACTCGCTAAATAACAAGTATGTACAGTGGTACTCGCTAAATGCCATGTATGTACAGTGGTACTCACTAAATACCAGGTATTTACAGAGGTGCTTGCTAAATACCAAGTATGTTGAGTGGTACTCGCTAAATAACAAGTATTTACATTGGTACTCGCTAAACACCAAGTATTTACAGTGGTACTTGCTAAATGGCATGTATGTAAAGTGATTCTCGCTAAATACCAAATATGTACAGAGGTACTCGCTAAATAACAAGTATGTACAGTGTTGCTCGCTAAATTCCAAGTATGTGCCGTGGTACTCGCTAAATACCAAGCATGTAGAGTGTTAGTAGCTAAGTAACAAGTATGTACAGTGGTACTCGCTAAATACCAAGTATGTACAGTGGTACTCGCTAAATAACAAGTATGTACAGGGCACTCGCTAAATAACAAGTATGTACAGAGGTACTCGCTAAATACCAAGTATGTTGAGTGGTACTCGCTAAATACCAAGTATGTACATTCGTACTAGATGATTGTCAAGTATGTACATTGGTACTCGCTAAATACCAAGTATGTACAGGGGTACTCGCTAAATACCAAGTATGTAGAGTTGTACTAGCTAAATGACAAGTATGTACAGTGGTACTCACTAAATAATAAGTATGTACAGTGGTACTCGCTAAATATTAAGTATGTACAGTGGTACTAGCTAAATAGCAAGAATGTACAGTGGTACTAGCTAAATACCAAGTATGTACAGTGGTACTCGCTAAATACCAGGTATTTACAGAGGTGCTTGCTAAATACCAAGTATGTTGAGTGGTGCTAGCTAAATAACAAGTATGTACAGTGGTACTAGCTAAATAACAAGTATGTACAGTGGTACTTGCTAAATGCCATGTATGTAAAGTGATTCTCGCTAAATACCAAATATGTACAGAGGTACTCGCTAAATACCAAGTATGTACAGTGTTGCTCGCTAAATTCCAACTATGTGCAATGGTACTCGCTAAATACCAAGCATGTAGAGTGTTACTAGCTAAGTAACAAGTATGCACAGTGGTACTCGCTAAATAACACGTATGTACATAGGTACTCGCTAAATGCCATGTATGTACAGTGGTACTCACTAATACCAGGTATTTACAGACGTGCTTCATAAATACCAAGTATGTTGAGTGGTACTAGCTAAATAACAAGTATTTACATTGGTACTCGCTAAATACCAAGTATGCACAGTGGTACTCGCTAAATGCCATGTATGTAAAGTGATTCTCGCTAAATACCAAATATGTACAGAGGTACTCACTAAATACCAAGTAAGTACAGTGGTACTATCTAAATGCCAAGTATGTACAGTGGTACTCGCTAAATAGCAACTATGTACAGTGGTACTCACTAAATGCTATGTATGTACAGTGGTACTCACTAAATACCAGGTATTTACAGAGGTGCTTGCTAAATACCAAGTATGTTGAGTGGTACTAGCCAAATAACAAGTATTTACATTGGCACTCGCTAAATAACAAGTATGTACAGTGGTACTCGCTAAATGCCATGTATGTACAGTGGTACTCACTAAATACCAGGTATTTACAGAGGTGCTTGCTAAATACCAAGTATGTTGAGTGGTACTCGCTAAATAATAAGTATGTAAAGTGGTACTATCTAAATGCCAAGTATGTACAGTGGTACTCGCTAAATAGCAAGTATATACAGTGGTACTCGCTAAATACCAGGTATTTACAGAGGTGCTTGCTAAATACCAAGTATGTTGAGTGGTACTAGCTAAATACAAAGTATGTACATTGGTACTATCTAAATGCCAAGTATGTACAGTGGTACTTGCTAAATAGCAAGTATACAAAGTGCTACTCGCTAAATGCCATGTATGTAAAGTGATTCTCGCTAAATACCAAATATGTACAGAGGTACTCGCTAAATACCAAGCCGGGACAGTGTTACTTGCTAAATAACAAGTATGTACAGTGTTTCTCGCTAAATGCCAAGTATGTGCAGTGGTGCTCGCTAAATACCAAGCATGTAGAGTGTTACTAGCTAAGTAACAAGTATGCACAGTGGTACTCACTAAATAACAAGTATGTACAGAGGTACTCGCTAAAGACCAAGTATGTACAGTGGTACTATCTAAATGCCAAGTATGTACAGTGGTACTCGCTAAATAGCAACTATGTACAGTGGTACTCACTAAATGCTATGTATGTACAGTGGTACTCACTAAATACCAGGTATTTACAGAGGTGCTTGCTAAATACCAAGTATGTTGAGTGGTACTAGCCAAATAACAAGTATTTACATTGGCACTCGCTAAATACTAAGTATGTACAGTGGTACTCGCTAAATGCCATGTATGTAAAGTGATTCTCGCTAAATACCAAATATGTACAGAGGTACTCGCTAAATACCAAGTATGTACAGTGTTACTCGCTAAATAACAAGTATGTACAGTGCTGCTCGCTAAATTCCAATTATGTGCAGTGGTACTCTCTAAATACCAATCATGTAGAGTGTTACTAGCTAAGTAACAGGTATGTACAGTGGCACTCGCTAAATAACAAGTATGTACAGAGGCACTCCCTAAATACCAAGTATGTACAGTGGTACTCGCTAAATGCCATGTATGTAAAGTGATTCTCGCAAAATACCAAATATGTACAGTGGTACTCGCTAAATGCCATGTATGTAAAGTGATTCTCGCTAAATACCAAATATGTACAGTGTTAGTCGCTAAATAACAAGTATGTACATTGGTACTAGCCAAAAACCAAGTATGTACAGTGGTACTCGCTAAATAAAAAGTATGTACAGTGGTACTCATTAAATACCAAGTATGTAGAGTGGTACTAGCTAAATAACAAGTATTTATATTGGTACTCGCTAAATACCAAGTATGTACAGTGGTACTCGCTAAATGCCATGTATGTAAAGTGATTCTCGCTAAATACCAAATATGTACAGAGGTACTCGCTAAATACCAAGCCGGGACAGTGTTACTCGCTACATAACAAGTATGTACAGTGTTTCTCACTAAATTCCAAGTATGTGCAGTGGTACTCGCTAAATACCAAGCATGTAGAGTGTTACTAGCTAAGTAACAAGTATGCACAGTGGTACTCACTAAATAACAAGTATGTACAGAGGTACTCGCTAAAGACCAAGTATGTACAGTGGTACTATCTAAATGCCAAGTATGTACAGTGGTACTCGCTAAATAGCAACTATGTACAGTGGTACTCACTAAATGCTATGTATGTACAGTGGTACTCACTAAATACCAGGTATTTACAGAGGTGCTTGCTAAATACCAAGTATGTTGAGTGGTACTAGCCAAATAACAAGTATTTACATTGGCACTCGCTAAATACCAAGTATGTACAGTGGTACTCGCTAAATGCCATGTATGTAAAGTGATTCTCGCTAAATACCAAATATGTACAGAGGTACTCGCTAAATACCAAGTATGTACAGTGTTACTCGCTAAATAACAAGTATGTACAGTGCTGCTCGCTAAATTCCAATTATGTGCAGTGGTACTCTCTAAATACCAATCATGTAGAGTGTTACTAGCTAAGTAACAGGTATGTACAGTGGCACTCGCTAAATAACAAGTATGTACAGAGGCACTCCCTAAATACCAAGTATGTACAGTGGTACTCGCTAAATGCCATGTATGTAAAGTGATTCTCGCAAAATACCAAATATGTACAGTGGTACTCGCTAAATGCCATGTATGTAAAGTGATTCTCGCTAAATACCAAATATGTACAGTGTTAGTCGCTAAATAACAAGTATGTACAGTGTTGCTCGTTAAATAACAAGTATGTACAGTGGTACTAGCCAAAAACCAAGTATGTAGAGTGGTACTCGCTAAATAAAAAGTATGTACAGTGGTACTCATTAAATACCAAGTATGTAGAGTGGTACTAGCTAAATAACAAGTATTTATATTGGTACTCGCTAAATACCAAGTATGTACAGTGGTACTCGCTGAATGCCATGTATGTAAAGTGATTCTCGCTAAATACCAAATATGTACAGAGGTACTCGCTAAATACCAAGCCGGGACAGTGTTACTCGCTACATAACAAGTATGTACAGTGTTTCTCGCTAAATTCCAAGTATGTGCAGTGGTACTCGCTAAATACCAAGCATGTAGAGTGTTACTAGCTAAGTGACAAGTATGCACAGTGGTACTCACTAAATAACAAGTATGTACACAGGTACTCGCTAAAGACCAAGTATGTACAGTGGTACTATCTAAATGCCAAGTATGTACAGTGGTACTCGCTAAATAGCAACTATGTACAGTGGTACTCACTAAATGCTATGTATGTACAGTGGTACTCACTAAATACCAGGTATTTACAGAGGTGCTTGCTAAATACCAAGTATGTTGAGTGGTACTAGCCAAATAACAAGTATTTACATTGGCACTCGCTAAATACCAAGTATGTACAGTGGTACTCACTAAATGCCATGTATGTAAAGTGATTCTCGCTAAATACCAAATATGTACAGAGGTACTCGCTAAATACCAAGTATGTACAGTGTTACTCGCTAAATAACAAGTATGTACAGTGCTGCTCGCTAAATTCCAATTATGTGCAGTGGTACTCTCTAAATACCAATCATGTAGAGTGTTACTAGCTACGTAACAGGTATGTACAGTGGCACTCGCTAAATAACAAGTATGTACAGAGGCACTCCCTAAATACCAAGTATGTACAGTGGTACTCGCTAAATGCCATGTATGTAAAGTGATTCTCGCAAAATACCAAATATGTACAGTGGTACTCGCTAAATGCCATGTATGTAAAGTGATTCTCGCTAAATACCAAATATGTACAGTGTTAGTCGCTAAATAACAAGTATGTACAGTGTTGCTCGCTAAATAACAAGTATGCACAGTGGTACTAGCCAAATACCAAGTATGTACAGTGGTACTCGCTAAATAAAAAGTATGTACAGTGGTACTCATTAAATACCAAGTATGTAGAGTGGTACTAGCTAAATAACAAGTATTTATATTGGTACTCGCTAAATACCAAGTATGTACAGTGGTACTCGCTAAATGCCATGTATGTAAAGTGATTCTCGCTAAATACCAAATATGTACAGAGGTACTCGCTAAATACCAAGCCGGGACAGTGTTAGTCGCTAAATAACAAGTATGTACAGTGTTGCTCGCTAAATAACAAGTATGTACAGTGGTACTAGCCAAATACCAAGTATGAACAGTGGTACTCGCTAAATAAAAACTATGTACAGTGGTACTCATTAAATACCAAGTATGTAGAGTGGTACTAGCTAAATAACAAGTATTTATATTGGTACTCGCTAAATACCAAGTATGTACAGTGGTACTCGCTAAATGCCATGTATGTAAAGTGATTCTCGCTAAATACCAAATATGTACAGAGGTACTCGCTAAATACCAAGCCGGGACAGTGTTACTCGCTAAATAACAAGTGTATACAGTGTTTCTCGCTAAATTCCAAGTATGTGCAGTGGTACTCGCTAAATACCAAGCATGTAGAGTGTTACTAGCTAAGTAACAAGTATGCACAGTGGTACTCACTAAATAACAAGTATGTACAGAGGTTCTCGCTAAAGACCAAGTATGTACAATGGTACTATCTAAATGCCAAGTATGTACAGTGGTACTCGCTAAATAGCAAGTATGTACAGGGGTACTCACTAAATGCTATGTATGTACAGTGGTATTCACTAAATACCAAGTATTTACAGAGGTGTTTCCTAAAAACCAAGTATGTTGAGTGGTACTAGCTAAATACCAAGTATTTACATTGCACTCGCTAAATACCAAGTGTGTACAGTGGTACTCGCTAAATGCCATGTATGTAAAGTGATTCTCGCTAAATACCAGATATGTACTGAGGTACTCGCTAAATACCAAGTATGTACAGTGTTACTCACTAAATAACAAGTATGTACAGTGGTACTCGCTAAATGCCATGTATGTACAGTGGTACTCACTAAATACCAGGTATTTACAGAGGTGCTTGCTAAATACCAAGTATGTTGAGTGGTACTCGCTAAATAACAAGTATTTACATTGGTACTCGCTAAATACCAAGTATGTACAGTGGTACTTGCTAAATGGCATGTATGTAAAGTGATTCTCGCTAAATACCAAATATGTACAGAGGTACTCGCTAAAAAACAAGTATGTACAGTGTTGCTCGCTAAATTCCAAGTATGTGCCGTGGTACTCGCTAAATACCAAGTATGTACAGTGGTACTTGCTAAATGGCATGTATGTAAAGTCATTCTCGCTAAATACCAAATATGTACAGAGGTACTCACTAAATACCAAGTATGTACAGTGTTACTCGCTAAATAACAAGTATGTACAGTGGTACTCGCTAAATGCCATGTATGTACAGTGGTACTCACTAAATACCAGGAATTTACAGAGGTGCTTGCTAAATACCAAGTATGTTGAGTGGTACTCGCTAAATAACAAGTATTTACATTGGTACTCGCTAAACACCAAGTATGTACAGTGGTACTTGCTAAATGGCATGTATGTAAAGTGATTCTCGCTAAATACCAAATATGTACAGAGGTACTCGCTAAATAACAAGTATGTACAGTGTTGCTCGCTAAATTCCAAGTATGTGCCGTGGTACTCGCTAAATACCAAGCATGTAGAGTGTTAGTAGCTAAGTAACAAGTATGTACAGTGGTACTCGCTAAATACCAAGTATGTACAGTGGTACTCGCTAAATAACAAGTATGTACAGGGCACTCGCTAAATAACAAGTATGTACAGAGGTACTCGCTAAATACCAAGTATGTTGAGTGGTACTCGCTAAATACCAAGTATGTACATTCGTACTAGATGATTGTCAAGTATGTACATTGGTACTCGCTAAATACCAAGTATGTACAGGGGTACTCGCTAAATACCAAGTATGTAGAGTTGTACTAGCTAAATGACAAGTATGTACAGTGGTACTCACTAAATAATAAGTATGTACAGTGGTACTCGCTAAATATTAAGTATGTACAGTGGTACTAGCTAAATAGCAAGAATGTACAGTGGTACTAGCTAAATACCAAGTATGTACAGTGGTACTCGCTAAATACCAGGTATTTACAGAGGTGCTTGCTAAATACCAAGTATGTTGAGTGGTGCTAGCTAAATAACAAGTATGTACAGTGGTACTAGCTAAATAACAAGTATGTACAGTGGTACTTGCTAAATGCCATGTATGTAAAGTGATTCTCGCTAAATACCAAATATGTACAGAGGTACTCGCTAAATACCAAGTATGTACAGTGTTGCTCGCTAAATTCCAACTATGTGCAATGGTACTCGCTAAATACCAAGCATGTAGAGTGTTACTAGCTAAGTAACAAGTATGCACAGTGGTACTCGCTAAATAACACGTATGTACATAGGTACTCGCTAAATGCCATGTATGTACAGTGGTACTCACTAATACCAGGTATTTACAGACGTGCTTCATAAATACCAAGTATGTTGAGTGGTACTAGCTAAATAACAAGTATTTACATTGGTACTCGCTAAATACCAAGTATGCACAGTGGTACTCGCTAAATGCCATGTATGTAAAGTGATTCTCGCTAAATACCAAATATGTACAGAGGTACTCACTAAATACCAAGTAAGTACAGTGGTACTATCTAAATGCCAAGTATGTACAGTGGTACTCGCTAAATAGCAACTATGTACAGTGGTACTCACTAAATGCTATGTATGTACAGTGGTACTCACTAAATACCAGGTATTTACAGAGGTGCTTGCTAAATACCAAGTATGTTGAGTGGTACTAGCCAAATAACAAGTATTTACATTGGCACTCGCTAAATAACAAGTATGTACAGTGGTACTCGCTAAATGCCATGTATGTACAGTGGTACTCACTAAATACCAGGTATTTACAGAGGTGCTTGCTAAATACCAAGTATGTTGAGTGGTACTCGCTAAATAATAAGTATGTAAAGTGGTACTATCTAAATGCCAAGTATGTACAGTGGTACTCGCTAAATAGCAAGTATATACAGTGGTACTGGCTAAATACCAGGTATTTACAGAGATGCTTGCTAAATACCAAGTATGTTGAGTGGTACTAGCTAAATACAAAGTATGTACATTGGTACTATCTAAATGCCAAGTATGTACAGTGGTACTTGCTAAATAGCAAGTATACAAAGTGCTACTCGCTAAATGCCATGTATGTAAAGTGATTCTCGCTAAATACCAAATATGTACAGAGGTACTCGCTAAATACCAAGCCGGGACAGTGTTACTTGCTAAATAACAAGTATGTACAGTGTTTCTCGCTAAATGCCAAGTATGTGCAGT